>NC_068457.1:13148617-13498617 GCF_023373465.1 Oncorhynchus keta | reverse complement strand
AACAGAGTGCTGTTAGGCTATTTTAGTACCTTATTACAGACACATGAATATATTTGGTTTATATAGGGTTTTGTTATACATATATTATACATATGGTCCTCCCCTTCCTCCTCACTGGTTTTCACACAATATACACACTGCTAACACACTGTAACACTCTCTCTCATATACAAGGCTAACAATAATCAATAATATATGATATTAATATATACACATATATATATATATATATATACATATATATATATATATACATGCATTGACATATATACACATATATACTCTCGCTCTTTTACGTACACACTTGTTATCTCCCTCTCTCTTGCTCTCTCTCTCTCTCTCTCACTTTATCCCTCTCTCTTGCTCTCTCTCTCTCTCGTTCTTGTTATCTTCCTCTCTTGCTCTTTCTCTCGCTCTTGTTATCTCCCTCTCTCTTGCTCACTCTCTCTCACTTTATCCCTCTCTCGCTCCCTCTCTCTCTCTTGTTTTCTCCCTCTCTCTTGCTCTCTCTCTCTCTCGCTCTTGTTTTCACCCTCTCTCCTGCTCTCACTCTCTCTCTCATATATATGTGTGTATATATATATATATATATACATATATATACATGCATATATATATACACACACATATATATACGTACATACATACATACATACATACATACATACATACATACATACATACATACATACATACATACATACATACATACATACATACATACATACATATATATATATTTACATACATAGAGTGGGGAGAACAAGTATTTGATACACTGCCGATTTTGAATTTTTTCCTACTTACAAAGCATGTAGAGGTCTGTTATTTTTTAATCATAGGTACACTTCAACTGTGAGAGACAGAATCTAAAACAAAAATCCAGAAAATCGCATTGTATGATTTTTAAGTAATTAATTAGCATTTTATTGCATGACATAAGTATTCGATCACCTACCAACCAGTAAGAATTCTGGCTCTCACAGACCTGTTAGTTTTTCTTTAAGAAGCCCTCCTGTTCTCCACTCATTACCTGTATTAACTGCACCTGTTTGAACTCATTACCTGTATAAAAGACACCTGTCCACACACTCAATCAAACAGACTCCAACCTCTCCACAATGGCCAAGACCAGAGAGATGTGTAAGGACATCAGGGTAAAATTGTAGACCCACACAAGGCTGGGATGGCCTACAGGACAATAGGCAAGCAGCTTGGTGAGAAGGCAACAACTGTTGGCACAATTATTAGAAAATGGAAGAAGTTCAAGATGACGGTCAATCACCCTCGGTCTGGGGCTCCATGCAAGATCTCTTGTGGGGCATCAATGATTGTGAGGGATCAGCCCATAACTACATGGCAGGACCTGGTCAATGACCTGAAGAGAGCTGGGACCACAGTCTCAAAGAAAACCATTAGTAACACACTACGCCGTCATGGATTAAAATCCTGCAGCGCACGCAAGGTCCCCCTGCTCAAGCCAGCGCATGTCCAGGCCTGTCTGAAGTTTGCCAATGACCATCTGGATGATCCAGAGGAGGAATGGGAGAAGGTAATGTGGTCTAAACTCCACTCGCCGTGTTTGGAGGTAGAAGATGGATAAGTACAACCCCAAGAACACCATCCCAACCGTGAAGCACGGAGGTGGAAACATCATTCTTTGGGGATGCTTTTCTGCAAAGGGGACAGGACGACTGCACCGTATTGAGGGGAGGATGGATGGGGCAATGTATTGCGAGATCTTGGCCAACAACCTCCTTTCCTCAGTAAGAGCATTGAAGATGGGTCGTGGCTGGGTCTTCCAGCATGACAACGACCTGAAACACACAGCCAGGGCAACTAAGGAGTGGCTCCGTAAGAAGCATCTCAAGGTCCTGGAGTGGCCTAGCCAGTCTCCAGACCTGAACCCAATAGAAAATCTTTGCAGGGAGCTGAAAGTCCGTATTGCCCAGCGACAGCCCCGAAACCTGAAGGATCTGGAGAAGGTCTGTATTGAGGAGTGGGCCAAAATCCCTGCTGCAGTGTGTGCAAACTTGGTCAAGAACTACAGGAAAACGTATGATCTCTGTAATTGTACAAAGGTTTCTGTACCAAATATTAAGTTCTGCTTTTCTGATGTATCAAATACTTATGTCATGCAATAAAATGCAAATTAATTACTTAAAAATCATACAATCTGATTTTCTGGATTTTTGTTTTAGATTCCGTCTCTCACAGTTGAAGTGTACCTATGATAAAAATGACAGACCTCTACATGCTTTGTAAGTAGGAAAACCTGCAAAATCGGTAGTGTATCAAATACTTGTTCTCCCCATTGTATATTTCCCTCTATGGTTCACATTATCCTCCAAGGTCTTGGTTGGGGTTTTGAAGTGTCTCTGAGAGGGTTGGTCCTAGACCTCAATGCCTGGAGCATCATAGAGGTTATGAGAATGTCAACACTGCAAATCACTTAGTAATGACATTCCCATATGCTCCCAAAAATATATTTCTCCGTCACAAGCAGAATACATTGATGTCCTCAGTCAGTTCGATTTCATTGCTCATCCATGAATTTGAATTGTGGATATATTCGGTCATGGGATATCTCCTGTATGCGTTGAAGAGCAATGCTGCAACTGTACGTGTCCATGTCACCTAGGGAGTAGTATACATTCACACGGTCAAATTGCGTTGCAGGTAATACAATTTAATCAACCGTTTTAATATGCAAGATTTGCAACAAATCCAAGTGAAACAGGATTCTTTATTTGCGGGCGATAATGATGATCTCCTCTTCCGTGTATCTTCCTCCTCAATCTTCTTTGTCTTTGTTCCGTTACACGCCACCTAGTTGGGATTCGGCACAGTCTGAATAATACTGTTCTCTCTTCGAGAGCTGTAGCATCTGCTGGTTTAATAAGCCAGTGATTTCACTGTCTGCGGGGATTCAGGGGAGCAAACATGCAACAACACTCAGACCCCTCGTGTGTGACTGCAACCATTGTTCCTCCCAAACCAAGTCTTCACTTTGACGTGTCTGTGCTCGGCTAACTGGAGGAACTTTTTTTATTTTTCAATCTGCGCTATCCGTCCTCTGTTTTCCTCTTTTCAGTCCCCGGTCTGTTTGAGGAGCTAACACAGCCCTAAAATACCACGAGCGTTATCCACCCTCCACACGGCACAATCAATAACACCTAAAGAGAGTGTGTTCAGTCAGACGGCTTATTAGAATGAAAGACCGACTGATAAAAACACAGAAATAGGCATGTCTTTACGGGTCAAAATGTACTAAATGTGTGTTAATCTCCTCAAATGAGCAAAACCTCTGCCTTGTAAGTTGAGTGAATGTTCATAAGGTCCTAAACACTGCACCCACTCAGAAGATGACATGTATATTTTAAGCTGGAAATGAAATCTGACGGAGACAACATCCACATCCAGGATATTGTTCCTGCCTTCTCATCTTTGCACCAGTCTCTGAGCAGTTTTGTAGCACATTGTATGTTGCATGGTGAATTTACCCGGGAACAATCGCAGGGTTTCTGTTTCACTAATATGTCCCAGACGCCCTTAAAGGGTTAAGCCCTGGGTAATACGTTGTTATTGTCCTGTTGCTGGGACAACATGGTGTTTTGACTCCTGTTCAAAGTCTTGATTGACAGGTTCAGCCCGCCAATGCTCTGAGCACAAAAGGTGACAAAACCATTGAGGAAGTAAGCCTTTATCCAGGCCTCTGAGCTACTTAACCTGCACACTGATTCTTATTCACAGGATAAATTGTTTACTACACAAACAGGAGCACATGCAAGAAAACACACACGTACATGTTAGTTTGCACGCAATCACACACGCAAGCAAGCAGGTATACACACACACACACACATGCCGTACGCAAACACACACACACACACACACACACACACACACACACACACACACACACACACACACACACACACACACACACACACACACACACACACACACACACACACACACACACACACACACACACACACACACACACGTATATAAGCCATAAGCAAACACATGCACGCATACACACACACACACACAGAGAGAGAGATACATGTACATGTTTGATATAAAATACTATTTTCCATTTAAAATGTTTTTAAAAAAAAATAAAGCATCTTCTTAAGGCAGTTTTATCAAACCAAAATAGTTTATTCTACAAATCTAAGAGTAAGATATTTTACACATTACATTATCCATGATTACAAGATATTACTATCCATGATTACAAGATATTACTATCCATGATTACAAGATAGTACTATCCATGATTACAACACAGTACTATCCATGATTGGAGTCATTTTCTTCACAACCAATATAGGAAATGCAGTTCAATTAACTTAGAAAGTAAGTCTATCATTGTCTGGAAGGTATTTTTATACACAGTATCTAGGTTTCAATTCGTATATAGTTAAGAGGGTCTCAATTAAAGTACCAACCAATATATAAAAATAACATAACTTATTCTGAAATACTAGTCCCTAAAAAGGAAATGCATTAAAATAATATTTTCCTTATCCCGAAATACAATTTAATGTAACATACATTATTTATAATGTTGATAGTACACTGGGAAAAACAATAATATGGGATGTATGGCATTACACTTTTGACATGTATCTAAACACATATAAATATTTCAAGCATACAACATTCTCAACCTATTTTTAACACTTTTAGTGTTTTTCTTCTCCCCTTTTTCAAGGTTTCAAACTCATCTTAAACGGTGATAATTGGTCCTAAATATTGGAGTAGTTTCCCTGTAGTCTACAGAGGAAGCCAGCAGTCCTCTCTGACAGTGGGAGTTGCTTACTGTTCAACATGGGCCTCGGGGTACCATTATATATAATGGGTACAGGGATTTTGTGCCCCCTTCTGGCTGTTCAGAATACACCTTTTAACAACAATACGAGAGATAGAAGGCCATAGAGACAAAAGTATACAAATGTGATCAACATTATGCTGAATCTAGATTTGGATGTCACTGCATACGCAAATGATTGTGTATCACAGTAGGTATATACAGACTTTACTGGGACCTTGCGTTGTCATAAGTGGTAGTAAGTATTATCCTTCTACCCATCCTATGGGTTTTAGTCTACTAGTTTGAACATTCTAAAGGCAATCGCACATCTGAGCTATCTTTGTTGCAGGTGCAAGGTAACAGTTGAATAATATGAGAGAAAAAATAAGAAACCTGCACACTGCTCTTTATTAAGCGTTAGGTGTCACACCAAGTTTTGAATTGTTCTAGTTTTGAATTGAACTCAAATGTGTTTGTTTACACACTGCAAAGTACACACTGCAAAGTACACACTGCAAAGTACACACTGCAAAGGTCAATGAGGCAGATTCTGTCCAAAGCCTATTTTAATGTGGCACTTTAATTAAGGCACTGCAAAGCCAGCCACTATGAATTTATCTATCAATCCCCCTCTCTCTCTCACTCACTCACACACACACACACACACACACACACACACACACACACACACACACACACACACACACACACACACACACACACACACACACACACACACACACACACACACACACACACACACACACACACACACACACACACACACACCACACCAAGGCCATTTAACTGTGAGCGCTGAAGAGGTTGTTGTGCATTGGGCCCTCCCTCCCTCAGATAACGATTCCAGCCTCCTTGACACCCTAATAGAATGCCTCTCCCCCTACGAGTGCAATTGAGCTGGGCGCTGGAGCAAAAATCATTAGGTAAGCAAGATAATCAAAACCAAATCAGCCATTATCCCCAGTGCATCTGTGTATCCTGTGCTCTGACAAGCTACCGGTCTCTCAAGTCTCCCACTCAACATTTTTCTCTCGCCTCCTTCACACCTCGACCAACCAATCCACCTCTCATCCTCGCCTCGTCTTCTCAGCCTACTTGTCACATTCCCCCATATTCATTTCCGAACGTGTAAAAGAGATGCTGACTTTGCAGCCTGCGCAATCTGGGAATGACTATGACCCTCAGAGTGGCTGAGGAGGAGCGGCGAGCGCTATCGGAGCCATAGAACTATGTTATCACCGCTATTAGGGAGCTTTAAACAGTGGCTGGGAGTGGGGAGACACAGGCGAAATTGGAAGCTTATTGTGATTGATGGGTTCCTATTAGAGGCTGTGTGTTATCACTATGAGGGTGGGGCGAGATGGGGGAAGAACGGGCACTGAGTTGTAACACAACAGATTACCTGAACCTCCAGTCGCTCCCGTCTCTCCCTCAAGGATGTTTAAATAAAACAGAGCGCCCTTCTTTCCCCTTTTCTTTTTTACCGAGACGCTCATTTTCACTCTCTCAGGCACTCAAACTTACTTCACGTCAGGTGCGATTTGCCGTCGCCACTCAATAAACTGACACGGGATTCATATTTTACATTCATTTCCTTCAGGTAACGGCGAGCCTATTTCTTCAGTGGTTCCTGTAAAACAGGCACAGCCAACAGGAATTGTGTTCGGGTCCAAGGTGCTTCACTCTGATTTTTCCTTCCCTTTTGTCCTCATTTTTTTAAATTTTCCGGGGCACAGTTGCCAAAATGATTGATTGTGACTAGCAAACTGGGTGTCCGGCATCATCCAACAAATGACTTTGGCCCGTACCGGCAGACCTTGGCTGGACAGAAATCAATAATTCACCATTAAAATCTATCAAAGAAGAGTTAAGGCTCCAGCTGTCTTGGCCGGCCTTTTTGCGGCCCTCCGACATGAAACCCGACACTTGTAGTACATGAGTAATCAATATATAGTGGTCCACAGATCATCTGTGGTCACCTCGTAGCCAGTGATGGATGCCTTGAGTAGTTGTGATTCATTTTGTCACCCCCATTAAACTGGATTCTGTCGAGTTCTTCCCCTGATTTCACTTTAGAAGTGAGGCAGAAGAGAAAGGAGAGAATAGAGAGCAAGGCTTTCAGTTGTTTCAATTTCCCTATTCCAATATGTCAGGTTATAGAGATTTTGTAGCTCACAGAGTGTGGAAATCCCATGGAGGGTCGAACAAACATGCTTTCGGAGCCACTCACTGCATGACTTATGCTGAGTGTGAAGTTACTTATGTGAAATCAAATCAAATCAAATCAAATTTATTTATATAGCCCTTCGTACATCAGCTGATATCTCAAAGTGCTGTACAGAAACCCAGCCTAAAACCCCAAACAGCAAACAATGCAGGTGTAAAAGCACGGTGGCTAGGAAAAACTCCCTAGAAAGGCCAAAACCTAGGAAGAAACCTAGAGAGGAACCGGGCTATGTGGGGTGGCCAGTCCTCTTCTGGCTGTGCCGGGTAGAGATTATAACAGAACATGACCAAGATGTTCAAATGTTCATAAATGACCAGCATGGTCGAATAATAATAAGGCAGAACAGTTGAAACTGGAGCAGCAGCACAGTCAGGTGGACTGGGGACAGCAAGGAGCCATCATGTCAGGTAGTCCTGGGGCACGGTCCTAGGGCTCAGGTCCTCCGAGAGAGAGAAAGAAAGAGAGAATTAGAGAGAGCATATGTGGGGTGGCCAGTCCTCTTCTGGCTGTGCCGGGTGGAGATTATAACAGAACGTGGCCAAGATGTTCAAATGTTCATAAATGACCAGCATGGTTGAATAATAGTAAGGCAGAACAGTTGAAACTGGAGCATTTGAAAACATTTACCTATGTACTCGCTGCGTGCCTAACCCATTCACTCTGCCCAGAAGATATACTTTTACACAGAGTAAAAATAGAAGGGGGTAAATGGGTTCTAAGAGCTATACGTTTGTATATTTAAAGGTTGCTGAGTACAATTTTCACAGCGAGAAGTATGCTACACTACTGCAAACTCCATCCTTCTTTTAAAACAAACTCGCTCAATGTAAGACCCCATAGCCTCCTTTGCATAGAGCGCCATCTGGTAAATAAAAAAAGTACCGCCTATTAACAACGAACGAGAAACGACAGAAAAACAAGTGTTGTTGATGCAGAGGAGGACATTGGTTTCTCTCTTATTTCTCTCTTTCCCTGAGTGAGAGAGAGTGAGTTCCTTTTCACCGCTCATTTGCTTCAAGGACAGATCGCGCGCACGTGTGTGTGTGTGTGTATGTATACCTGCTTGCGTATGTGTGTGTGTCCTTCCCTGTCTGCCTCCCTGTGTTGGACCGCAGCCCAAAAACACACTGAGATTGCTCCGTAGCTCACTGACTCAGCTACAACAAACAGCTGCTGGAGTAGTTGTCCTCCTTCAGCTCACCCCATATGTTGGTCCTCACCTGCTGCCGGTGCTGAGAGGATTATTAGGTACAACCCTTATTAAAAATGGATTTGTTTCACCCTAACTGGGGGCGTGTGTGTGTATACGTGTGCGTGTGTGTGTGTGTGTGTGTATATGTGTGCGTGTGTGTGTGTGTGTGTTACACGCTTTAACCCACATGTCTCTTTCTAGGCCCACAACCCTTTACGAAATCACCTACCCCATTCTGAACACATGTACACTCAGCCCTGTGCATGTTGACGTACTCACACGTAGACACAATAGCACACATACACACTGTACAATACGCCTCAATTGAAAACCTCTTTAAGTAACTGTAATTCCCCTTTGTCAGCTGAATGTCCTCTCCAACCAATCACCTACAGTATCCCGTCATGTAATGATGGCAGAGCAGAAGCATATTTTCTCATTGTGAAAGCACAACATGTTTAGACGGTTATGTAAATGATCCAGATGAATACAGTATGATGCCTGAATACGACGCTTGAATACGATGCCTGAGAATGGTGCCTGAACATGATGCCTGAGTCTGCCTATCATCGTTGGCAGCTAAATAGCTACTTAACCAAGATTGCTTTCAATTGAATTGTTTCTTATTAACATTTCTTATTAAACACAAACGCATTCATTTGTATTTCCAAAACACTTCACCAATGTATTGTGAATGAGATGATACCAGACAGAGTGCCAGTTTAATTCTGTAAGTAGATGCAAATGTAAACCTACCCCATTCACAACCAGCAGGAGGGCTAATGGCTTTTCTGATTGGGTCTAAATGGCAGAGACTCTGATTCAAACGAGACAAAAAGATATCATGTTTGCAGTCAAATCTGTAGCGTGCAATAAAGCTGCATCACCGGGGTTGAAATGGGACAAGGGAAAGATGCTCATCTTTCAAAGTGCACCAAAGGTCTTGGTGCAAAGCACTTGCTCCTTGGCGTTGACCCTCATCTACTGAACATGATGTTGCAGAACGTCAAGAGTGAAACATGATTCATATTAAACTAATAACCTGTAATAATAAACAGTGTAGCAGCAGTGTCATACTACTTACTCTATTTCACACTCCTGATGAAAATGACTCCACCAAACAACAACCCTTGAAACTCTACCCATGATCTGCTTTACAAAAGGGGAGAGGAGATAGGGGAAATTGAGGATTATGCCACACACAGAACAGCCCTAAATGGAGAATATTCATCTTAATTGCTTGTGGTGGTGGCAGCCAAAAGGAGGCAGGTAGCATTAATTTGCATTAGGACAGGCAGACAGAGGACAGGACACTTAGGCTAAGTCCCAAATGACACCCTATTCCCTATGTAGTGCATTGCTTTTCACCAAGGGCCCATAGAGCTCTGGTCAGAAGTAGAGCACTGCATATGGAATAGGGCACCATTTGGGACATAGCCTCAGTGCTGATTCATAGTCATTTAGGCTGCATGTTACTAAAGTGATGATACCGGACCTTGAATAAAAGATCAGGGGATTTATTAATCCACCTTCCAGTTAGGGGAGTAATATTATTCTAATTTTCAATATACGCTAGTTTTAGAAACTGTGAATGAGTGTTTTTCATAAGCATTGTAGAGGTGATGTCACTCTATTGCAGTTTGGTGCGATTTTTTATGTTTTAGTTTTGCTGTGTTTGAACATGGAGGACCGAGTGTGTGTGTCACAAAGGCCCATCAGTGTGCTGTGTGTGTGTGTGTCACAAAGGCCCATCAGTGTGCTGTGTGTGTGTGTGTGCCTGCATATGCGTGAATGTGTCTGTTCTCACTCGCATGTGCATGAGCATGCATGTGTGTGTGTGTGTGTGTGTGTGTGTGTGTGTGTGTGTGTGTGTGTGTGTGTGTGTGTGTGTGTGTGTGTGTGTGTGTGTGTGTGTGTGTGTGTGTGTGTGTGTGTGTGTGTGTGTACCGGTATCATCCAAGGTGGTATCTCTGGGTGAACTGGAGCCTGTCTGCCACACACGATGAGGGATGGGCCGATAAGGTCACACAGAAACACAATATTAATGTAATTAAAGGTAATCCACTTAGCTCAGGTTTTATCTGCTCGCAGGGTCTCGCTCAATCTAGGATTTACATAATTTACTGAGCCCCAATGTCAAAGAGCAAACTCTAGCACTATGCTGAAATTTGGCCCGGATCAACAAAAGGGATTGGGGGGAGAGGGACAATGTCACAGTCAGAGAGAAGGAGAGAGGGAGAAGAAAGAGAGAGGGAGAAGGGGGGTTGAGGGAAGTAGGGGCCGATTATTGTCATAATGTCCATATTTTGTATTATTGTATTGCTAATCAACCTTTGAACTTATGGATGATTGACATCATACAGGAAAATATGAACTACTTAATAACAGTTGAATTGTACTAAGTAAGACATAATTACAGGGACAAAAATGCTAAATCATAAGCAAAAATCACAACACTGTCCGTACTGTTTTTTTCTATTGGAAATGTTCGGCGTCTTCATCACTCAAGGTTACCCTACATGGCTCCTAAGGAGCCACTGCATTAACTTCTAGGAGAGGGTCAGACTGGAGGTGAGGTGAAGTGACAGCACGGCTCTGGAAGGAGCGTCAGACAGCTCGAGTCGAGCAACATGGAGGACGTTAGTCGTGGGAGGTCTGTCTGCTGCACTGCTCTACTGGCGTTCCACAGACAAGTGTTTGGCACCTGCTGAGGCTTGCCCACAGACTGGGCTATGGATCATGGAGGAGGGTCTCAACATCCTTATTAAAAGCACATCTTGTGTGACGTTGTTGATTAGAAATATTCAGGGTTGTCCTCACAATATTCTGCTGTCATATCATTTGTTAGGATAATTCTATTTATTTTTGTGTTACTTTTCTTAATTTCGTACAAGAAACGAACGTCATGAAAATAAAATATGATATCTTTATTATAGTGGGATTCTTTTCACTGTAAACGTTTTCTTGCAGATTACGTTTCCAATAAATGATATGACTTGATTCATTGCAGCAAGAAATCGAGGCGCCAAGCGGTCAGTCTGACCACAATCCCAGCCAAATTGATTACAGGGTAGGAGAAATAAAACATGCAGGCGAGCACTGGTTCACACCAAACAATACACAGAAGCATCAAATGTGTGTGTGTGTTAGTGTGTGTGTTAGCCTTCCAGTGTGAGAGCGTATGAATCTAAGTGCCCAACTGCCCATCATTTGAACTGTAACAACATCTTAACAAGCTGCCAAGGGGCAGTCTATGGAGAATGAGTCAAATACACAGAGGCAGAACACAAGTGAGACAGTTGTGCTTTTGGATGCTACAGATGTAGAATCTTAATTTGAGCCAGTTTGCTAAAGCTGGAAAATAATCCTGCAGAAACAGGAAAGGGGAGTTATTACGTGGATTGTATTGAATGGACATTTTTGTTGGAGTTGACGCCTTTTTTGTTGGGGCAAATCAAGATTGACATTTCAAAGTGGAAATGACAAGCTTCAGAATACATTTGAAACCTCAAATACACTACAAGTTTGACATTTCCTACAAATAGGTTGATCAAATTAAGATCCTACACCTGTACACTGGCGGTATGATAAGTAGATGGGGCTCCAGCAGTCAATGTCTGACAGACAGGTGCACATTTTCTAGGCTTGTTCACAGTGGATCAAGGCGCTTGGTCCTGCTCCGCACCACTCCACACCAGCCAGGGGCTCTCCAGTGGCTCCCTACAACACCCCATGGCCAACACACTGCTGCTATTGTTGCCCCCCGTCAGATGAACTGCAAACAGCTCATGATTTACCAAGCTGTCTGGCGTTGTTGAACTGCATGACTCTGGCTCTAATGGAGTTTTCAGCTTATGGATTTTCACATCTTGAGCTGAGCCAAATACTCAAGAGGATGAAAACAAGTTGGTCTCGCAAGAGTTCAGCCATGTGATATTGGCACTGCAGTCCCTGTAATGAGAGAACACAGGGGTTACAAAAAGACACGTACTGGGCAAAACAAGCCGTAACATTTCAGATAGATGGGATGGCACCTTGTCCAAGGTGAGTTCTGAATACTCTAACCAGCTGTTAGACCGACATCACATGGGACAGAGTTTATTTTATTCACTGTGTAGTGCTACTTTGTACGAGTCCATGTAATGTACTGGCCTGCTCAATGGGGCAATCAAGAAAAGCATCAGTAGTCGCTACATGTCTACCAGGCCCTATGGTGTCTGGGTAAATTATGACACGATGCCTGTGTCGACCAGTTGAACTTCCATCGCCGCCGTGCGACTCTCACTCGCTGCAGCTGCCCGCCAAATGCCGCCTTTGAGAAATTGATCATTTCACACCTCGTAAAGCATTTTTCCTCCAAAAATGTGGATCAAGTCTGCACTCCCCCAGTCCCCCTTAGTCCCAGTCCCTTCAAAATGCATAATCCCACCCGACAGCGCAGCAAATCCAAACTCATATGAGCCTCAGGCTCCTAGAAAAGTTTAGAATTGAGGTTGCCTACACAAAAGTGGCCATTCCTTTGGCGGCATCATTTCATGCATTTGGCAAATGGATACCCCTACGCTTGGTAATGAAAAGTTTTACAGTGTACTTTATGCCTGACCCATGAAGTCATAGGACAAAATAGTAGGAGTGTACAACTCAAAATGTGTCACGTGACATGGAAATTGGATTAGAGCAAAATAGTCTGCTATGAGCAACTCCAAATCCGCTGATCCCCATACAAGCCTCGTACCTTGTATGAGTTTCTATAAGGATTCTAAACCTTTAACCGTACACAATACACACTGTGTAATACCCTCTAAAGTATAAATGGCAAACTCTTGGAGTGACTAATTAATGCAGGAATAAACTGCAGAGATTTCCTTAATCCACCTAGATTTTTTATTTTTTTTTTTTACTTTGCAGCTTAGCTTTAAATCTATTAGACCTCATGCTTTGGTAAATCATATGTGTTAAGTGAGTAGTTATGAGAGACAAGAGGGGAACAACAATTATCACACACACACACGTTTTTCAGGGGTTCCGTGTGCTCTGCTATAAACAAGTTAGGGACGTTCAGATTAAGTGGAGCCAGGCCGCCATTCAATAAAACTGTCCGTATGTCCCGTTTTGGTCAATCCAAATACTGAAAATGTTCCCATTCACTGTCCTGTAAGTTGCTTTGAGTCGGGTAAGAGTGCCTGCTAAGTGGCATATAATTCCTATTTCCTGAAACCCTAGGAAGAAGACAGCAAGACACAGTATTTCTGTCGAGGCTGAAAAATAGTCACGGTTGTATTGTAATGGAGGATCCATGCTCAAAGCTTTCTCATCCTCTCAACAGCACACATCATGACCTAGCTTGAGAGGCAAGTGCAATCAAATGATAATGCAGCATTTGTAATAAAGAAAGCAGAGCCCCGGGTCCTTCTCCCATATAATTACAGTGATACCGCGGCTCCTGCTCTTCAGCGGGAGGCTCAGAGGTGTTGTTCCTGTCCATATATATGAAGGGGTTATCGCTGCTTAATGGCATCATTGCTTGTAAATTAATTCAGGGCTGTCAGCAGCTCACCGCGCTTATCAGTTAATGTGAACGGATAGGCTGGGGGGGCTGGGGTTCTATCTCTAGAGGATAGAGGGAGGAAAAAGGGGGATAAGGGAAAGGATGAGATGGTAGAAAGAAGGAGAGAGAAAGGGAGTAGGAATACAGAGTAGAGAGAGAGAGAGAGAGAGAGAGAGAGAGAGAGAGAGAGAGAGAGAGAAGATGGGTGGAGGGATCCCTATTAGGGTGTCAGAGGGGTTGATAGTAGTGGTAGCCTTCTCCGGATGATAAGTGAATACGACCTGGCACCCGATTCATCATCCCGGCATGCCCAATATTGAGGGTCCTTCAGTTATCAGCACTATTTGTCCCAGTGTCACAACCCTGGTATAAATCTTCTACCGGGGGCCCCTCTTGTTAAACCCCCCCATTATGAGTGTAGTTGCCCCCACATGATCAGCCCCCTCCAGCCCCCCCTGACCCCTCAGTTGTTTCTTATTAACCCTGCATGTAGGTTCAATTCCCTGACGTAGATTAAAAAAAACCTTAGCCCAGATCCCATTGACGCCGAAGCTCCGGTGACAAATCGGGGCAGACAGTGACAAATTGTTGGGAAAACACTCACTGCAGGGATTACGTTTAGCACGGTGGAGGAGCCATTGGGAATTGGATTATATGGGATAATGTTTACATAGAATAGTGCAGAAAATTCAGAGATGTAAATGTGAGTTAATTAGCATTAGCTGGTATGCTTTTCTTCTTTCACAAATCAATTTACAATAGGAAGATAATAAGAAAACAGATAAAGCATTACAAAGTCTTTATTCAAAACTAATTTAAAGAAAACAATGTCAGAACTACTTGAAGTGACTGTCCACACACACATCTGCTTCGGTTTGGAAGCGAGACACAAGGCACGAGTATCATGTGGCCAATTGTTCTGGTTGCCTCACATCCTCAAATATTTTGCTGTTCAGTAACATTTTCCACCCTTCTTTATGCAATGGAAAGTGGGAGATATATGCGTGTGCCCCCAATCTCCCACAGAGTAAGGACAGACGAAGAAATCGCTCTAACTACTTGTGACAAGTTGTGGAGACCAGCTAGACATCTGCTGGGCAGCGTCTGAGCCAGGGAAGAAGCAGTGGAGGAGAAACGACAGGTCCAAATGAATAGAAATATGACTAATAGGACTGTATCTTCCCAGGAGTCTCCAGGGGAAGCTATATGTATACATAGACCTAATCTGATCTAGCGTCTCCTTTACCCATATCTATCCTGTTAACATCGTGAAGGCACATAGAGAATGGTATTCCCTCTCTAGTCAAGGAGTTTGGTACAGAAACCACAGACGAGACCGTCTGTAGTCGAAGCGTTTTACTTGAAAAATAATTGTCCTCATTGTACTTCCGTAAGTTGCTGTCTTTCTGTATTTAGATAATCAATGTATTCACTGCTGCGCGGGACATTGTAAATACCAAAATGTCCACCCGAATACATTCCAACATACCAACATACAGGACGGTATGAATGGCTGAAATATATTCGCAGCAAAACGTCAAAGACTACACAATGCCAGCTTTTTAAGCACTGTAAAGACAACAATAAGGTACTATGCATCATCCTTTGAGATGCATTCTGTGGGACCATTATAGGCTATGGTTTCTGAGACAGCAACCCACAAAGCATTAGAGAGAGATAATAATGGTAGTGATTTCTGCACATTCTGCTTGACTCCAAAGCAGCATTTCAGGCGTGAGCAAATGAAGCCAAATGAATAAAGCAGTCAAGCCATAAATTTATAAAAACCATGCTGTTTGTTTAACATGTTCAAACCTCTGTGGATCGTCACGATTGGAACTCTGGCCTCCTTGTGCCCCCTAGTGCCAGTGTTTGAACACACACACACACACACACACACACACACACACACACACACACACACACACACACACACACACACACACACACACACACGCCTCGATTGAGAGGCAGAAACACAACACTGTTTGAACTGCCCTGCAGTGGTTGCAGCTGTGTTTTCCCCTTCTGTGTGCAGCTGGTTTTCAGAGGCCTCGTCTCAGGGTTTGCCTCTACTGTTTGCTGCCCTGCCAGCTTGAAACGCCTTGCCTTTTCAAGGCATTATCTGTTATATAGTAGCACCGACTACTGCCTGAGATACGGTTATATAGGCTGAGGAAAGGAAATACTTTTGTTGTTCTGTCTACTGGCTGGCACATTTAGGTACTACAGTCCACGCAGGCACGGCCACTATTCAGTATGTTCCCCAACCACAGTTTTCTAATTAGCCCAGACCCATCCATTAAGAATACTGGGCAGCAGGCCGGCAGCCATACGCGTATTACCAACCATACTAACCGTGCTACTTAGAGCCCATGAAGGCAATACATTCTCGTCTTAAAGCTACGTTCTGCCCGCCTGCACCTATAATGCTCGCTAATTGAATGAAGAAAGAGGAAGTCTGCGCTCTTGAGAATGGTGGACTCTGATTGGCTGGCGGCGCACGAGCCTTTCGGTTTCTCCAAACTGTCATTGTTAATCAGGTCTCATCTCTTAACACTGGGCTGGTAGTTATCAATGAGGTTGAGATTAATATTCGGGGCGAAACAGATGATAAATCATTTGTGCGTAATTAGTGCACACGGCAAGGTTACAGCTGACATGAATTTTTATCTTAATTACGCGGGAAATTTGTTCCATTAATTTAATTTGGCTTGCTCGAATGAGTCCGACACCTAACAAAGTTAATCTTACACCTGTCATTGGCAGCAGGAGAAGAAGGGCTATGTGGGTTTGGGAGGAGGAAGGAAATAGGTTATTCATATTACTGGCTCTTTTAAGTGGTGTGTGTGTGCGTGCGTGTGGCCATAAAAAGCCAAACAGGAGCACCTCTGCCCATCTGTTACAGTATTTCCCCCAATTCACAGATTCTTTTAGTTTACAACTAGGGCATTATTGGCGGCAGGGTAGCCTAGTGTTTAGAGCGTTGGACTAGTAACCGGAAGGTTGCAGGTTCAAATCCCCGAGCTGACAAGGTACAAATCTGTCGTTCTGCCCCTGAACAGGCAGTTAACCCACTGTTCCTAGGCCGTCAACAAAAATAAGAATTAGTTCTTAACTGACTTGCCTAGTAAAATAAATAAAAATCATGTTGTTGTTAAATTATAACCTTGATTTGCAGAACTGACGTATCGAATCAGACATTTTGCAGTGGAGGGTTAAATGAGCTCCGTTTTATGGAAGTCAGAGTGTGACAGCACATTGAGTGTATTATTATTTCTGGCGTCACCAGACAGTGTCAAGGCTGTTCATTGGCTCTCATCAGGGAGAGGAGGCCTCCACAAGGCCACTGTCATGGATAGCTGATTCATATAATTAGCATACTTGATTAAAAAGTAGGAATAGGACAATAAACCTGGAATTATTCAATCAGATGCCTACTTTTTTATCGGTAGAATAAGATAATGTAGTAGCAATATTGCAACAGTTTTCGTGAACATAGTATCGAAATGGGCAAACACAGAAAACAAGACAAAAGAATATGACTTCAAATCATAGTTTTAAAGTAATTGTCCTTTGGTCAGAATGTTTTTTTTTTTAAGTAGTACTAGTAGTCTATTAGTGCCCTAATAGCAAGCACAATAGTACTACAGGAATGAACTGAATTTAATAAACTCCAAACCATCTACCGATTAGAAGAGAAGGTGGAACCTGAAGGGAGCATCAGACATCCCACTCTCTGAGGGTGTCTCAGGAGTTGGGATATGCAAAATACACATATTTCTAATTCACACATGCTATACTAAGCACGGGTGTGAAATAGGACAAATATAAGCACCCACAAAATGATTTATATTATTATCAGTTTCGATATCACACCATGATAATTACACAACCAATCCTGTGACACCGAAGGTTAACCGAACAGGAAAGCCCCGAAAATGACTGATTTAAAACAAAAAACAAAGGGGCCTTAATAGAATTCATCTGCTCCTCAGTCATTCAAACTCGCAACTCTATTACCTGGCCGTGATTCACAGTCCATGATGGCCTCCGCCATTCTAATAGAACGTCCCTCCTGCTGTAATACAGACACTTCAGGCTTCAAGCCATTTGTCAAGCCTGTGATTTCACCTGGAAACTAGGTTTAACCCCACAGAGCAGCTCTCAGATCCTCAAACACTTATTTTGGCACGGAGCAGCTCTCAGCTCCTCACACGTCACTTAACCTGGCACGGAGGAGGGCGAGCTGATGATCGACTGATTCAGAAAGAGACACTCAAGAAAATAAAGGGGTGGGAGGGATTGGTAGGTTCAAGTTTACATTACTGTCTTGGTATTATATCAGATATTGATGCCTTAAAGATGCTGCTGCTGGTGGTGATGATGATGACTAACATCAAGGCGTCCCGTTCCTGTAGGTTCATGCTCTACAACATCCGCAGAGTACGACCCTGCCTCACACAGGAAGCGGCACAGGTCCTAATCCAGGCACTTGTCATCTCCCGTCTTGATTACTGCAACTCGCTGTTGGCTGGGCTCCCTGCCTGTGCCATTAAACCCCTACAACTCATCCAGAACGCCGCAGCCCGTCTGGTGTTCAACCTTCCCAAGTTCTCTCACGTCACCCGCTCCTCCGCTCTCTCCACTGGCTTCCAGTTGAAGCTCGCATCCGCTACAAGACCATGGTGCTTGCCTACGGAGCTGTGAGGGAACGGCACCTCAGTACCTCCAGGCTCTGATCAGGCCCTACACCCAAACAAGGGCACTGCGTTCATCCACCTCTGGCCTGCTCGCCTCCCTACCACTGAGGAAGTACAGTTCCCGCTCAGCCCAGTCAAAACTGTTCGCTGCTCTGCCCCCCAATGGTGGAACAAACTCCCTCACGACGCCAGGACAGCGGAGTCAATCACCACCTTCCGGAGACACCTGAAACCCCACCTCTTCAAGGAATACCTAGGATAGGGTAAGTAATCCTTCTCACCCCCCTAAAAGATTTAGATGCACTATTGTAAAGTGGCTGTTCCACTGGATGTCATAAGGTGTATGCACCAATTTGTAAGTCGCTCTGGATAAGAGCGTCTGCTAAATGACTTAAATGTAAATGTAATGTATGAAGAGGATGCTGAGTATCACCAGTAATAGTATTGATTTGAAGTTTTTCACACATTTTACCTCAGACTGCAGCTTCAAGACACCATGTCAGCATATGATGCCATGGGGAGTTCCTGAGCTGCTCTTTAGACCAGGTGAAGTCTGGTTGAAACCAGGTGAAGGAGGTTCCCTGATTAGAAACAGACTACTGGAGAACATCTCCTCTCTCTTGTTCTTCTTCATTGGCCAGGTGATGACCTCTAAGAGCTGGAGAGAACATCTCCTCTCTCTTGTTCTGCTTCATTGGCCAGGTGATGACCTCTAAGAGCTGGAGAGAACATCTCCTCTCTCTAGTTCTGCGTCATTGGCCAGGTGGTGACCTCTAAGAGCTGGAGAGAACATCTCCTCTGTCTTGTTCTGCTTCATTGGCCAGGTGATGACCTCTAAGAGCTGGAGAGAACATCTCCTCTCTCTAGTTTTGCATCGTTGGCCAGGTGATGACGTCTAAGAGCTGGAGAGAACATCATTATGGAGCTGCCTCAGTAATAAGAAGGCAGACAGGAAAGAGAACAGAGGATCCTAGTCTTTGTCAAGTATCCAAGGATTTCAAGCTCGGTAGGATAGTATTTTAAAAAATGTTTTTTTTAAAGAATGTAACCATTATTTAACTAGGCAGGAACACCAAACACTGGATCATCAATACAGTGTCTTAGAATCCTATGTGGGCACCTGAATAATTAAATAATACATAAAAAATCCCTATAATCCAGTGTTTTTGGGAGGGCAATACAAAAGCAAATGTAGTCCTTAAATGAACATCTTCACAGTGAATGTGCTGCTATTGTTTTCACAGCGGTGCTTCTGTAGCTCAGTTGGTGCATGGCGCTTGTAGGGTTGGGTTGATTATACGTAGAATGTATGCACACATGACTGTAAGTCGCTTTGGATAAAAGCGTCTGCTAAATGGCATATATTATTATTATTATATTATGATTATATAACATTTATAATTCATTAATGACTGCATACAAACACGTGCATGTTGTTCCCTTCTGGTGAATGTGTAAGGATTACATTACAAATACAATTTGACTTGATAGATTAGGCTGTACAGCATTTAGCTGAGGCTTGGACAACAGCGCTCTCTTGTGGTGAGAAAAAAATAATACTCAAACGCGCCTGTCCAAAACTAAAATGTTAAATTAGAGCACCACCTGCAGGTGAAAAGGCATGGTGTCCATACAATATGTTCAGTGATATAATTTCACCCTTACCTACAGTATTTATCTCTACTCTATTCAGTGTCATGCAAGACAACATGCATGTATTGTAACACTGCACTCATATCGCTATTTCATTCATAGATTGTTGCATATTTCTAAATGTCAAGTACTTAGTTCAGTTGTTTGCAAATAACAGCAATGGTTGAATTCTGACTACTGAGCTGTCTATCTAAGCATCAATCCCCATCACTGTGCCCAGTTTCCACCCTGGCATTGTTGACACCATAGTTGAGGTGGCACTGGCAGATGTATCTACCATTACGGCTCTGGCTCTATAAATCCCTGGTGCCTCCATTGCTCATTAATCTAGCGGTGTGTTTAGGGTGACTGGGACACAGATGGCATTGAACTGGAGCCACTGGAGCCCTGCTAGCTCTTCAGTAGGCCTGGCTAGTTGTCACCAATGGGGTGTGAAGGTGTTTAGAGCTGAGCAGACCTCCAGACCTGCATGCCCTGCAGAGTACCAGATAAGCAGCCTCTTTCTATCTTGCATTGGGGGGAACCTGGAGGGGCTGTCTAGGCTAATTGGAGAGCCAGGAATCAGTGGTTACATTCCACTCACTGTAGTAACATCATATGCACAGTAAGCTGTAATCTATCAACTGGTATGAAAAGAAGGATACAGCTGTATGGCAGGAACTGGCTGATAATGTCGTCTGTCCCTCGTAAGAATGTAGATGGAATTCATTTGTATTGAATCAACAGACAATCTATTTCATGTTCAGTGGTTATTGTACACATGTTCATATGCAAGCCTGATGACTGCGTAGGTCTAAATCACTCATTATTCACGCAGTTCATGTCAGGTGGTTTGTGCTTTCAGCAGCTGAAACACTGTCCAAATGGACTGTCTGGTTCTCTGTTTCTGGAATGACAAACTGTAGCAAGAGACCTGATTGGTTGACCAGAACGAGATGACTTGATGCAACCTGGGCATAACAGGTGCCCCACTAAACGCTGCAGCTATTCAGGACTCATGGAGGTCCCTCCCTGGTTCCTCCCTCCCCATTCCTTCCCACCCATCCTTAGTAGCTGAGAGCAGCTGCTCCAGCATACAGTAGAGCTGATCTGCAGTAGCCACAGCTCCAGATGTCTCTGCTGGGAGGTATTAGTGGAGGGTCATGCTCTGGAATTTACTGCAAATCTTCCCCATCCTTCGCTGCTACCAGAATGTGCAGACCCCCCTGGAGTTTGGCCCTGAGACGAGTTAACGGGAAGCATTTCAGTGCGATACCTACTGCATTTTTGTAGACCGTAGCATTAGGCCTAGGCTATATCTGTATGAGCTATGCTGAGTTAAGGGAAAGCACTGGTTAATAATGGTTTACTGACTGTAGTGGCTCCCACATGTGTGACAGGTGAGGAGAAAAAGTTGAGATCCGTTTTCCCCATCCAGTGAAATAAAAACCTTGTTAAAGCTCAGCTCTGTTTGCTTTTTAAAGCCAGGTGGTCATGGCGATGGCCACTTAAAGGTCAGAGGTCAGAGGGAGTGGGTCATCTATTACTCCACACCGACGTGCACTATTTCCACCACCAGGTGCGGAGAGAGCTGTGACAGCCATTGTTAATGGATGGTACGCCACTAATGTGGCGCAGATGTCTTCGCATGTGGTTCCCCCACCGCCACACCGTTTCATTGGAGTGAACAAATTAGGCAGGTGGCCGCGGAACGGAAACTCAGACACAACTGGAGCGTATTCAGTAGGGCACATCGTAGCAAAACGTTTTGCAAGGACAATTATAAATGTCTCATTGGAGGTGTTCAAATTGCCCCTCCTTGTCTAAGTTAGTTTTCTACTGTTTCGTGCCTAATGAATACAACCCGGATAATCAAAAGTGATAGGCTTCCTCTCTCAGAACTGTCTGTATGGATATTCCGTGAGAGGACCTATACCAACATGCTGTTTAGAGGCGGGTCTCCATTATGGAATGTATGACACTGTAAGCCACATGTTTACTGAAGAAAATAGGCAGGTTGGTTGAACAGCTGAAAAATATAGGCCTACATCAGGAACATGATTGTGTCCAAAATGGCACCCTATTCCCTATATAGGGGAGCATTAGCTAATGACAAGAGCTGAGCACTGGTCATGGTGAAAGGAAGCAAATTGTTAAGTCATAAATCCTCATCTTGTCATCCTCTCGATTTGTCTTCTCTGAGATAAGAGGGTTTGCAGAGAAACACGCCATCAGCCCCAGAGGGCTTTCACTCTCTCCCCTGTCTGGTCTTGTCTGGAGTGCCATGGCAATAGGACAAATTGTTATTCTGTAGGGAAGACGGATGGTGCAGCAAGTTGAGCAGTGCTATTACAATATCATAAAGGAAGATAGATATATTGAGCAATGCATACACGTATATGACTTGGCTTTATGTCTGTACTGCTTACGTTTTGCTTTTGTCTGTGCCGCCCTCATCTTTCCCTGAGGGTGGGATTGGAAGCCTCTTCCTTATAGGAAACATATTTCTGGGCACTGGTCTTATCACAAAAGTAACTTCATGTTTAATAGTATTAGAAACCTCTACCACAATAATACATCTGTTCGCTGTCTGCTGTAAAGCGTTATTTGCGAGGGTTAACGTTGGGAGGACTATTTTGGTACTTGAGATGAGGGTACTTCAACACTAGATGGTGCTCTGGTCTTACTCTGAAGTCAAAACAAATCAACAAAGTTGATATTACTCACAAGTCTGTAATGCTGAACCAACATTTTGGCACAAAGCCTGCGTTTACACAGGCAGCACAATTCTGATATTTTTTTTCCCTCATTTGTCTTTTGACCAATCAGATCAGCTCTTTTGCCAATAATTGGAGAAAATATCTGCCTGTCTAATTGCAGGTATAGTGATTCGGGGCTATGACTTAGTTGAAATAGGTTATTTGTATGCAGTGTAACCAATGACCATAGTGAGAGGTAACGCAATCTTAGTGGTGTACTCAGTGGTTTTTAAACAATTCATATCTGGCTTCCATTTGATAATATCTAAAAGCATTTCATGAAATACCATTTTCTGAGTGTTTATTGAGTGTGGTTTGTCTGAGGCTGAGGGAGGAATCAACATGCAGCCAACTGAGCCACATTCCCTCTCCCACTCCCCACCACAGAGTGAGACACCCAACCAGGCAGGAGTATAGCCTGACAGACAGAAGCATTAGGGAAGACCCGGGGCCCGGGGCCCCGTACACTGACATGGAATCTGAACCTTGGAAGGACATTGGGGAACTACTTGCAAGCCCATTGATCCCATTTGTTTAGATGGCAGGCTTATGAACTCTGTTTCAGCCACTTCAACATAGGAACATAGCATAGCTCTATGTCCATTCCTCTTCAGTATAATGTGTGGCTTCCATAGTGTTCATCAGTATTCAAGTCAAAACTCTGCAGGGAAAGGCCTTCAATACACTCTTAGACAAAAGGGTTCCAAAAGGGGTTCTGCGGCTGTCCCCATCGGATAACCTTTTTTGGTTTCAGGTAGAACTATTTTGGGTTCCATATGGAACTTTCTGTGGAAAGGGTTTTACATGGAACCCCAAAGGGTTCTACCTTGAACTCTTTCACCTATGGCGACAGCCAAAGAACCTTTTTTGGTTCTAGATAGCACCTTTTTTTTCCTAAAAGTGTAGTGCTTAACATCCTTCTCCGAGCCACGAAACCAAAACATGAGCTTACTTCGAAAAATGAGGAAATGGTCAATGGAATGTACAGTACATAACGTTAAGAACTTGTAAACAACAATACCGTGTGTCTACTCAGATTTAGATAGTACAAAGGGCTTGGATATATTTTCAACTCAAGATAATCTAGCCAATATAGACTGAATACGCCTTCTGTATGCTTGCGTGTACACACTGCCAGTATAGGTTGTGCATCGTTGTATTAATTGAATTACATAACAAGATGATAGAAACGGGAGGAGGTGTTATGTGACCTCAAATATACATACAGCTAATAATTTAGGGTTGAGACGACATCTATTCCTAACAAGAGTTTACACGGCATGGAGATGTGTGATGTTTAGTTTTAGACTTCACATTGCATACACGGTGCAAGTGACAAGTGAGTAGGACGCAGAGCGTGGAAACAGACCCTCAGGGCCTGCAGAGGCTAACATGGCCCACAACAACCCATTATTATTTACAGCATTGATTCAGATGTCAGATCTTAATTTGATCACTTGCTGCAAGAGAACTTTCCTGCATGCAGGACATGTTCAACGTGCGGTGTATTTGAGGTTTAAAAAGTCTTCTGAATTTTGAAATTTCCACTTAGAAATTTCAGACTTGATTTTCCATTACGAAATGTTTTATCAACCCCTACAAAAAATAGCCATTAATTATGATCCACATAATAATTCACATTTCCTGTTGTTGCAGGATTAATTTCCTGTTGTAGCAAACGGGTTCAAATTAAGATTTCTAGCTTTTGCTTTCTGATCAAAATCTCTCACACAGACCTACACCAGAACTGACAGTGGACATAAGAATATTCTCAAGGCATGGGCAGGATTTCCTCAGGACCAGGTCATTTGCCCTATCGTACCAACTCCTCGTCACTCATTGTCAAGAAAAACAATATTTGGCGTGACAATGAAAGTAAGGGAGTTGACAAGAGCACCTTCAGATCTTGGACCAGACTATGAGAAGGAGGCTTCAGGTGTAAGAATGAGAAAAGGACATATTGATGTTAGCAAGAACTTACAAATGCTCCATATACTGTATGATAAGATGTATTCTGGAGATAAGCAGCTATTTTTTGTTTTGAACAATACAATAAACCAATTCAGCTAGCACAGTTTCAGCTCTTCAGTGATCCATGTGTTAAAGCGTCCTCTGGCTAAGTA
The DNA here is from genome assembly GCF_023373465.1 of Oncorhynchus keta. Taxonomy (NCBI): domain Eukaryota; kingdom Metazoa; phylum Chordata; class Actinopteri; order Salmoniformes; family Salmonidae; genus Oncorhynchus; species Oncorhynchus keta. The sequence continues at coordinate 13,473,587 of NC_068457.1, read as the reverse complement.
GTGAGGATTGCTTACTGTATAATAGGCTAACAAACCATGCAGTGCTACAGTCAATGTCCATTTGACATAGTATCATCCAGGTCAGAATTGTATTCCTTTCCTTTCTCCCCCCTCCCATAGACTTTAAAAAGACAGCAGCAACAGACAGAATCCCTAAGCGCATGAATACAAGTGAATCTGTCTTGCAACAATGGGGATCTCCTCATATAGAGATGGGAGAAGTGTGCTGTTGTCATTTGGCTCTGTATCCCTCCACATCGCTCAAGCTCAAGGCCTATTTTGTAGCCTGGTTAAACCAGGAATGAATGCTGCGCTCAACATTGTCTCACACAATGGGGAAGCACAGAAAACTTAGTGATTCAGATACATGGCTCTGAGGCTACCTATTTTGTACTTTCCTTCTCTCAATCAAATAGGTTCATTCGGTCCGAGGAGACTCAGTATGAAGCTGACTCACAGGACAGTGTTTAATTTGTTCCGGTAAAGTAATTAAATCTCTCTCAGTTTATACATCCCAAATGCCACATTATTCCCTGTATAGTGCACTACTTTTAACCAGAGCCCTATGGTTCTGCAGGTAGGGCACTAAAAAGGGTGCCATTCAGGACACAAACAGTCTGTCTGTAAAATAATCACACAAGTCACTGGCTAGATCCATGGGACTACAGTAGAAAAGTAGCCGGCTGGCTAATGTGGCACAGATATTTTCACACATGTTGATTAATGTGCATTGCCCCTGTCAAACACACCTAATAAAATCAAGTAAAGATGAATGGCAAACAACCACTATAACAGGGATATCATACCCAATGTGTGCGTGGATTTGTATCGTATACAATAAATGAATGAGCAGCAATAACCTCCAACCTGCTTAACTTGCCATCTGAACCACTGGGACACTGAGTAGCCAATGGAAACTTAAGCAGGATTAAAGACTTCAGACTCCAGGTTCCAGACATCTGAATGCTGTGCAGAATATATTATGTTGATGCCTATATTTACTTGGCTCTCAGATGGAAAAATCGACAGAAAGCCTCTCAGTATGAGACCGGGAGAGACCTGTCACGGACATTTCATTGGCAGAACACAGTTGTTTTCTAAACTTCTTTATTGTTCAATCAATCCAAAGACAATGGCTATTCATCTGAAGTGTAACAAACCCCAGTAAAAACAAAGACCGTCAACTCGTACAATATTCTTAAAGATCAACCCCTGCGACACATATCTCAAAAATATACACACTGTATACTGTAAACGTACAGCTGAAAACAGCATATCATAAGACATGAAAAATAGCACTTTATCAAATAATCCAGGGTGTTATGTCCTACGTAACATCACCTAATATGTGTATATATATATATATGTGCATGTCAGTAACTGAAAGTAAAATGTACACATTATTAGAGCACATACAAGAATGGGATAAGACAGACGGAAAGCGGTAGAGTTGTGTTCATGCTTATTACAATTGGAATAATGTGGATAAACGTGGGCTTCAACAAAAGTATGCTTTTCACAGTATGACGATACAGCTGATGGTAAAAGCTGTGGAGGGAGAAACCAGTGTATCACTGAGTGGAATTTAAAATAATGTAAAACAAAAATGACTTTTAACCCTCAGATTTTGTCCAACCACTGCGTTATTCTACAAATAGAAAGCCTCCATGATCTGTAGTCCTGTATGTTGCAAGCACGCACGCACGCACACACACACACAAACCAAACACACACACACACATCACATTACCCCACATCAGCTACAGTTGAAGTCGGAAGTTTACATACACCTCAGCCAAATACATTTAAACTCAGTTTTTCACAATTCCTGACATTTAGCTCAGTTGGTAGAGCATGGCGCTTGTAACGCCAGGGTAGTGGGTTCGATTCCCGGGACCACCCACACGTAGAATGTATGCACACATGACTGTAAGTCGCTTTGGATAAAAGCGTCAGCTAAATGGCATATATATTTAATCCTAGTAAAAAATCCCTGTTTTAGGTCAGTTAGGATCACCACTTTATTTTAAAAATGTGAAATGTCAGAATAATAGTAGAGAGAATGATTTATTTCAGCTTTTATTTCTTTCATCACATTCCCAGTGGGTCAGAAGTGTACATGCACTCAATTAGTATTTGGTAGCATTGTCTTTAAATGGTTTAACTTGGGTCAAACATTTTGGGTAGCCTTCCACAAGCTTCCCACAATAAGTTGGGTGAATTTTGGCCCATTCCTCCTGATAGTGCTGGTGTAACGGAGTCAGGTTTGTAGGCCTCCTTACTCGCACACACTTTTTCAGTTCTGCCCACAAATTATCAATAGGATTGAGGTCAGGACTTTGTGATGGCCACTCCAATACCTTGACTTTGTTGTCCTTAAGCCATTTTGCCACAACTTTGGAAGTATGATTGGGGTCATTGTCCATTTTGAAGACCCATTTACGACCAAGCATTAACTTCTTGACTGATGTCTTGAGATGTTGGGTCAATATATCCACATCATTTTCTTGCCTCATGATGCCATCTATTTTGCGAAGTGCACCAGTCCCTCCTGCAGCAAAGCACCCCCATCCCAACCGTGCTTCACGGTTGGGATGGTGTTCTTCGGCTTGCAAGCATCCCCCTTTTTCCTCAAACATAACGATGTTCATTATGGCCAAACAGTTCTATTTTTGTTTAATCTGACCAGAGGACATTTCTCCAAAAAGTACGATCTTTGTCCCCATGTGCAGTTGCAAACCATAGTCTGGCTAATTTATGGTGGTTTTGGAGCAGTGGCTTCTTCCTTGCTGAGCGTCCTTTCAGGTTATGTCGATATATGACTCATTTTACTGTGGATATAGATACTTTTGTACCTGTTTCCTCCAGCATCTTCACAAGGTCCTTTGCTGTTGTTCTGGGATTGATTTGCACTTTTCGCACCAATGTACGTTCATCTCTCGGAGACAGAACGTGTCTCCTTCCTGAGCGGTATGACGACTGCGTGGTCCCATGGTGTTTATACTTGCCTACTATTGTTTGTACAGATAAACGTGGTACCTTCAGGCGTTTGGAAATTGCTCCCAAGGATGAACTAGACTTGTGGAGGTCTACAATCTTCTGCGGTCTTGGTTGATGTCTTTAGATTTTCCTATGATGTCAAGCAAAGAGGCACTGGGTTTGAAGGTAGGCCTTGAAATACATTCACAGGTACACCTCCAACTGACTCATATGATGTCAATTAGCCTATCAGAAGCTTCCAACGCATGACATCATTTTCTGGAATTTTACAAGCTGTTTATTAAAGGCACAGTCAACTTAGTGTATGTAAACTTCTGACCCACTAGATTTGTGATACAGGGAATTATAAGTGAAATGATCTGTCTGTAAACAATTGTTGGAAAAATTACTTGTGTCATACACAAAGTAGATGTCTTAACCGACTTGCCAAAACTTTAGTTTGTTAATTAACAAGAAATGTGTGTAGTGGTTGAAAAACGAGTTTTAATGACTCCAACATAAGTGTATGTCAACTTCCAACTTCAACTATATGTCTTGCCTACATTGGACACCTAATCAACAGCAAACATCTCTCGCGAGGGCAGAGCAGTCATTGTACTGCTTCAACATAGCGATCCCAGATCCACACACGGCCCGCCTGCACGTCCTCCTGTCAGTCACCATCTAAACCTAGCCCTGTCAGTCATCATCTATCCCTAAACCTGTCAGTCATCGTCTAACCCCAACCCTGTCAGTCATCATCCTCTTTGCCTATCTCCTCAGGTAGCGGTGTGCTGAAGTCCTGAAAACATGTTCTGAAGTAGCCAACCAGGGACTCAGACAGGTGCTTCTGGCTCTGCAGGGACAGGAAGTGGCCCTCGTCTGGATAGAGCTGTCTCAAACAAAGGTCAAAGGTCAAACACAAGGTCAGTCAGGATAGTAATGTCCAGGATTGGGACTGTCATTTCTGTAGTGAATTGTGGTTACTCCTCTATCAGTTAGAAGGAACAAGAAGGTAACTCAATGTTTTTCCTGAGAGGCGTGCGTGTGTGTGTGTGTGTGTGTGTGTGTGTGTGTGTGTGTGTGTGTGTGTGTGTGTGTGTGTGTGTGTGTGTGTGTGTGTGTGTGTGTGTGTGTGTGTGTGTGTGTGTGTGTGTGTGTGTGTGTGTGTGTGTGTGTGTGTGTGTGTGTGTGTGTGTGTGTGTACGTGCGAGGGTGGTGGATGAGTGAAAATATATCGGCTAGCAATCAAAATCACTTCAATAATCACATTATATAATCACTCATTCAACATTTTCATTCAAATTTGTTTATCACGGCTCGTACCTGCATTGTGTAGTTCGCTCCAATTTTGATCAAGTGCTTAATCAACTCTGCTGAATGTTGGAAATGAACATTTGCTGAGAAAAGAACAAAAAAGCACCAATTGGTTTTGCAAATTGACTTTGAATACAACACCAGTCACTGATTTTGACAGATTTAGGATTGTCTATTTTCCATTTCTGTTGGACAAAAGGGTATTTACCATCAGCGGTTCCATGAATCAACAGAAAATCCGGTCCTTGCGGTCCTTTCATCATGTTTCCTTGCAACCCTTTCATATTTGGAAGTACTCTAGAAACCTGAAAGAATAGATATGGGAGACAGTGTAACCTCAAGGTTTTCAATTTTTTTTAACCATTATTTTTTACAAGGAGTCATGCTGAGACCAATGTCTTTCTCACAGATAAGCCCTGTATACACATCAATATAAACATCAATATACACATAAATATTCACATCAATATACACTATACACATCAATATTCACATCGATATGCACTACCGGTCAAACGTTTTAGAACACATACTCATAACAGGTTTTTCATTAGTTTGACTATTTTCTGCATTGTAGAATAATAGTGAAGACATCAAAACTATGAAATAACACAGATAGAATCATGGAGTAACCAAAAAAGTGTTAAACAAATCTAAATATATGTTATATTTGATATTCTTCAAATAGCCACACTGCATTGATGACAGCTTTGCACACTCTAAACTATACACATCAATATACATCAATTTTCACATGAATATGCACATCAATACACGAAAAGCAAAACAAAACCTCAGGTTTGAACAGAAAGCAATATCTGAGGGAAAACCAACCACAGCACTGAATAAATAGTTGTGAAAAGATCGCGTTAAACAATTAACCTTGTTAAATCAGACTGCTCACTTATTCCTTCACTTCACAAACAATGCTGAGCACAGTGTTCAGTCTGGTTGAGCCAGGCTACAATACAGGACTGGATCAAACCTGTCTAACACCCCAGGGGATCCAGTGTGTTGCTTCATTATAAATCTTATTCGGGATCGGTGTTACTTCCACAGGACGGTTAAGCTAACGTAGGCTAATGCGATTAGCATGAGGTTGTAAATAACAAGAACATTTCCCAGGACATAGACATATCTGATATTGGCAGAAAGCTTAAATTATTGTTAATCTAACTACACTGTCCAATGTACAGTAGCTATTACAGTGAAAGAATACCATGCTATTGTTTAAGGAGAGTGCACAGTTTTGAACATGAAAGTTATTAACAAATTCGGCACATTGAAACAAATTTTTTAACAGAAATGCAATGGTTCATTGGATCAGTCTTAAACGTTGCACATACACTGATGCCACGTGGTGTCCAAAATCTAAATTGCGCCTGGGCTGGAATCATACATTATGGCCTTTCTCTTGCATTTCAAAGATGATGGTACAAAAAAAATACAAAAGAACGGTTGGTTTTGTCTTTGTATTATCTTTTACCAGATCTATTATGTTATATTCTCCTACATTCCTTTCTCATTTCCATACATTTCAAAGTGTTTCCTTTCAAATGGTACCAAGAATATGCATATCCTTGCTTCAGGGCCTGAGCTACAGGCAGTTCGATTTGGGTATGTCATTTTAGGCGAAAATTGAAAAAAAGGGGCTAATCCTTAACAGAACGTGCCTTTTTCCATCTACCTCTAAGGACTGTATGAGTGATGCCCCGCTGTTCGTTTATGATCAATTTGACCTACTTCTCTGGACCAGCATCATTTACATTTTAAATGGCTGGAACTGTGTGGCCCACATATCAACAACCCAATTTCAGGGGAACACTGATAACACAGTAATCTCACACAGGAAGTTGTACAGCTTCACTAGTTATTATTCTGACTGATGAACAATACCTGGCCCATGAACATACGCACACACAAAAATTTGCGCACGTACACACATATAAATACAAACACCCAACACACACACACACACACGCGCACGCACGCACGCTTCAGTGTGACAGTTCCCGCTGTTCTCCAATCTGCTGTGATATACTGTAGAACAACAAATAGAAAAGCATCAACAACAACAACAGATGGACTGTGATAAACAACTTACTTGATATCTGTTGTCGTTCTTTGACGTCAGGCCAAAGTATCGCTCTGAAAATGCTGAAGCTTCATGTGGAGGAAAGTACGCAACATTTCAAAAAATAATTCAGTTCTTTCATCTCCAATTTCATTGATAATCACATTTGTACAATATTTAATGTAATGTGTTGTGGAAAATGGACTCACACAAAACACACAGCACCGGTTACCCAATCCTAGATTGAGCCTAAACCTAGACTCAAAAACCTATTTCAATGGAGATTGTCCATTCAGCTTGCTTTTCAATCCAGGACTAGGTTTAATCTGTCAAGGAAACTGACCTAAAGGGTAAAATCATGGAGACATTACTTACCGTAAAGTTTCCAGTCAACCACTGGGGAATTAGCAGCTGCACACTTAATCAGCGCAGTGGACCTCAGAAGCATCAAGGTGAGGTAAGCACCGTATCCCTGGAAAGAAAAGAACACCTTCACTTGTTGAACACACCCGTGAGTGTGAAGCATGGTGATCAACTGAAAGACAGCCGTTAAACTTGCCTTTCCGTAGATTCCGATCCGCGCGCGGTCAATGTATGGGAGTGTCATCAAGTATCTGTAATAAGTCAGTAAAAACAACCCAAAACTGAATGACTAATTATTTTTTACAGACATTTCATGAGGGCTTTAACACAGATGACTGACAGTGAAGTTAGAGGGCACAACCATGACATTCATTTTCAATGGATTTCAATGGAAAGGGGAAAATTGTGTCGTACCATATTACATCCTGTCTTATGGTATTGTCTTATATCATATTGTATGGCATCACACCGCACTGTATATAGCATTACATCTTATATATTGCATATCGTATCATATCATATAATAGTGTATATCGCATCGTATTGTATTCTATATATATATATATATATATTCTATACATATACTGTCCATAATGTCTATACATCCCATCATATGTAAATAAATAAATATATATAGATATGATATAATATACACTGCTCAAAAAAATAAAGAGAATACTAAAATAACACATCCTAGATCTGAATGAATGAAATATTCTTATTAAATACTTTTTTCTTTATATAGTTGAAAAATATATATATATAAGAGGCGCTGATGCGCTGACAACAAAATCACACAAAAATTATCAATGGAAATCAAATTTATCAACCCATGGAGGTCTGGATTTGGAGTCACACTCAGAATTAAAGTGGAAAACTACACTACAGGCTGATCCAACTTTGATGTAATGTCCTTAAAACAAGTCAAAATGAGGCTCAGTAGTGTGTGTGGCCTCCACGTGCCTGTATGACCTCCCTACAATGCCTGGGCATGCTCCTGATGAGGTAGCAGATGGTCTCCTGAGGGATCTCCTCCCAGACCTGGACTAAAGCATCCGCCAACTCCTGGACAGTCTCTGGTGCAACGTGACGTTGGTGGATGGAGCGAGACATGATGTCCCAGATGTGCTCAATTGGATTCAGTTCTGGGGAACGGGCGGGCCAGTCCATAGGATCAATGCCTTCCTCTTGCAGGGACTGCTGACACACTCCAGCCACATGAGGTCTAGCATTGTCTTGCATTAGGAGGAACCCAGGGCCAACCGCACCAGCATATGGTCTCACATGGGGTCTGAGGATCTCATCTCGGTACCTAATGGTAGTCAGGCTACCTCTGGCGAGCACATGAAGGGCTGTGCGGCCTCCCAAAGAAATCCCACCCCACACCATGACTGACACACCGCCAAACCGGTCATGCTGGAGGATGTTGCAGGCAGCAGAACGTTCTCCACGGAGTCTCCAGACTCTGTCACGTCTGTCACATGTGCTCAGTGTGAACCTGCTTTCATCTGTGAAGAGCACAGGGCGCCAGTGGTGAATTTGCCAATCTTGGTGTTCTCTGGCAAATGCCAAACGTTCTGCAAGGTGTTGGGCTGTAAGCACAACCCCCACTTGTGGACGTCGGGCCCTCATACCACCCTCATGGAGTCTGTTTCTGACCGTTTGAGCAGACACATGCACATTTGTGGCCTGCTGGAGGTCATTTTGCAGGGCTCTGGCAGTGCTCCTCCTGCTCCCCCTTGCACAAAGGCGGAGGTAGCGGTCCTGCTGCTGGGTTGTTGCCCTCCTACGGCCTCCTCCACGTCTCCTGATGTACTGGCCTGTCTCCTGGTAGCGCCTCCATGCTCTGGACACTACACTGACAGACACAGCAAACCTTCTTGCCACAGCTCACATTGATGTGCCATCCTGGATGAGCTGCACTACCTGAGCCTCTTGTGTGGGTTGTAGACTCCGTCTCATGCTACCACTAGAGTGAAAGCGCCGCCAGCATTCAAAAGTGACCAAAATCTCAGCCAGGAAGCATAGGAACTGAGAAGTGGTCTGTGGTCACCACCTGCAGAACCACTCCTTTATTGGGGGTGTCTTGCTAATTGCCTATTATTTCCACCTGTTTTCTATTCCATTTGCACAACAGCATGTGAAATGTATTGTCAATCAGTGTTGCTTCCTAAGTGGACAGTTTGACTTCACAGAAGTGTGATTGACTTGGAGTTACATTGTGTTGTTTAAGTGTTTCCTTTATTTTTTTGAGCAGTGTATATATATATACATATATATCACATGCTGGTCGGAGGTTACATACTCCAGTGCAGCTATCTGGTCCTGAACATCCACGGTACCCAGGCGCTGGTGAACTTGCTGCAGGACTCTCAGGCCCCGGAAGCCTGTCCCCCTGCCGTCCAGCCTGGCCACGATCACCTCATCACAACTTACCAGCACCGAGTCCCAACCCAGCTCATACTCATCACTCACCGACTGACTGCCAGGCCCACCATCACTAAGAGAGGGGCGGTAAGGGGGAGGGAGAGGGATGAAAGAGGGTGGTTAATTCAAGCTTCTCAAACAAGATGACAAATTTAAAGTTCCATATTATGTGAAAACATATTCCCGTAATTAAAGAAAGCATAATCTCACATCATGGACATCATGGAAAATCATTGTGTTTGTTCTCAAGGTAACGTACTCAGTTCTAAGCGTATTGCTGAATGAAAATGTACTTATGACTGTGTAACTATGTTAGAACGCTAGGAAAGAGGAGCGATGCTTACACAATCAAAAGAAGGCCATAGAGAAGAGATTCAGAAAAGTCAAGGGGATAGGTGAGTTTCAAAGGCAGCTCTGTGAGGAAGAAAATACTGAATTACAGTAGTTATTCAAATAAACAATATACTGTAGAGAGAGAGAGAGAAATGTGACTGACAGACTATGAAGCGGAGAGAGAGAGAGAGACAGAAACAGAGACTACACAGTGGCAGAATACCTGACCACTGTGACCGACCCAAACTTAAGGAAAGCTTTGACTGTGTACAGACTCAGTGAGTACAGCCTTGCTGTTGAGAAAGGCCGCCGTAGGCAGACATGGCTCTCAAGAGAAGACAGGCTATGTGCACAATGCCATTGTAAATACATCCCATATTTATGTTTATTTATTTTCCATTTTGTACTTTAACCATTTGTACATTGTTACAACACTGTATATACATATAATATGACATTTGTAATGTCTTTATTGTTTTGAAACTTCTGTATGTGTATTGTTTACTGTAAATTCTTATTTTTTATTTCACTTTTGTATATTATCTACCTCACTTGCTTTGGCAATGTTAACACGTTTCCCATGCCAATAAAGCCCCTTGAATTGAGAGAGAGAGAGAGAGAGAGAGAGAGAGAGAGAGAGAGAGAGAGAGAGAGAGAGAGAGAGAGAGAGAGAGAGAGAGAGAGAGAGAGAGAGAGAGAGAGAGAGAGAGAGAGAGAGAGAGAGAGAGAGAGAGAGAGAGAGAAATATACACAGAGAGAAATGGTTAGTTACCAAAGTCTTCACTTGGAATAACCCTGACATCTGACTTAGAGATCTTTTTCATTTCCAAGGCAGCTCTCAGAGGCATGTTGTTGTCCAATATAAAGTAAGCTGTGAGGATAAAGTGTGAAAGTAACCATTTTACACACTGTGTGTAAAGAGACACAAGGATAGCGATTATATGGAAAATTCCATCAACATATTGTTTCACGAAGCACATTCATTTGAGTTGTACATGTTTCTAATACAGTTGGCTGACTTCACATAGGCCACTGCATCTAAACCACATGTCCTGTGATCCTTTGTTTTAGACTGTCACCAATCACATCATTTCAGTACAATTATGCCTCATATTCAGGATCATTGAAAAGCATCCAGGCATATAAAAGACAAATCAATACAATTTGCATTAAAAAAAAACACTTCCCAGATGCTCATTTAAACCTTGGCAGAACATTTCATTTGGACAGCTGTTGAAAATGTATTTCACACGATGTGAAACACAGCCAACAATCTCGTGGCCAAATATGAAATAGGAACCATTAATACTGACTGGAAATAGTACAGTACAGTACAGGACACGAGAATTCATATCAATACTTAGTATTACTCACTGTTTCCATCATTAAAACTCTGCAGCATCACAGATGGAGCACCTGGACCTGTGGAGCAGAAGATACTCTAGCAATACTGCATGGCATCGTTTTGAGACTGAACAAAGGTTAAGTAGGATTTCCTAACATGGTTTTATAGTAGTATCGTAGCTACCCTAGGCTATGTGAGCCCAACGACGTCACCCGCGGGATATACTTATTAAAGCAGTGGTTCGGAGACCCAGGCGCCATCTGCTAATGTATCATAAAATACAGCATGGCATAATTACTCCCTAACCATGTCTCATACATTACCCAGAACAGGTTGTGTTTTACTACATAAAGCTGTATTTGGCTGAATTATATCAAGAAGGAGAAAGCACAGACCTTACCTTTACACTGTAGAATAACATGCTGTTTGTTCGGGCTGATGTCTGCATCAAAGAACGCGCATGCTTCCTGGTTCACCTCACAGGTCAAGCATCGTTGAGAGAACAGACCAATAGTAGATGCACTGAAAGAGGGATTTTTGTGTTGGTTTGTTGAAGCACTTCTTCGCATTCTTGAGATAATTGCATTTCAACAATGTATTATGTCTATGCAATACTACGGATGGGGTAAGATACACTACACTGTAGCTGAATAGGGCTGACAGTGCCTAGAATGCAGCTGAAATGTCTGGTGGTTGTTGAGAAGAATGTTTTGGACATACAGCATGCGCATTTCTTGATGGGGAAAACGTTTTGGAATCATTTCTCACCTGTACACGTGTCTCTTTTGTGGGGAGTCTTGAGTACTGATAAAATATCTATATAGGTGAAAGCAGAATGACTTTAACCAGGGCAAGTACAGGAATCTATAGTAACAAATAGAATAGTTTCAACAGAAGAGATGTTTGAAAAGAGAAAAAAAGGTCAACACTTGTTGAAGCTCATATCTGTAACACAGAATATGACATTCATTTATTCTCCTATTCTCCAGACTTACATGGTTTGCTCCCCGTCATCATAAGCTAATATCTTGGTCACCTCCCAGTTGCCTGACGTCAAGTGACGGACATCATTTTGATCACTTCTGAACTGAGAAAAGACAAATTGTGATTTGTTTTCTTCCTCTCGATAAAAACGTGTAAAAAAATATATATATTTTTTAAAGACACAAAGTGAGCCCTGAAAAAGCTGGAGAACGACAAGATGACCAAGGTATATTTCAGAATTGGAGTATGACAGCACCCACCGATTTGGTGAACATGGCAATATGATGGAAGTCTCCTTGTCCCCCCTGCTTCACCGGTATGGTCAGGAAAAACCTGCTCCTGTCTTTTGAAAACACTGGCTTCTGGTTCTGAGGACATTGGATTTTAAGGGACAGTCAAAGTGCATCAATTTCCTCTTTACTATTAGCATATAGATACAATAGTTTTAAAATTGCAGCACAATGCGGACCACATCAAGCCCACAGTAGCATTCAAATCAAATGTTACTAGATGGAAATATGAATTTGCTAATATTATAGAACATTTACATTTCAACTTACCTGTCTGGTGAGCCAGAGATCTGAAGCCTCCTCATGTTTCTGAAATTCAAGTGAAGGAACACGTCTTAGATCCAACATGGAGTACGACACAGACGACGCCAATAAAACCCTTTTCTAGGGAGGACCACCTTAGCATAGATGAAGGAAAAAACCCACCTGTACACAGGATCCGACGGTGGCGTCGCACACAGTGAGGAAGGACACGTTCTGGGGCCGGTTGAGCCATCGAACCGCTGCATGGGTGTTGCTGATCCACTTCACCATACTCACATAGTGTTCTCTGGGTCAACGTCAGACACATATTCAGATGTATAGCAACTACTTCTCCGGGCCATTTTAATCATATTTCTGAATGACGGTTGTGTATTTGTGAATGGAACTTGATCAAACATGCACTGTAACAATCAGGGGTGGACTGGCCTTCTGGCATTTTGGGCAAATGCCAGATGGGCTGGTTCATTTTTAGTCTATGGGCCTCTTTAACCTGGATTTTTCATGCAAAATGAAACCATTCAGGCTAATAATTGGAGCCTCGATGGGAAAAATGGGCCAATGTGGGGGCCTTGAGGAATATAATGGACCGGTGTGGGGGTTTCAAGGAAAAAATGAGCCGGTGTGTTAGAAATGACAATACCGATTTCTGGTCCCAGTCTGCCCCTGGAAACAATTAAACATGCAGCCATACATATTCAATTGTCGTATACTGGTTATAACGGTTAGTAAAGAAATAACATGCAAAGAATAACCTGACAAGCCTGGTGGCACCACAACAATTAAAAATGCACACTAAAAGAACTAAGGGGCTGCCAGAATGATGTGTCTTCCTCACCTTCCTCTCAGGCCATCAGGTGGTACCAGCTCCTGAGTGTGTGTGGGACCGTACAGGTTCACCACCAACAGCCTGACTGTAGGGTTGGGCTGGCCAGCCTGTCAGCAAACAGATCCTCATAAGGTCAATTATTAAGTATTTCAGAGAAAAACAAATACTGTTGCTACACCGCTTTCAAATCAAGGTGCATGAACAGTTGATATTCAGCAACTCATTATAAACTAGGCTAACAATCAATGTTTCAAATGATCTCACAGGTTATTATCTTCTTAACATCTTTGTTTTGCCTGGACCATTTGGATATTTGTCCTAGCTTAACATCTCTGGACCATTTGGATATTTGTCCTAGCTTAACATCTCTGGACCATTTGGATATTTGTCCTAGCTTAACATCTCTGGACAATTTGGATATTTGTCCTAGCTTAACATCTCTGGACCATTTGGATATATGTCCTAGCTTAACATCTCTGGACCATTTGGATATTTGTCCTAGCTTAACATCTCTGGACCATTTGGATATTTGTCCTAGCTTAACATCTCTGGACCATTTGGATATTTGTCCTAGCTTAACATCTCTGGACCATTTGGATATTTGTCCTAGCTTAACATCTCTGGACCATTTGGATATTTGTCCTAGCTTAACATCTCTGGACCATTTGGATATCTGTCCTAGCTTAACATCTTTGTTTTGCCTGGACCATTTGGACGTCTGTCCTAGCTTAACATCTCTGGACCATTTGGATATTTGTCCTAGCTTAACATCTCTGGACCATTTGGATATCTGTCCTAGCTTAACATCTCTGGACCATTTGGATATTTGTCCTAGCTTAACATCTCTGGACCATTTGGATATCTGTCCTAGCTTAACATCTTTGTTTTGCCTGGACCATTTGGACGTCTGTCCTAGCTTAACATCTCTGGACCATTTGGATATTTGTCCTAGCTTAACATCTCTGGACCATTTGGATATCTGTCCTAGCTTAACATATTTGTTTTGCCTGGACCATTTGGATGTCTGTCCTAGCTTAACATCTCTGGACCATTTGGAATATCTGTCCTAGCTTAACATCTCTGGACCATTTGGATATCTGTCCTAGCTTAACATATTTGTTTTGCCTGGACCATTTGGATGTCTGTCCGAGCTTAACATCTTTGTTTTGTCTGGGCCATTTGGATGTCTGTCCTAGCTTAACATCTTTGTTTTGTCTAGACCATTTGGATGTCTACCCTAGCTTAACATCTTTGTTTTGTCTGGGCCATTTGGATGTCTGTCCTAGCTTAAAATCCAACGAGAGATTATCTCAGAGATGACTGAGCAAATCATCTATTTATTTTAAATCCCGAGAGGGAATGACTGAACTGGCAGAATATCATTGTGAATACCTCATACAAGCAGGCTTCTTTGTTCTGGCAGATGTAGATGTGTTAGAAGTAGGGCTGGCACGGTAATTCTATAATCGTGTAAACAACGATTATGGATGAAGAACGTAATTTGTAAGTCGACAAAGTTGACCTAAAAGCAATAAGTAAGAGTAAGCCTGATTCACGAACAACCAATATAAGGAGAGATGAGAGAAGATAAAAGCTGACTGTAGACTGTAGACAGCTGACTGTAGACTGTAGACAGCTGACTGTAGACTGTAGACAGCTGACTATAGACTGTAGACAGCTGACTGTAGACTGTAGACAGCTGACTGTAGACTGTAGACAGCTGACTGTAGACTGTAGACAGCTGACTGTAGACTGTAGACAGCTGACTGTAGGCTGTAGACAGCTGACTGTAGACTGTAGACAGCTGACTGTAGACTGTCGACAGCTGACTGTAGACTGTAGACAGCTGACTGTAGACTGTAGACAGCTGAATGTAGACTGTAGACAGCTGACTGTAGACTGTAGACAGCTGACTATAGACTGTAGACAGCTGACTGTAGACTGTAGACAGCTGACTGTAGACTGTAGACAGCTGACTGTAGACTGTAGACAGCTGACTATAGACTGTCGACAGCTGACTATAGACTGTAGACAGCTGACTGTAGACTGTAGACAGCTGACTGTAGACTGTCGACAGCTGACTATAGACTGTAGACAGCTGACTGTAGACTGTAGACAGCTGACTATAGACTGTAGACAGCTGACTGTAGACTGTAGACAGCTGACTGTAGACTGTAGACAGCTGACTGTAGACTGTAGACAGCTGACTATAGACTGTAGACAGCTGACTGTAGACTGTAGACAGCTGACTGTAGACTGTAGACAGCTGACTGTAGACTGTCGACAGCTGACTGTAGACTGTAGACAGCTGACTGTAGACTGTAGACAGCTGACTATAGACTGTAGACAGCTGACTGTAGACTGTAGACAGCTGACTATAGACTGTAGACAGCTGACTATAGACTGTAGACAGCTGACTGTAGACTGTCGACAGCTGACTGTAGACTGTAGACAGCTGACTGTAGACTGTAGACAGCTGACTGTAGACTGTAGACAGCTGACTATAGACTGTAGACAGCTGACTATAGACTGTAGACAGCTGACTGTAGACTGTAGACAGCTGACTGTAGACTGTAGACAGCTGACTGTAGACTGTAGACAGCTGACTGTAGACTGTCGACAGCTGACTGTAGACTGTAGACAGCTGACTGTAGACTGTAGACAGCTGACTGTAGACAGCTGACTGTAGACTGTAGACAGCTGACTATAGACTGTAGACAGCTGACTATAGACTGTAGACAGCTGACTGTAGACTGTAGACAGCTGACTGTAGACTGTAGACAGTAGACAGCTGACTGTAGACTGTAGACAGCTGACTGTAGACTGTAGACAGCTGACTGTAGACAACCGGGCATTCAAAAAGACCAGACGTGCAGTCAGGAGAGAGAGGAGAAGAGGTGCTTCTTTTTCTTTGCTATTCGAACGGTTATACTTGAAACTATAAACGTGACCATTTGGCTGACAAATAACCGTAATTCAAAATTCCATAACCATCACAGCCTTAGTTAGAAGCGCCATTACCACCTATAAAATCTGAGCAGTGTTCTGATCATTTTGCCTAATCATTTATTCAGTTTCCAATTTCCCTTTTGTTGAGGCTCCATAAATACTTGATCTACCAGAATATAAGACCTTGATGTGAGCAGTATTTCTAACCAACTCTATGCAACAGGATAATCTCGATAACTCGATAGCCATAGTTGTTGTATCGACGCGCAGCACATATAATACAACGCATCAGTCGATAGCACAGAGACGTGATATCCAAAGCTCAAATCGAGTATACTGTGTGAATCAACAAAGACACACAATAGTTACAGTGTTGTTTTTCAAACAAACAAGCACAATTTCACCAATGGAGGCAAAATAATGACACAGATAGATAGATGCACTTTCTTCAGCAGCATGCTGTCCCATTATATCGCGTCTTTCCATTACCTTGGGGTATGGGTACTCCTGTGACCTGGGGTAGGGGCTGCCAGTGAACCGAGGCAGGAACATGGTAGGTACCAGGGTATCGTTGATCATGAGGAAGGCCAGTCTCTCTCCGTCAGGTGACCACCAGTGTGCTATGTGTGACTGCAGAATCTCCTCTGAAAACACAAGGACCAAACTGCCATCAATTCAAATTCTGAACTATTGTGTTTTTCTTCTTCGGATCGAGTCCACATGAATATAGGTTTCTTCTGTACACCAGTACTTGAAGTTGCTATATACTGTATAAGAGCAATATGTTACTGTAAGTGAAGTTAAGAGAAAGTTAGAATTTGTTTCTGCATCAATTGGAAATCTGTGTTTTACACAACCTTGTTGAATATATGTCAAGAGGATGACAAATTAAGAATTCTTACAGTTTTTTGACGGACATTGTTTTGGGCTGATGTAGATAAAGCACAAAATTTGTCTTAATTAAGTCAGAGCTACAATTCATCATTAAGCTGTAAATAATAAGTGCAAATTGTGAATAAAATTGTCCCTGCCATCCCTGAGCATGGAACAATGTGTGGATTATGGCCCATTCACAAGGAGACAACACTGCTGTAGTGAAATAATGACTTTCCTTCATCTATATTTAATTAACTTTGATAAAAATTCTGAGTTAGTTCTCATTTATCCTTCAGAAATGGGACTAATATCGTTAGTAGAGTTCATTTTGAATTCTTATTCCATCCGACCCTGAATGTGACTGAGAGCCGTTCAACTGTGAAAGTGATGAATTCCTTTGTGGCTGAACATTATTTATTTCCAATGTCTGGAATACCTTTCCTGACATTGTGTTCTTGGGTACAAGGCATTCAGACAAACCTTCATACAGCCAGTCAGCGATTCCATTAAATACGACTCCTTCCTCTCCCGACGAAGTAATCCTAAGAGAATTGCTCTGCACATCTGATTGGTAATAGATGTTGTTTTCAAAGATGTAGATCTGAAATGAGAGTGAAGAGAATTGTAGTTGTGCTTTGCATGGTGGCTATAAAACTATAGCACAGCAAACGCCAGACTCTGATTCCCATCAGTATCTACAATACAGCACTAGTTCACTGCCAGAGAAATATGGTAGTGATTTTATGACTTATTTCCATTTATGATCCATATCAGGAATTAAAGTGCACCGTAATAGATAGCATTGATTAATGACTATATATTGCTACACTTCAGTATTCTCTTCTTCAATCAGTTCCTTTCACATGTTCACTTTTGTGCCCTTTTAACAATCAAGTGTGCTTTGTTAGGCCGCCAGATGTTCGGCAAGACAAAAATCACATGCTGGGTTTTGTTTGTGACCAAACAAACTGAACAGAGTAACAGATGCTCAAGTGTCTGGTCCGGGAAAAGCGTAGTCTGCATCCCCATCTGTAACAGGACCACCTGCTGTCACAATGGCCGCCTGATATACAGCAAATGGTGCTTTCTACTCCTTCACATGAGAAACTGTACCACAACTGGTCATCATTAGAAATATAAATACGGCAAATTGAAACCGGGTCTCCCGCATGCCAACACATCTTGATGGAACACTGTACAAAATCCATCAATAATGCTCACACCTATCAATTTCTTTCATATGTGTGATGAGGCATCTGTGACAGTCTAGGAGCTGTGGCCATAGGTTGATTTCCGATTGGGTGAGAGAGAGAGGGAAACGAGGAAGTGTATGGCATCATAGAAGAGGAGAGACTCACCAGCTGCTGTCCCTTCACACCCCACGCTGCATGCTGGAGCACTGCATTCTGGACCTCTGGAGGATTCAACTCCCACACCTCCCTGAAACACAAGCACGCGCACAAAAGTACACAAAGACAGGCAGACAGGCATGAACAAACCCCATCTGTTGTTGAACTAGAGATGTCAAAGATGGGGTGTATCATACATAATGCGGTATGTTCTTCAGCATGCATGTCAATACAAGACGCAAAGCATCAACCAGTCCATTCAGTCTCTTACCTTGTGTGGATGTTGTAAACAATGTACGCTGCAGTATAGGAATGTCTATACACCTGAAATGAAAAGTATTGACAATTAATGTTACAATAAATAATAGACAACAATAAAGCATATAGGATGCAAATGAATCATGTTAGAAACCACGTGTCGGGATTCCACAATGTAACTGTTTACGAAAATAATTCAAGACTGTGTTAGCCCGCACAGCTCAGGGAGCCAACGCAACTCTTCAGTTGTCAGGTAAGGTTAATCATCATGCATACCACCGATACTGCATAATAATAATGCATAACACAACTAAACAACATTTGCATCAGTCCATTCTCTAGGGAATCCCATTCTGGTGCAATGTTCCCAAACCTTGGTTGCCAGCGATCCAGCCATTAAACAAAAAGGAAATCAATGACAGATCCCTGGTTTGGGCTTAAATATTAATACGTAAAAACACATAAAAGATGAATAAAGAAAGAAAAAGAAGATAAAACCTCAATGAGGTCAGTACACCCGCTATTAACCCAGCTGTTGCAATCTGATTTCTGATCAGAGCCTATTTGCGGTTTGGTCTCCTTCCCGGTCCGACTATGGGTGAATCTCAATTGCAATTTCCTTGAATCCTCGCGTCCCCTCTCCTCACGTCCTTCTCAAAACACATTAAAACAGAAGATCTGAGATTTCCTTCAGACCTTCTCCTCCTATGCATTCTGAGAATAATATAATAATAATAATATATGCCATTTAGCTGACGCTTTTATCCAAAGCGACTTACAGTCATGTGTGCATACATTCTACGTATGGGTGGTCCCGGGAATCGAACCCACTACCCTGGCGTTACAAGCGCCATGCTCTACCAACTGAGCCACAGAAGGACCACAATGAGGTGAGGAAAGAGGCTAGGAATCAGGGAATAACACTTGAGACTCAACCTATGCTTAGGGTCATGGGAAACACTAATATATTCTGTAGTTCCATTTTTCTTTTGGTTAGCTGAAACATTTGCACTAGGTTCGTGTTTGGTTCTTTATTTATTTATTTATTTATTTATGTGGCTGAAAGGTGATTCATATCTCATATACTGCTCTGGTGGAAGAAAATTGTATTCAGTTGACTGTTTTTTATACTAATAATGCCCTGTGACGTTGTACTGTATGTGTTGACATGTTTATCTCTCGTAACTGTTATTTAAAAGTGTATTGGTAAATAACAAACAACAGTCATTTAACCCTCCTGTTGTGTTCTGGTCAAATTGGACCGATTTACAAGTTTTCTCTCTGAAAAATGTAGTTAATTTAATCTGATTGTCATAAGGTTCCATGACTTTGTCCACACAGGGCATCTGAACACAGAAAATACATTTAGATTATTTTCATTACATTTTGGGTGTTTTATTTAACTTTTGTACACCTGTGGTGTTCCCAGTCAAAAATTACTGGTCATTACAAATGAATGGGTGAGGCTACAATTAGTGTATAAAATTGAGTTCCGGCACATGCCCATTCATCAGATGGACACACTTCCTCTCCCAGATCCCCACATGCATGTGTGTTTGATCACACACACACACACACACCTCACTCCCATTCTTGGCTTCCATGGCAACCCCCATGGGAACCTTTCCCCAATAGAATATTTCTCCCACGGGAACAACACCTGTTGGCATTCTCACAAACAATTGCAACATTGGTTCAATAATATATAGAACTTTTCTAGCAGCTCTGGTATATAAAGCTTATTTGAGGCCTTGCTCACAATTCCTTCCGTGGCAGCACAATGACCAGACGATATACTGTATATGAGGCTCTTGATCATATCTTTGATCATGACACTGATGAGGAGGAGAGAGGCCAGGAAAATGACAGTGAAGTAGTCTGTGATAAATAGCACAATGTGTTTCATCTGAGTATTTGTTATAGTCAAAATAATCCACACATTATGCTTTTTTTAAACTCAAAAACGAGTTGTATGAGCTCGGGTCAATGAGGCCTACAGGCCATAAATAGCAAACAGAAGTTCAAAACTTGTAATGTTCACAATAACTTAAGTTGATCAAAAAGATCTAACACAACATTAGGTGATAATATACATATATTATTATGGATTGCTAATCAGCTATAATGGGGCGGTCATTTTGGACCGGGAACACAGAATGAATGAACATGAAACGAACACAACAGGAAGGTTAACGACTATTCATATCCTACCTGTTTCACTTCGTAAGCAAATAGCACATATTTCATGTCTGGAGAGAGAGAATATTTGGCAACTTTGAAAGACACCTAGGACAAGGGAAAGACAGAAGTCACTAATAAAACATCTAAAGGTTAACACATATTGTACATAGATCTAGGAAGTATCTGGTACATAGATCTAGGACATATCTTGTACATAGATCTAGGACATATCTTGTACATAGATCTAGGACGTATCTTGTACATAGATCTAGGAAGTATCTTGTACATAGATCTAGGAAGTATCTTGTACATAGATCTAGGAAGTATCTTGTACATAGATCTAGGACATATCTTGTACATAGATCTAGGACATATCTTGTACATAGATCTAGGACGTATCTTGTACATAGATCTAGGACGTATCTTGTACATAGATCTAGGACGTATCTTGTACATAGATCTAGGACGTATCTTGTACATAGATCTAGGAAGTATCTTGTACATAGATCTAGGACGTATCTTGTACATAGATCTAGGAAGTATCTTGTACATAGATCTAGGAAGAATATTGTACATAGATCTAGGAAGTATCTTGTCCATAGATCTAGGACGTATCTTGTACATAGATCTAGGAAGTATCTTGTACATAGATCTAGGAAGAATCTTGTGCATAGATCTAGGACGTATCTTGTACATAGATCTAGGAAGTATCTTGTGCACATAGTACATTTGGAAAGTATCCAGACCCCTTGACTTTTTCCACATTTTGCTATGTTACAGCTTTATTTGAAAATGTATTTCAAAAATGATTTCCCCTCATTAATCTGCACACAATACCCCATAAGCAAAAACAGTTTTTTGTAAAAAAACAACAACAATTTATCACAGTTACATAGTATTCAGACCCTTTACCGAGTACTTTGCTGAAGCACCTTTGGCAGTGATTACAGCCTTCTTGGGCATAACGCTACAAGCTTGACACACCTGTATTTGGGGAGTATATTCAATTTTTCTCTGCAGATCCTCTCAAGCTCTGTATGGTTGGATGGGGAGAGTTGCTGCACAGCTATTGTCACGTCTCTCCAGACATGATTGATCGGGTTCAAGTCTGGGCTCTGGCTGGGCCACTCAAAGACATTTAGAGACTTGTCCCGAAGCCACTCCTGCATTGTCTTGGCTGTGTGCTTAAAATTGATGTCCTGTTGGAAAGGGAACCTTCACTCCAGTCTGAGGTCCTGAGCGCTATGGAGCAGGTTTTCATCAAGGATCTCTCTGTACTTTGCTTCGTTCATCTTTCCATTGATCCTGACTAGTCTTGATGCTGCCACCCCCATGATTCAATGTAGGGATGGTGCCAGTTTTCCTCCAGGTGTGATGCTTGGCATTCAAGCCAAAGAGTTCAGTCTTGGTTTCATCAGACCAGAGAATCTTGTTTCTCGTGGTCTGCGAGTCATTTAGGTGCCTTTTGGCAAATTCCAAGCTGGCTGTCATGTTCCTTATACTGAGGAGTTTCTTCCGTCTGGCCACCCTACCATAAAGGCCTGATTGGTGGAGTGCAGAAGAGATGGTTGTCCTTCTGGAAGGTTCTCCCATCTCCTCAGAGGAACTCTGGAGATCTGTCAGAGTGACCATCGGGTCTCCTCTCTGACCAAGGCCCTTCTCCCCCCGATTGCATCTCAGTTTGGCCGGGAGGCCAGCTCTAGGAAGAGTCTTGGTGGTTCCAAACTTCTTCCATTTAAGAATGATGAAGCCCACTGTGTTCTTGGGGACCTTCGACGCTGCAGACATTTTTTGGTACTCTTCCTCAAGTCTGTGCCTCGACACAGTCCTGTCTCAAAGCTCTATGGACAATTCCTTCGACCTCATGGCTTGGTTTTTGCTCTGACATGCACGGTCAACTGTGGGTGCTTATATAGATAGATGTGTGCCTTTCCAAATTATGTCCAATCAACTAAATGTACCACAGGTGGACTCCAATCAAGTTGTAGAAACATGGAAACAGGATGCACCTGAGCTCAATTTCAAGTCTCAAAGCAAAGGTTCTGTAAATAAGGTATTTCTGTTTTAAATGTTTAATACATCCCCCCCAAGGCTATAACGTAACATAATGTGGAAAAATGGAGGGGATCTGAATAATTGCCGAATGCACTGTAGATCTCAGAAATAATTCAGATGATGGTAAACCAATACACAGCCTGTATACTGTACCATGCTATTACAATCACAGGCATATAACCTTTCC
The DNA here is from genome assembly GCF_023373465.1 of Oncorhynchus keta. Lineage (NCBI taxonomy): Eukaryota > Metazoa > Chordata > Actinopteri > Salmoniformes > Salmonidae > Oncorhynchus > Oncorhynchus keta. The sequence goes on along the minus strand of NC_068457.1, from coordinate 13,450,530 downwards.
ACCCAAAATTGTAGCTAGCATGTCTAAACATTAATCAGGGATTAATGGTGCCCTGCTTTCCGCCCAGTTAGATTATTAAGTGGCAAAAAGCAAGCCTGCCAATGACAGTCAAAAGCCGCTTAGCCTTATGCAACACATAACACATGACCTGTCAGATCAGTCTTTTTTTTAAAACGATTATATCATTTTTTCTCAAACAATAACAACCATACATAAACAAAAGACAATAAACAGACAGACATACATTTCATCAAACATCAATGACATCACACCGGCTCAGACCTACGTTCCCACCGCAATGTCTCACAACCACACATCCCCTCATCCTTTATCCCCTGGAACTGTCCTGTGCTTGTAGCAGTCTTTGCCATATTTTTCTCCGTAGCCCACACCTTTTCAATATTTAAATTGATTTATCACAATGCTACAGGAAGCAAATAATGACAATGTGCTCAGCTTTGATATTTCTATGCAATATGGTACTGTGTTATGAATGCTGATGGGTAAATATTGTACTGTGTTATGAATGCTTATGGATCAATATGGTACTGTGTTATGAATGCTGATAGATCGATATTGTACTGTGTTATGAATGCTGATGGGTCAATATGGTATTGTGTTATGAATGCTGATGGGTCAATATGGTACTGTGTTATGAATGCTGATGGGTCAATATGGTACTGTGTTATGAATGCTGATGGGTCAATATGGTACTGTGTTATGAATGCTGATAGAACAATATAGTAATGTGTTATGAATGCTGATGGGTCAATATGGTACTGTGTTATGAATGCTGATGGGTAAATATAGTACTTTGTTATGAATGCTGATGGATCAATATGGTACTGTATTATGAATGCTGATAGATAAATATAGTACTGTGTTATGAATGCTTATGGATCAATATGGTACTGTGTTATGAATGCTGATGGGTCAATATGGTACTGTGTTATGAATGCTTATGGATCAATATGGTAGTGTGTTATGAATGATGATGGGCCAATGTGGTACTGTGTTATGAATGCTTATGGAACAATATGGTACTGTGTTATGAATGCTGATAGATCAATATAGTACTGTGGTATGAATGTTGATGGGCCAATATGGTACTGTGTTATGAATGCTGATGGGTCAATATGGTACTGTGTTATGAATGCTGGTGGGTCAATATGGTACTGTGTTATGAATGCTGATGGGTCAATATGGTACTGTGTTATGAACGCTTATGGATCAATATAGTACTGTGTTATGAATGCTGATAGATCAATATGGTACTGTGTTATGAATGCTGATGGGTCAATATGGTACTGTGTTATGAATGCTGATGGGTCAATATGGTACTGTGTTATGAATGCTGATGGGTCAATATGGTACTGTGTTATGAATGCTGATGGGTCAATATGGTACTGTGTTATGAATGCTGATGGGTCAATATGGTACTGTGCTATGAATGCTGATAGAACAATATAGTAATGTGTTATGAATGCTGATGGGTCAATATAGTACTTTGTTATGAATGCTGATAGATCAATATAGTACTGTGTTATGAATGCTTATGGATCAATATGGTACTGTGTTATGAATGCTGATGGGTAAATATGGTACTGTGTTATGAATGCTTATGGATCAATATGGTAGTGTGTTATGAATGCTGATGGGTCAATGTGGTACTGTGTTATGAATGCTGATAGATCAATATAGTACTGTGTTATGAACGCTTATGGATCAATATAGTACTGTGTTATGAATGCTTATGGATCAATATGGTACTGTGTTGTGAATGCTGATAGATCAATATGGTACTGTGTTATGAATGCTGATGGGTAAATATAGTACTGTGTTATGAATGCTGATGGGTAAATATTGTACTGTGTTATGAATGCTTATGGATCAATATGGTACTGTGTTATGAATGCTGATAGATCAATATTGTACTGTGTTATGAATGCTGATGGGTCAATATGGTACAGTGTTATGAATGCTGATGGGTCAATATGGTACTGTGTTATGAATGCTGATGGGTCAATATGGTACTGTGTTATGAATGCTGATGGGTCAATATGGTACTGTGTTATGAATGCTGATAGAACAATATAGTAATGTGTTATGAATGCTGATGGGTCAATATGGTACTGTGTTATGAATGCTGATGGGTAAATATAGTACTTTGTTATGAATGCTGATGGATCAATATGGTACTGTATTATGAATGCTGATAGATCAATATAGTACTGTGTTATGAATGCTGATCGGTCAATGTGGTAGTGTGTTAGGAATGCTTATGGAACAATATGGTACTGTGTTATGAATGCTGATAGATCAATATAGTACTGTGTTATGAATGTTGATGGGTCAATATGGTACTGTGTTATGAATGCTGATGGGTCAATATGGTACTGTGTTATGAATGCTGATGGGTTAATATGGTACTGTGTTATGAACGCTTATGGATCAATATAGTACTGTGTTATGAATGCTGATGGGTCAATATGGTACTGTGTTATGAATGCTGATGGGTAAATATAGTACTGTGTTGTGAATGCTGATAGATGAATATGGTACTGTGTTATGAATGCTGATGGGTCAATATAGTACTGTGTTATGAATGCTGATGGGTCAATATGGTACTGTGTTATGAATGCTGATGGGTCAATATGGTACTGTGTTATGAATGCTGATGGGTCAATATGGTACTGTGTTATGAATGCTGATGGGTCAATATAGTACTGTGTTATGAATGCTGATTATGAATGCTTATGGATCAATATGGTACTGTGTTGTGAATGCTGATAGATCAATATGGTACTGTGTTATGAATGCTGATGGGTCAATATGGTACTGTGTTATGAATGCTGATGGGTCAATATGGTACTGTGTTATGAATGCTGATGGGTCAATATAGTACTGTGTTATGAATGCTGATAGATCAATATAGTACTGTGTTATGAACGCTTATGGATCAATATAGTACTGTGTTATGAATGCTTATGGATCAATATGGTACTGTGTTATGAATGCTGATGGGTCAATATGGTACTGTGTTATGAATGCTGATGGGTAAATATTGTACTGTGTTATGAATGTTGATGGGTCAATATAGTACTGTGTTATGAATGCTGATCAATCAATATGGTACTGTGTTATGAATGCTGATTGGTCAATATGGTACTGTGTTATGAATGTTGATGGGTCAATATGGTACTGTGTTATGAATGTTGATGGGTCAATATGGTACTGTGTTATGAATGCTGATAGATCAATATTGTACTGTGTTATGAATGCTGATGGGTAAATATGGTACTGTATTATGAATGCTGATAGATCAATATGGTACTGTGTTATGAATGCTGATGGGTCAATATGGTACTGTGTTATGAATGCTGATAGATCAATATGGTACTGTGTTATGAATGCTGATGGGTCAATATGGTACTGTGTTATGAATGTTGATGGGTCAATATGGTACTGTGTTATGAATGCTGATGGGTCAATATGGTACTGTGTTATGAATGCTGATAGATCAATATTGTACTGTGTTATGAATGCTGATGGGTAAATATGGTACTGTGTTATGAATGTTGATGGGTCAATATGGTACTGTGTTATGAATGCTGATAGATCAATATTGTACTGTGTTATGAATGCTGATGGGTAAATATGGTACTGTATTATGAATGCTGATAGATCAATATGGTACTGTGTTATGAATGCTGATGGGTAAATATGGTACTGTATTATGAATGCTGATAGATCAATATGGTACTGTGTTATGAATGCTGATGGGTCAATATGGTACTGTGTTATGAATGCTGATAGATCAATATTGTACTGTGTTATGAATGCTGATGGGTCAATATGGTACTGTGTTATGAATGCTGATGGGTAAATATGGTACTGTATTATGAATGCTGATAGATCAATATTGTACTGTGTTATGAATGCTGATGGGTAAATATGGTACTGTATTATGAATGCTGATAGATCAATATGGTACTGTGTTATGAATGCTGATGGGTAAATATGGTACTGTATTATGAATGCTGATAGATCAATATGGTACTGTGTTATGAATGCTGATGGGTAAATATTGTACTGTGTTATGAATGTTGATGGGTCAATATAGTACTGTGTTATGAATGCTGATCAATCAATATGGTACTGTGTTATGAATGCTGATTGGTCAATATGGTACTGTGTTATAAATGCTGATGGGTCAATATGGTACTGTGTTATGAATGTTGATGGGTCAATATGGTACTGTGTTATGAATGCTGATAGATCAATATTGTACTGTGTTATGAATGCTGATGGGTCAATATGGTACTGTGTTATGAATGCTGATAGATCAATATTGTACTGTGTTATGAATGCTGATGGGTAAATATGGTACTGTGTTATGAATGTTGATGGGTCAATTGAGGTTAGAGAGGGGGACCCAATGGTGGCAAGCTACTTACAAACGTGCTATTTCTCAGGATCATTTCTGTTTCGTTTAAAGCAAAGTTGAACTTGATGACGTGGCCGTCTCGGTTCCTGTACAAAACTTCTGAATCTGTAAAAGGATACAGGAAAATGTTCCTTGATAACCACATTTTAGATAATATGAAAAAAATAGGCCTACACATTCTGACATTGTATAACCACTTATCAATATCCATTTCAGACCCCAAAGAGAGGGAGAAGGCATTTAATTTTCCAGCAGTTCATTTTAAGAGTGCCTCTCATCTCTCATCATTTCTACTGAGCAAAACCTTTTTGACCTGCAGCCAGCCAGCCAGCCACATTATTGCAATGGCTTCATTTTGTTCTGCATTACAAATCTCACTATCTATCTTTAGGAAGATGGCTCAATTCACAGTTGTTGGCCTCGGACAGTTCCTCTGAGTAAAAATGTGATCTTAAATGCAGCTACGTAACTGGTATGCTAAATAATGCAGAACGAGCGTAAAACGGTTGGTATGCATTGTATTATGTTATATATTATAGAACTGAATTCCTCAAATAATAAAAAATAACAATGGAAAATGTAATTCAAATCTACAAAGCCACCTAGCCATGCCCAAATGTGCGAAATGACTAGGAGCGTTACAATGTTAGCTTACTGCTTGTTAAAACGTTACAATATTAGCTTACTGCTTGTAAATACACCTTTGTGATTTCACACAAAACATCTCACAAAAACATGCCAAAGCATTCATTATTTTGGAGGGGCAGTTCCTCAGATTGTTCCTAAAACCTGGAGGATGTACATGTCGAAGTGATCCGTTGTGAGGTTGATGGAGAGGAGTAGGAAGTCACATGCTTCACTGGTCCAACATAATTGGAATATTTGTATGACACCTCAACTCATACTTTTGACATGATAATGAAGGGAGACTATGATGATATTCAACCAACTATGGTGGATGTGTAACCAGGCCGGTGCAGTACAGCTTGACTGGCTCAGTACTGTGAAAAGGGTAGCCTACTACAGGGCTTCCCAAAGTCGGTCCTGGGGCCCTCCATGGGGTGCACGTTTTGGTTCTTGCCCTCGCACTACACAGCTGATTCAAATAATCAAAGCTTCATGATGAGTTGGCGATTTGAATCAGCTGTGTAGTGCTAGGGCAATGACCTAAATGTGACCCAGGGAGGGCCCCAGGACCGAGTTTGAGAAACCCTGGCCAACTATAGACCATTTAGCAAAACTTTGATTTCAGGAGAACCTGGAATAAGACAACCAACAAGCCCAGTTTGAAGCCTGTAGCCTATGTGGTGAGTCACATTATCTAGCTGGAGCTCATGTGACACTATAACCTTTAAATGGCCCATTTCGCTTAGCCACTGCAGTCTCTGCCTCGGTGACGTCATTCGCAATGTATTTTTATTCAGTTCATGAAAATCCCTCCTATGTCTACAAGGCAAAGCAATAATAATATTTAAATAGCCTTCCTCACATGACATTCAACCACTATCTATGTAGACCATAATCAGGTCAAATTAGTGTTGTGGTCCCGTGTGGCTCAGTTGATAAGAGTATGGCACAAGCAACATCATAATTATGCGTTAGATTCCTGCTGGGGACGCCCATGAGAAAATGTAGGCACTTTGGATAAAAGCGTCTGTTAAAAATACGTCTTCCAATTTGAGATACTACTACGGTATTCATAATTAATAGAAATACTGTATCAGTCACCAAAACATGGACATGACAATATATATGAATACAGAGGTGATCATGAATAAGTAATTATTACAGAGACATGTCAGTGGTTATGGAATCACATATGTTGGGATTCATGATCAAGCTGGACATGTGTACGGAGCTAATAGGGTATGACTGTGGTGATGAAGTTGATACGATGTTGAATCACTCAGGACATCCCCCAGGGGGTACCTATAATACACACTTCATATTCTATATGTATGGAGAACCACTTCATGTTCTATATGTATAGACAACCACTTCATATTCATTATGTATAGACAACCACTTCATATTCATTATGTATAGACAACCACTTCATATTCATTATGTATAGACAACCACTTCATATTCTATATGTACAGACAACCACTTCATATTCTATATGTATATAATCCAAATAAAGTCGGTTTCCCCAGTATCTTCTGCTCTCTGCATTTGACTCTGCACCCACCACTCCAGGCGATGGTGACAAACGGGGTAAACAGAGTGTGTATGGTGTTCACATTTCAGAGGCTATATTTAGTATGAACATCGTGTCGTCTTCCCTGATTAAAACACGTGTTCTGACTAATATGTTGTGTGAAAATGTAGGTTTAGTTCTCATTTACATAAGTCAAATATACAGTACATCCCACTGGCCAGAACAAACAGTGTTTATCCTTCCCCAGTCTGTTGAGAATGATACACCACGTACAATATATTCAGGAAATCGATAAATAAGGCATATAGTTTCCGTGGTTACACAAATGAATTGTATGATATTTAAATGAATTGTTGGGATGCAGGCTGTTTGGATGTTCATGTAGTGTATGCACTAGAAAATAACAAGGGCCATACTATACATATCATGATCAGCAAGAGTACGTTTACTATTACAACATTATTTACGACATGTGAAATTAACACTAATTGATACTTTTTGGTACTTATGTTAAAAAAAATGATGAACTACAACCGACAGCGTGATACACAGTTAGTCATGATCATTTCAAACAAGGTATTAAAAAAAGACAATTCCGTTAACATGTATGCGATTGTGAACACTAGTTTTCTAATGGTAATAGTCTAAACCTGAGCAGCTTTTCTAAGGGGCTGTGTCTACTTAGGAACAGTCTGATAGTGTTGTAGCAGAGCACGCTAGCAGCAGGCAGACAGGGAGCACTCACCAAGATAATCCCCCCAAATGTAATGAGGTCCTAGCAGGAACTGCCTCTGCGGCTGTGCCATGGCAGACCACTGCCTTTCACCATTACATGACTGTCTGTCTGTCTGTCTTTCTGTCTTTCTGTCTTTATGTCTGTCTTCATACCACCTGTTAGCTTGGCTCTAATCTCACCAATATTTATCACTATAACGTAATGTCCGCTAACATGAGAGGTGGTGATGAAATCACTGGTCATTATATTTCTCACAGCGTTTCATGGGGGGAGTAGCGAAGTTTTATTGCTGTGTCCTACAGATGGAGAAAAACGTCAGCGTGAGCGGACGAGGGGGCGGACGATATGGCTTGATCCATCACGGAAGGCGTTGTGGAAAACGACGGGAGGCCCATAAGAGTTAATGCAGTCCATCAGGTCAACACAGTGTGCGAGAAGGCATCACACTCCAATCCCCATAATGAGAATCAACAGGCGACTGAAAAAGTAATTTGTATTTGCTACCCTTGGATGGGAAAGCTCTCCGCAGGCTTCCAGGCCTCAATTTCATACGCAGGCTGGAAGAGATTCTGCTCGCTGTGGCCAAGAGGAGCGAAGAAGAACCATACCAGCTCAAACAACAGAACAGACACCAGCGCTGCCACCCAAAACGATTCTCTCACACTATTATGAAACCTGCTAGGTTTTGGAGAAAGGGGTGTTGTTCTGGATACGGGGTGGGAGATTTGACCTGAGAGTATATCCCAGAGAGGCTCCCAGTGATGGCTTGAGATAGAGTCAACCCTGTTTTGGCAAACCGGACAGAATAGGGGCATGACTGGGAGGCCATCTGTTTTACTGAGACTGGTCAGGAGGTGTTGCTCCCATGCCATGCTAAAACTCTCAGCTGTCATTATAGCTCAAGATTAGATGAAGGCTTGCAGGAATACTCACATGCTTGAGATGAGAGGTTCAGAATGCTCTGCTTGTGAGTGAAACAAAGTTTAAAATGTATAACAACAAACAAACAAAAATCTATGACTTAATCGTTTTTGATAAGTACTTTGGATTCTAGGATCATGTCAAGAGAATAGAATCTCTGTCACCCTCATCCACCTATCAGATAGACTGTAGCCGAATAGCTTCCAAAAACTAGCCAACCTGGCCACACCCTTTCTCTTATAATGGTAGCCTCCTGGGCAGACCCTTTCTCTTATAATTCTAGCCTTCTGGCCACACCCTTTCTCTTATAATAGTAGCCTACTGGGCAGACCCGTTCTCTTATAATAGTAGCCTCCATACCCTTGGGGGCACTGCTGAGGGCTTATACATTTTTGCTTTTGGGGATGCTTTTAAATGAAATCCAACCTTTGCATGTGAGTCTCAATCAGATTGAGAGTATAAGGATCCGTCTGAAGGCTTCGTTAGAACAGGAATGTTGGGCGGTTACCCTGGAAGTACTTACCACTTATCCACCTGGCCTCAGGATCGTGCACCGAGAACTCTGGCTTGAACAGGTCCAGCACAGTAAGTCTGGAGTTAGCCGCACCAGGAAGTTCCACTGCAAATAGGATATCAGTGTTAGGCCAGTTATCAAAATACGGATACTACAGCCTGATAAGGATAGAATCACACAGGAAAAGAATTGATATTCATACACACATAACAACACTCAATATTACACTGATCATAAAACTGTTTTGAAAAATTCAGGGCTCTGACTATATAACCTGACCAGGAAAAATTCTGGTTCTTATATTTTGTTAGTAAGAATACAGGCCTACAGTAACTTGACCCTGCAAATAAACTCCATGAGGTCTCTTGGTCCCCTGTTGGGTACAGTACCTGGTGTGAGAACAAAGACAGACATTGTGATGAGGGAGCAAACCGCCACGATGACCAGCAGGGAGATGGCTATTCCTTTGTAGTTCCTCGATTCAGGGCTTAATTGCACAAAGTCCTGGGGGGAAATAAACACACAAAGTAAATATTGTACTGTAATGATTACTACCAGACATAAACATGTTCGGTAGTAGAGGCCCCTATGAAACATAGGGTCTCCTCTGGAATGAGTAAATATGGTGTTTTTTATCACTTGTGGATTGTCAATTAAACAGTGTTGCAAGATTCTAATTCTAAATTGTAATTAAGTGGAGTTGACGTTTGGTGTCAGCAATGGGAACCAACCCCACCACTTCCTACAACATAATCCCTAATATAATGACAGTGCCAGTCGGTTACTGCAAGCTTATGGTTTAATTAAATGGGCTCACACACTGCTGTCTATGGACATGTCTTTGCCTCAAAGCAGTAGGTGTCCACCCTTTCATAATGATCACTCTGAATATGTCCAAGTGAATAGGTGTATGTCTAGACATTTGTTGGACTGACCAGAGCTGACATGATTAGAGCTGAGAGGTGTATAGACGGGTGTTACAGTACACCACCTAGCCTTCCTTTCTCAGTTGAAAAGGGACGTAAAGGGAGGGCAGAGAGTGGTGGAAACACAAACTATTGATTGCTCTCAAGAAGCTATCTCCAGGGAGAATACTCCCTGAGACCTTCAAATGCCCCTTTCATTTCTCCTCTAAAAACACTGAGTCATAGCCACTGAGTCACAGAGTTGTATCACGGCTTGTTACATCTATTTTTGGTATGTCTATAGTCTATGCATAAATGATGTCAATTTCATCTAATGTTGGTAAGAATGCAGAATTACAACTGTACACGGTTGGTTGCATTGATTTGGGATAGAATGCAGAATTACAATTGTAAAAGCACACTGGATTTACATGGTTGGTTCACAGCCTGTAACCTATGCCCAGTTAACGTAATATGTATAACTATAAAACCAAACAGATTTATGGTAAATGCGCACATACTGTAGGTGTTTTTTCATCATTTGCTAGTTTGTCATGAGTAGGTTATACCAATTCAATAAAGAAAATATTTTGGACGGCAACATCCGGCCAATCATGTTTCCAACCTGTTCCATTTTGGAAACAAGACCATTCATCAGAACAACGCAAATAGACAACAAAGGATGACAGGCAGTCCAGCGCAAGGTAATCAACACCGTAAGTAACACCTGTCATGTGAGACACTGCTGGGCAGAAAAACAAACTAACGAGGTCATGTTCCTGCCAACTGTGGCGTTACATTAATCTTTTGATTAGCACTTAGAAACATGAGTCATGGCTCTGCGAGTCTGAACTTGTTCGTCTAGCCTACTGTGGAGAGCCTACTGTGATCTCCCAATGAACCAGTTAAGGAGAACATTGTTTTCACCAGGAGCAGTAACGTACTAGCCTGGATTTAATGTGAATTGTTCTGCTTCACTTCACAAAATGTAAATAGATACATTCAGTTTGGATGCAGGCTAGAAAGTACAACTGTAGATACAGTTAAAGTCGGATGTTTACATACACCTTAGCCAAATACATTTCAACTCAGTTTTTCACAATTCCTGACATTTAATCCTAGTAAAAATTCCCTGTTTTAGGTTAGTTAGGATCGCCACTTTATTTAAAGAATGTGAAATGTCAGAATAATAGTAGAGAGAATAATTTACTTCAGCTTTTATTTCTTTATTTCTACACTCAATTAGTATTTGGTAGCATTGCCTTTAAATTGTTTAACTTGGGTAGCCTTCCACAAGCTTCCCACAATAAGTTGGGTGAATTTTGGCCCATTCCTCCTGACAGAGCTGGTGTAACTGAATCAGGTTTGTAGGCCTCCTTGCTCGCACACGCTTTTTCAGTTCTGCCCACACATTTTTTATAGGATTGAGGTCAGGGCTTTGTGATGGCCACTCCAATACCTTGACTTTGTTGTCCTTAAGCCATTTTGCCACAACTTTGGAAGTATACTTGGGTTCATTATCCATTTGGAAGAGCCATTTGCGACCAAGCATTAACTTCTTGACTGATGTCTTGAGATGTTGCGTCAATATATCCACATAATTATCCTTGTTTATGATGCCATCTATTTTGTGAAGTGCACCAGTCCCTCCTGCAGCAAAGCACCACCACAACATGCTGCTGCCGCCCCCGTGCTTCACGTTTGGGATGGTGTTCTTTGGCTTGTAAGCCTTCCCCTTTTTCCTCCAAACATAACGATGGTCATTATGGCCAAACATTTCTATATTTGTTTCATCAGACCAGAGGACATTTCTCCAAAAAGTACAATCTTTGACCCAATGTGCAGTTGCAAACCGTAGTCTGGCTTTTGTTATGGTGGTTTTGGAGCAGTGGCTTCTTCCTTGCTGAGCGGCCTTTCAGGTTATGTTGATATAGGACTCGTTTTACTGTGGATATAGATACTTTTGTAACTGTTTCCTCCAGCATCTTCACAAGGCCCTTTGCTGTTGTTCTGGGATTGATTTGCACTTTTCGCACAAAAGTATGTTCATCTCTAGGAGACAGAGCGGTATGATGGCTGCGTGGTCCCATGGTGTTTATACTTGCATACTATTGTTTGTACAGATGAACGTGGTACCTTCAGGCATTTGGAAATTGCTCTCAAGGATGAACCAGACTTGTGGAGGTCTACAATTTATTGGCTGATTTATTTAGATTTTCCCACAATGTCAAGCAAAGAGGCACTGAATTTGAATGTAGTCCTTGAATACATTCACAGGTACACCTTCAATTGACTCAAATGATGCCAATTAGCCTATCAGAAGCTTCCAAAGCCATGACATAATTTTCTCGAATTTTCCAAGCTGTTTAAAGGCACAGTCAACTTAGTGTATGGAAACTTCTGACCCACTGGAATTGTGATACAGTGAATTATAAGTGAAATAATCTGTCTGTAAACAATTGTTGGAATAAATGACTTGTGTCATGCACAAAGTAGATGTCCTAACCGACTTGCCAAAACTATAGTTTGTTAACAAGAATTTTGTGGAGTGGTTGAAAAACGAGTTTTAATGACTCCGACCTATGTGTATGTAAACTTCCGACTTCAACTGTATACAGGCTACAGTCCTATATAATTCTGTGCTTGACGTGAGAAATCTACTGTATACAAAACCATGTTTGCACACATCATCCACTAGAATAGTGATTTTTGACAGAGCATCTTCTCAAGGCACTGGGATTTAGGAGAGCAGTGAGTTTTCTCCCTGCAGTCACTGAGTCTCATTAACTTCCTGACTATGTGCCAGCCACTACAAACAAGTGCAATTAGGGAGAGTGAGGCCTTGCCAAGTCCTTACAGAACACATCTCCCTAGCCCTCCACTCTGCTGTCAGACTCTTCTTGTTTGTGACCACAGGGCCACCTGTCACTGTCTGGCCCCTAATGATCCCTTTTATGAGTCACAATTCCAGAACAGATTATTAACGTAAAACTCTGGTCCATGATGTTAGTGTGGCTTGCTAATGCTGAGCCTGTGAAGGTAAACACACTCACACCCAGGACCAGAGCTAATATGAATATAATATTTATAGATACGTGCCAGGAAAATAGATGGGTTTGATCTCCCAAGGCCCCCTACTCAGCCTTAACTCAGTCTAACCTGTCATGAAAGTATTGAATCGAACAGGCATGTGGAGTTACCCCTGGGCCGTATACAGTACATACCCATAACTCCCTACTGGGGCAGCTTTCAGTGAATTTTGAATTATTTAGAGGTGAGCTGTTGTAGTGGTTTCATTATGAGATCTGTTGGCAGTACATTCAGCTAGCCAGCCTCACCATACATCAGAGCGGAGCTGTAGACAGGTATAGACTAGTAATGTCTCACTCTCTCCCTCTAGTTCATTGTATTCAGCCCATTGAAAAGAGGACCATGATGTGAGTGCAAAATAAGCAGCCTATAGGGAAGTCAGAGACCTGGCAGTGTGGTGCAAGGACAACAACCTCTCTCTCAATGTCAGCAAGACAAAGGAGCTGATCATGAACTACAGGAAACGGAGGGGAGAGCATGCCCCTATTTACATCGACAAGGCTGTAATGGAGTGGGTTCCTCAGTGTCCACATCACTAAGGAATTAACATGGTCCACACCCACCAACACAGTTGGGAAGAGGGCATGTCAGCTCTTTCCCCTCAGGAGGCTGAAAAGATTTGCCATCGGCCCTCAGATCTTTAAAAAGTTTTACAGCTTCGCCATTGAGAGCATCTTGACTGGCTGCATTACCGCTTGGTACGGCAAATGCAAGGCACAAGACCGCAAGGCGCTAAAGAGGGTAGTGAGTACAGCCCAGTACATCACTGGGGCCAAGCTCCCTGTCATCAGGACCCCTTTCAAAAGACTCCAGCCACTTAAGCAGTAAACTGTTCTCTCTGCTACAGCATAGCAAGCGGTACCAGTGAAGCAAGTCTGTAACCAACAGGACCTTGTACAGCTTCTACTAACCAAGCCATAAGACTGATAAAACAAATGGCTGCCCAGACTACCTGCATTGACTCTTTTTGACTCTATGCACACACACTGGACTCTACCCATACACTCACACACACTCACACTGACATCCCAACACACACATACACACACATAGCACACGCACGCATGCATACTGGCACCACACACCCACGATCACACACATGTTCACACTCACCATATGCTGCTGCTGCTACTGTCTATTATATGCATTATCCTGGTGCCTAGTCACTTTACTCCTGCCTAACTGTGTGATGGGGGGAAAAATATACAGTTACATATCAGGATATATATCGTGTCGTTTTGACCAAATCTGAGTATTATTTTTTGCTGTACCAGCACCAAAACTCCAGTATGTTTCCTTCATAGCTGGTTCTCCATCTTCTTTTTCAATTGGGAGCCAATTAGTTTTCAGCACTTCCATTTCCATGACTGATCAACACTTGTTTTCTCGTGGCTGTCTTGTCTCTCTGCGGCAGACATATGGTGAGCAATACGTTTGGAACATCAAATGGCAATAAAATCTCAATATTGATTTGCAATACATAGAATCGCAATACATATCATATCGGCACCTAAGTATCGTGATCATATCGTGAGGTCCCTGATAAATCCCAGCCCTAATAGCTACCTCTATTACCTTGTACCCCTGCACATCGACTCGGTACTGGTACTCCCATGTTACCTGTACCTGGTATTGTTATTCAGTATTCACCGCGGATTTATTCCTCTTGGCACTATGTACATTTTTCATCACATTTTGTATCATTATCTTAACTCTACATTGTTTGACAAAGGACCCGTAGTCAAGCATTTCACTGTTAGTTGCCTGTTGTTTATGAAGCATGTGACAAATAAAATATGTATTTGATTTGACAATAGGCTACCACACTTGCCCTTTTGGATGACCTCCAGCCAATGGGGTGGGGGGGCATTCTCATGTGCATCAGTTAAAATGTGCATCTAGGCCACACACTTACGAGGACGGTTCTATCACTGTCAAGAGTGTTCACACAAACAAGGTTGGTGTAGAGTGAGGAAAAGGGTGGGCATGTCACACGCACACACACGCACACACACACACACAGAGAGAGATCACACACACACAGAGGGCCAGATTTGTATTCTGCTCTTAATCCAGAGAAGATTTAGAATAAATCATGTTCCTTCCTACTGAGACTACATGTCCGTCAATAGGATTTCCGCTCTACTCACCAGCTGCCTGAGCAGTCACTGCACAGCACTGGGCTTTAAAAGTCCCAGAGTATTTGTTAAACACGTATCGGAGCTATCCTTCTACTTATCAAAGACAGATAAAGCCCAAGCAGGGTGCTGGCCAGACTCTCCTGAAACCGCCTAAAACTATGTTTGCAAACTGGAATCATTAATGAAAACCAGAGAATAAGGCCTGTAAGAACTGCAGTCCAGTGGTTTTACATGACATTGTTTGATGGTTGTAGCTATTCATTGTCCCATTGGCAATCACCCATATTAGCAAACGCATTTAATTTCAAACGTCATATTTCTCTAGTATTGGCTACTTATCATAATGAATGATATTAGTATGCTCCGTGTCGATCATTTCGGTTTATCATCCCAGCTCTAGTTCGGCCAGTAACCAAAAGGTAGCGAGTTCAAATCCCAAAGCAGACAAGGCGAAAGATCTGCCGATGTGCCCTTGAACAAGGCACTTAACCCTAATTGTTCCAGGGTCGCCGTTGATAATGGCAGACCCTGGCCATGACCCCACTCCCCAAGGGTGTCTCAGAGGGAGTTAGGCAGGGAGGATATGCAAAAAAAACGCATGTTCTATTCACACGTGTATAATGCACACTTGTACATCTGTGAAATGGGACAAATATAAGCACCCACCAAATGATTATTATTATTATTGTTATTAATAGGAATCACTTTCAAGTAATAAGATCTCACCTTGAAATAAGTGAATTGCCTCAGATAATGAGCAGTGTGTCTTGGCTTGAATCCATGAGATGTACATCCACACATAACTGAATATGGGGTTTATTAACTGAGCTTGACACATTTGTAATGAGACTAAGTATATGTGGCTCCTATACATGCATGCTATACTTCTCTGAGAGTTGGCTTAACAGCGTTCATATTGGTTTGAGCATGTGCTGAACTCGATTTTTTCTAAATGTATTTTTTATTTCACGTTTATTTAGCCAGGTAGGCTAGTTGAGAACAAGTTCTCATTTCCAACTGCGACCTGGCCAAGATAAAGCGTAGCAATTCGACACATACAACAACACAGAGTTACACATGTTCGGGACATTGTTATTGCTGTGATAAGATGAGGCAACTTCAGAAACCTATGAAACAGTTCATCTCAGCATTCATGGTGTAGTAGCCAGGGTCATGATGGAAGGATGTCAATACAAGATTCATCATTGGGAGTCAATTAATAAAAGCACCATGAATGGTTGGCTAAATCTTGATTTAAAACATCTTCAAAGTGTGCCTATCGGAAGAGATCAATACATCTCACGTCTTTTCAAACCAAACGAATCCCTTGCATTATGGCATCAGTTCTGTTTTGCATGATGACGGATCTGTTGCATCCATCACGCAGTTGACACAGACTCAACTGGAAAATAAGCACTCCATCTCTACACAAATGCAATGCCTCAATCAAAATCAGTATTAGCGTATACCATCCTACCTCCTCTCCTTCCTTTAAAGCTGTCATTGTGGAATCTTGATTTTCGGACCTCCTCGGTCAGATGGACTCGATAATGTGTGCAATGTATGCACAGACCTTTCGGGGTAGCTACGTATCAACCCAGAGAATGGCGAGGGGCTTGACACACAACACAATCGAGAAATGTTAACCCAAGTCAAGTAGGGGGCATCACGATTTCAAGAAATCTACTGGCGCTCGCATTTCAAAGAAGCATATATGAAGAAAAGGTACCCCCCCCCCCTCCCCCTCCCCCTCCCCAGTGTATCAAATATCCCCTATCTCTTTCAAGCAGAGGAAAGCACGCAATATCCTGGGAAAGAAAGTATGCGGGGTGTTTGTTGCTAACGCTGTAAACATCCACGACCACGAGTAGAAATATCCCCCGCTCACACGACAATAAAAGAGACAAACACTCGGCAAAGGGGGCGGGAAAATAATACACTTGTTCATGACAAGAGTTTTCAGAGTACTGGATACAATTAGACTGGCAAGGGGTTCTGTCATTAGTGTGATGTGTTTATTCTTTGTATCATAACCCAGTTTAGTGTAAGTGTGAGTTTGAATAAATTCGTCTCGCACTTTGAAGGATACAGCGCTCAATGTGAGCTGTCCATGGTGCTGAAGTTCCAAACTACACAACGGCATTGTGCTTTGAGAGAATTGACAGTCAGTCGTTCACTGAAGCAAACAAATCTAACAAACCAGAAATATTACAAGGAAAATGACATATCACCTACATGGACTTTGAGCAAATAATCTTGCCAGTCTTAAACCAGCGGCCTACAGTGCCTTTCATGCAGAGGCCTCCTGCCCATATGGGGCCCCTCAGATTATTTCTGTAAAAAAATAAAAAAAATATTATAGATTTTTTTTAAAGATTTTATTTAAAATACATTGTTGTTGTTTCTCTGTAGTACTACTAGCTTCTACCAATTTTATGAAGTTGGCATTACAGTGGCTTGGAAAAGTATTCACCCCCTTGGCATTTTTCCTATTTTGATGCCTTACAACCTGGAATTAATATGGATTTTTGGGGGGTTAGTATCATTTGATTTACACAACATGCCTACCACTTTGAAGATGCAAAATATTTTTTCATGTGAAACAAACAAGAAATAAGACAAACATAACAGACAACTTGTGCATAACTGCCCCCCAAAAAAAGTCAATACTTTGTAGAGCCATCCTTTGCAGCATTACAGCTGCAAGTCTCTTGGCGTATGTCTCTATAAGCTTGGCACATCTAGCCACTGGGATTTTTGCCCATTATTCAAGGCAAAACTGCTCCAGCTCCTTCAAGTTGGATGGGTTCCGCTGGTGTATAGCAATCTTTAAGTCATACCACAGATTCTCAATTGGATTGAGGTCTGGGCTTTGACTAGGCCATTCCAAGACATTTAAATGTCTCCCCTTAAACCACTCGAGAGTTGCTTTAGCAGTATTCTTAGGGTCACTGTCCTGCTGGAAGGTGAACCTCTGTCCCAGTCTCAAATCTCTGGATGACTGAAACAGGTTTCCCTCAAGAATTTACCTGTATTTAGCTCCATCCATCATTCCTTCAATTCTGACCAGTTTCCCAGTCCCTGCCGATGAAAAACATCCCCACAGCATAATGTTAATGTTAATGTTGGGGATGGTGTTCTCGAGGTGATGAGAGGTGTTGGGTTTGTGCCAGATATAGCATTTTCTTTGATGGCCAAAAAGCTCAATTTTGACCTCATCTGACCATTCGGATTTCTTTCTGCGCCGCCGTGTCTTTCTCTTCGACTCCATTCTCCTATAGCCCTCTTCACACTGCTCCAGCGAATCCCAGGCGGGCTCCGGCACTCTCTCTGGGTCGACCGCCCACCTGTCTATTTCTTCCCACGTCGTATACTCCAAGCTTCTGCTGTCCATAACGTCCTCCCTTCGCAGCTCCTGCTGCCTGTTACCACGCCACTCGGTCCGTGTGTGGTGGGTGATTCTGTAACGGCGTTCTTCGTTTGTTGAAAGAGAGTCAGACCGAAATGCAGCGTGGTGGTTACTCATGTCTTTAATGAATGAATCGCGGTACATGACATAACTGATACAAATACAAAACAACAAAACGGAACGTGAAACCTAATTACAGCCTATCTGGTGAAACTACACAGAGACAGGAACAATCACCCACGAAATACAAAGTGAAACCCAGGCTACCTAAATACGGTTCCCCATCAGAGACAACAAGAATCACCTGACTCTGATTGAGAACTGCCTCAGGCAGCCAAGCCTATATTAGACACACCCCTAATCAACCACAATCCCAATGCCTACAAAAACCCCAATACGACAATACAATAAACCCATGTCACACCCTGGCCTGAACAAATAATTAAAGAAAACACAAAATACTAAGACCAAGGCGTGACACTCAGAGGTCCGTTAAAAGCGCAGAGAGCATCATGAAGAACAAGGAACACACCAGGCAGGTCCGATATACTGTTGTGAAGAAGTTTAAAGCCGTATTTGGATACAAAAAGATTTCCCAAGCTTTAAACATCCCAAGGAGCACTGTGCAAGCGATAATATTGAAATGGAAGGAGTATCAGACCACTGCAAATCTACCAAGACCTGGCCGTCCCTCTAAACTTTCAGCTCATACAAGGAGAAGACTTATCAGAGATGCAGCCAAGAGGCCCATGATCACTCTGGATGAACTGCAGAGATCTACAGCTAAGGTGGGAGACTCTGTCCATAGGACAACAATCAGTCGTATATTGCACAAATCTGGCCTTTATGGAAGAGTGGCAAGAAGAAAGCCATTTCTTAAAGATATCCATAAAAAGTGTTGTTTAAAGTTTGCCACAAGCCACCTGGGAGACACACCAAACATGTGGAAGAAGGTGCTCTGGTCAGATGAAACCAAAATTGAACTTTTTGGCAACAATGCAAAACGTTATGTTTGGCGTAAAAGCAACACAGCTCATCACCCTAAACACACCATCCCCACTGTCAAACATGGTGGTGGCAGCATCATGGTTTGGGCCTGCTTTTCTTCAGCAGGGACAGGGAAGATGGTTAAAATTGATGGGAAAATGGATGGAGCCAAATACAGGACCATTCTGGAAGAAAACCTGATGGAGTCTGCAAAAGACCTGAGACTGGGACGGAGATTTGTCTTCCAACAAGACAATGATCCAAAACATAAAGCAAAATCTACAATGGAATGGTTCAAAAATAAACATATCCAGGTGTTAGAATGGCCAAGTCAAAGTCCAGACCTGAATCCAATCGAGAATCTGTGGAAAGAACTGAAAACTGCTGTTCACAAATGCTCTCCATCCAACCTCACTGAGTTCGAGCTGTTTTGCAAGGAGGAATGGGAAAAAATGTCAGTCTCTCGATGTGCAAAACTGGTAGAGACATACCCCAAGCGACTTACAGCTGTAATCGCAGCAAAAGGTGGCGCTACAAAGTATTAACTTAAGGGGGCTGAATAATTTTGCACGCCCAATTTTTCAGTTTTTGATATGTTAAAAAAGTTTGAAATATCCAATAAATGTCGTTCCACTTCATGATTGTGTCCCACTTGTTTTTGATTCTTCACAAAATAATACAGTTTTATATCTTTATGTTTGAAGCCTGAAATGTGGCAAAAGGTCGCAAAGTTCAAGGGGGCCGAATACTTTCGCAAGGCATTGTATATATACAGAGACCATGTGGCAGATCATGTGACACTTAGATTGCACACAGGTGGACTTTAATTAATTATGTGATTTATGAAGGTAATTGGTGACACGCCCTGGCCTTAGTTATCTTTGTTTTCTTTATTATTTTGGTTAGGCCAGGGTGTGACATGGGTGATGTATGGTATTTGTCTCATCTAGGGTGTTTGTACTGTCTAGGGTTTTTTGTAAATTTATGGGGTTGTGTTCATTCTAGGTGTTTATGTAAGTCTATGGTTGCCTAGATTGGTTCTCAATCAGAGGCAGGTGTTTATCGTTGTCTCTGATTGGGAACCATATTTAGGCAGCCATGTTCTTTGGGTATTTTGTGGGTGATTGTTTCCTGTGTCAGTGTTTGTGCCACACGGGACTGGTTCGTTGCCAGTTCACCTTATTATTTTGTATTTGCGTTCATGTTTAGTTTTTGTTATTAAAAACCATGGACACCTACCACGCTGCGTATTGGTCCGAATACCTATGAATACCTATGCACACACAACTTTACTGTCTTTTTTTATTTATTTTATTTTATGAAGTATTTATATTTTTTCATTTCACTTCACCTATTTGGACTATTTTGTGTATTTCCATTACATGAAATTCAAATAAAAATCTATTTAAATTACAGGTTGTAATGCAACAAAATTGTAAAAATGCCAAAGGGGATGAAAACTTTGCAAGGCACTGTAGCTATCCCAGATAGGCTCCAAATCTCCCAACCTCATAACTAGGTACCAAAAAGCCATTTCAGGCTATCAATCAAGTTAGAGTAGCTAGCTTGTCTAACTATCCTGCAGGCAAGGTCGGTAGACTTTAGAAAAGCAAGCAAATTACTAAATGTACTAAATAAGACTCACATTCCTGTTAATCTTTTACCCAGATATTATATTTTGGACATAGAATTAAGATTGATGAGTATGGCTCTAGATTACAGGAAGATGCTGTTTCAGGTGTTTGAAAAATCTCCAGCCTGAGTTAATGATGCAGATTGCAGCGTTCCTTTATCTGCTGCACTGCCAAGCAATCATGGTCCACATAGCGGTTCTCAGAATAGCCATCCATCCCCGGTCCTGTTGAATGACTCTGTGAGTCATACGCGGGCCTGCATATTCTTCACAACATCATTACTCTTCCAAATGAGTGCCATGTCCTGCAAGATTATAATTGTGATTTACAAATTGGTACAAATTCCCTGCTGCTCACAAACACAGGGCTGAGTTGTCATTGAGTTAGTGTTGAAGGTGTGTGTTTTTGGCATGGTGTGGGTGTGTACCAGAGAGAGAGAGAGAAAGAGAGAGGAGAAAGAGAGAGAGAGAGAAATACAGTACCTTTGGAATGTATTCAGACCCCTTAAGTTTTTCCACATTTTGTTACTTTACAGCCTTATTCTAAAATGGATTAAATGAAAGAGATGCCCTCAGCAATCTACACACAATACCACATAATGACAACGCGAAAACTGTTTTTTTTTTTGCAATTTAGGAACCTGTTTTGAAAGGCACACAACTATCTACATAAGGTCCTACAGTTGACAGTGCATGTCAGAGCAAAAACCAAGCCATGAGGTTGAAGAAATTGTCTGTAGAGCTCCGAGACAGGATTGTGTCGAGGCAAAGATCTGGGGAGAAGGGCCTTGGGAGGTGTTCAAGAACCCGATGGTCACTCTGACAGAGCTCTATAGTTCCTCTATAGTTCCTCTGTGGAGATGGGAGAACCTTCCAGAAGGACAACCATCTCTGTAGCACTCCACCAATCAGGCCTTTATGGGAGAGTGGACAGATGGAAGTCACTCCTCAGTAAAAGGCACATGACAGCCCACTTGCAGTTTGCCAAAAGGTGCATAAATACTCTCAGACCATGAGAAACAAGATTATTTAGTCTGATGAGACCAATAAATAACTATTTGGCCTGAATGCCAAGCATTGTGTCTGGAGGAAACCTGGCACCATCCCTATAGTGAAGCATGGTGGTGGCAGCATCATGCTGTGGGGATGTTTTTCAGCGGCAGGGACTGGGAGACTAGTCAGGATCGAGGCAAAGATGAAGGGAGCAAAGTACAGAGAGATCCTTGATGAAAACCTGCTCCAGAGCACTCAGGACCTCAGACTGGGGCGAAGGTTTACCTTCCAACAGGACAATGACCCTAAGCACACAGTCAAGACAGCGCAGGAGTGGCTTCGGGACAAGTCACTGAATATCCTTTACTGACCCAGTCAGAGCCTGGACTTGAACCGAATCGAACATCTCTGGAGAGACCTGAAAATAGCCGTACAGCAACGCTCCCCATCCAACCTGACAGAGCTTGAGAGGATCTGTAGAGAAGAATGGGAGAAACTCCCCAAATACAGATGTGCCAAGCTTGTAGCATCATACCCAAGAAGACTTGAGGCTGTAGTTGCTGCCAAAGGTGCATCAACAAAGTACTGAGTAAAGAGTCTGAATACTTATTAAAATGTGATATTTAGCAAATCATTCTAGAAACCTGTTTTTGCAAGGGGTCTGAATACTAATCGAAGGCACTGTAGAAGAGATTGAGAGAGAGAGAGAAATAGAAAATATTGAGAGACAGAGAGACAGAGAGACGGACGGACAGACAGACAGACAGACAGACAGACAGACAGACAGACAGACAGACAGACAGACAGACAGACAGACAGACAGACAGACAGGAGAGAGAGACAATACTACTATGAGAAGACATCTCAAGACCCCACTATAAGGAAAGTGATCCAACCCGCCAAATCCGCGTTGAAGTTCTCTAACTTGCAAATACGACCAATCAAAATATAATAATAACAGCCATGTTACATCAGTGATAGAACAGCAGCCAATGGGTGTGACTGAGATCGACCTTTAGATTTTATTCAAGCTCCCCTCTAAAAAATAAAAGGAGGGAGGAAAGGTAATCAACAGCCCGGGGATATTTTTCTTTAATTGGCTTTTTTGGAGTTGGGAGATACTGTATAAGTGACATTTTTGTTTACTTATTAAACTTGTATTTATTCCCAAATCAACATGATAATTCAATAAAACAGCAAAAAAAGAAACTACAACGTTTACAGATACACTGCAACAACACCAATACATTATTACCATCAACCAAAACACCCGAAGACCTCAGTGAATCCGTTCCTCTTCAGCATTCTAAACTGCCCTGTTGGCACCGGGGATTCAAGATGTAACGAGGTTTGTCAATTTTCCCAAAAAAGGGGATGCATTAAAGCTAAATGCTGATGTTCCTAGGTTGGTAGAGACACCAGGGACCTCAAGAGTTAACCAACCCTGTGAGTGGATTTGGTGCCTTCTATTTGTATACTTTAACAGAGCAGTGAGATATGTCGGACGCTTGTGCAGCAGAGCTTTGTAAACAAAAAAGGGAGAAATAAATGGATCTACGGGAATTCATAGAGGTCCAGCCGACTTTCTGATAAAGGATGCAGTGATGAGTATTATACCTGTCGCCTGTGATAAAGCGTAGCACGCTATGGTGCAGCGTATCCAACGGTTTTAGAGTAGTGGCTGCTGCATTCTGATCAATGGTGTCACCATAATCAAGAGCTGGCAGGAAGGTTTCCTGTACAATCTGCTTCCTGCTGTTAAGGGAGAGGCATGATCTATTTCTATAAAATAAGCCTAATTTAACTTCAGCTTCTTAATTAGTTCATCTGTGTGTTTTTTTTATTGCAGCTCTAACATAGCCTTGTCAGCAGTAGGGGCAATTTCGAGTGCATACAGATGAATGTTACTAATTTTTGCAGATAGACCAATATTATTTAAATAAATAGTAAAGATGACATGTCCCAAAATCGACCCCATGTTACCTTTTGTAATATCAAGGTAACTTGACTTATGGTCCTGGTCGAGGCCCATTTCAGACAGCCTCCGAATGAGTAGGGGATGGTTGACAGTATCAAAGGCCTTGGATAGGTTTATAAATATGGCAATTTAACACATAATTTAATCTATAACCAGTCTATAACCAGACTGGTGCGCATTAAGCACATCATTTGGAATGAGCAGGGGAAGAGAGAGAGAAATCAAAACCGCTCTCCCATTAAATATTTAAACAGAGAAATCAGAGACTGTGTGTGTGTGTGTGTGTGTGTGTGTGTGTGTGTGTGTGTGTGTGTGTGTGTGTGTGTGTGTGTGTGTGTGTGTGTGTGTGTGTGTGTGTGTGTGTGTGTGTGTGTGTGTGTGTGCATTTGTGCATTTGTGTGTGTGCATGCGTGCGTGTTTAAATGGTCTTCGCTCTGACTCAGGGAGAGGTGCTGAAGTTCAGTCATATCCTCTAGACTGGACAGAGTCCACGTTGTGTCGTTCTATTCTAGATGAACATGTATAGGGAGCCTTCCTCCCTTCTCTCCTTACTGATGCCCTGACTAATTGAGGCAATTTACATGGCGAACATCCGAAGAATACAATGCAAAACAATCACGGATGAATATCTTGCTGTGGCAATTTGAAACACCGTAATCATGATAGCTCAATTTGAATTGACCTTGATGTGTAGGCTACGTCATTTCTAGATAGTTGATGAGTAGGGTTCGTCTATAGCTCCAGGTGGTTTTCTAAGTGTGATATCCTGGTATTTTTAGCCTGGTGTGCTCTCCCAGTGGGGGAGAGGCTGGGGTAGGGCAGGAGTCTCGTCTGTCTATTAGGATTGTAGGTCATAGGAAGCGACTCAAACGAGAGCTTGCAAGATCCAACTCTGTTTCCTAAGGGGTGTCGCCACTTAGTCTCTACTTATTTTTCTTGTTGCCAAGAATCTTCACGCTGATCTTTGGTTGGGCAATTTCAAAAGGCATATTATCATTGTGGAGAGACAAACGCCCTATAATCTTCATTTTCATTCCTCTCTTGTAGAAGGAGAAGACACAATCTCAATGTGGTACTCATGGCCCAGAGCTCCGCTGATGTCAGTAATCAAATATTCTCATCTGAAATACTCTCAAATGGCCGACCTCCAGGGACGTGTTCCAAATAACACCCTATTCCCTATTTAGTGTGCTACTTTTGACTAGGGCTGCATAGGGTTCTGGTCAAAAGTAGTGCACTATATAAGGAATGCCATCCAGAAGTTCCTAACCGCCAGGTCCCAAATGAGAGCCTGTAAGACTGTGTTCCGGAAGACAATGCACAGACAATATTATCTCGCCGGAGGCTGTCGATCTCTCAATCTCAATTACGGCTGCAGATTATCGTCTCATAACTCAATCCTGCATTAACCAGACTAGGCCCCACACACGGGCCTACTTCTCCACTCTGAGGCACGGTGTCAGAGTGCATCAACGACATTCACTTATTAAACAGAAGCCTACAGTAGGGATGAAAACAGCAAACCACTCAGACACCTGGTCTGCAGGACAGCATGAACTCTGAAACAGGTTACGTTGCCTTCTATCCAGAGGTAGACACTAGAGAGGAGGAACAAGACAAGAGTCCTCATCAAGTCGTCTGTTATTATAGCAATAGACTGACCTAGCCAACAAGCATTTCCTCTGAATACTTAAACAGGCAGTGGCCATGTACTGGAAGACAATGAGCATGGTTGAGTCGGGATGTGCTGCCCACAGGCTAGCCTAGGCCTTTGAAAACCAAGCCCAAATACACATTTACATTTACATTTTACATACACCAGTGTAGAGAGTCGGCGCTAGACAACAAACTGAACACACAGTGCTACAGTTACAATGGGTGCGTCCCAATAATATCTCCTTTCTCCTGGAGTGTGCACTCGTTCACTACTTTCCGAAAATCGAAAACCCTTGTATGGGGTGGAGGCACGGGCTAGTGGCAGCTTCCACCATATTTCTTGTATCGGCCATTTCCCTTTCAAATCAGTGAAGGGAAGTGAAGTGCACACTTCGGGAGGGAGGAGAGATAATGGGGACATAGCCCCATTGCCTCACATAAGCACTATAGTCAGTGAACCAGCTCAGAAGGAGATTGTCGGAGCGCCAGCTACACCGACTATATCCCTGACTTTATCTACTGCGTGCGGTTAATGATAAGGTGTAGTGGTATAGAGATAATTACACTCAAAATCACAGACAGGCGGATAGAAATATGAGGAAGTTTCAACTATTCGCTACCCACTCCTGCTGGCACTAATAAATGCACAGGTCAATTGTTTTTTGACCCAGGTTGCCTCGACCATTTGAACAAATAGCCCACCTCCACCAAACACGGTGGAGCACAGCTAACATTTAAATCAGTATACAGACCATTTAAAAGGTTAACTATTATGTGGTGATGATCTGCGGTGATTAAAGACATCTAATGAAGCAAATGAGAAAAATGGAAGAAGATAAACATGCCACTATGATTAATCTTCGCCCAGAGCCAGTTGACATAATGATGCATTATAACAGGGAACTGAATTAAGGCTAACCAACATGAAAGGTAATGGCCAAAGTAGCTGAAGTACACAACTGGCAAAGGTACGTCAACAGCATAGTGATAATCCCTTCAAACATGACATTTACATTGCAGTCATTTAGCAGATGCTCTTCTCCAGTGTGACTTACAGTAGAGAGTGCACGCATTTTCTTGTTCTTTTTTTCTCCATACATATTGGACATTGCTGTCTACTTAGAATATTAAAGGCATATTGGTGTTCAACAGCTATCTATGTATGTCAGTGCAGGGACACAATTATCTCTGGGATAGAACAAGTACAGCACTGACACACTTCAGATCCCTCAGGGTCTGTGTCTATATTTCATATGGCCTGTCTCTCCTAGGGATACATAACAGCCATAGGGTCTGTGTCTATATTTCATATGGCCTGTCTCTCCTAGGCATACATAACAGCCATAGGGTCTGTGTCTATATTTCTCATGGCCCTCTCTCTCACAGGGATCCATGCCAGCCACAGGGCCTGTGTCTATATTTATCATGGCCCGCTCTCTCCCAGGGATCCATCCTAGCCACAGGGTCTGTCTATATTTCTTATGGCCCTCTCTCTCACAGGGACTCATACCAGGCACAGGGCCTGTGTCTATGTTCCTCATGGCCCTCTCTCTTCCAGGGATCCATACCAGCCAAGCACTGGAGTCTTACCCTTCACATCCCCTCCCCCTGTCCTCCTCCTCTGTCCTGCTCTTAATCCAGCATCCCTCCAGGGACTTCAGCCTGTATGGTAGAAAGACTGGTCGCTTATGAGAAAACAGTCTCTAAACCCCTTCCGACATACTGGGGAAAAGGGGATGGGAGAGGGAGTAAGTGGGGGGTTGAGATCCGTCATACACACTTCACCTCTGTAAAGTCGTCCTCAGTCATCTTTGGATGCGTTGTCGAAATATTTCCCCCATTCAAATCATCCTATCAGGGCGGGTTTTTTCTTAGATGCCGTGACTCAGGACAGGACAGGATATATGCTGATTTCCTCTCCCCTGTCCGGTGTAGATTTACTTCTAGCACTGAGCAGTTTCGCCTTCACGGTTGAGTAATTTGTCCAGAGGATAACACAGCCAGTAATGCAGTGCAATTTGTTTCAGTGCGATTCCAAACATTGCATCAGCGCCACTAATCTAGCCTGCACGTGTCACAGGGAGGAGCCCTGGCTTGGCCTCTTGATTTTTATTTACATACACAGAAAGAATCCAGTACCTCAATATACATTACAACAAGACAACCAACCATCAAATCTCCCTTCTCTTCTGTTTAAAATCATACAGTACAAGTAAGATTGATTATAATTCCATTGTGTTCTTCCACATCAAATTATTGAAATTGTCCATATCACAATGTCCTGGTCTGGACACTGATCCTCCTCTCCACCCCTAACTTCTCTTTCACAGTAAAACGAACAGGAACGAGAATGGCTATTAGCAGCATCTCAAAAGATGAGGCTGATGGGGAAGGTCTTTGCCCCCACTGACCCCTCCCTTGTTCAAGCTCCAGAAATACCCCCCCCCCCCTTCTCTGTCTGCTCCTGGAGTGACATCACGGATCATGGGAGGCTCTACTTGTTTGGGCAAAGCTTTACTACTGAGGAATACACAGCGAAGGCTGCCAGGCAACATTGTATGTCCTATAGTGATGCTCTGTGGCTGGTTGCACCAGGTGGGCTTACACCTGTCCCTGTTTATATTAACCTGACAGAATGGGGGAACAGAGTGGGGAAGCTATGGGCAACTACTAAACATATAATGTCCCCAATATTCACATAACACTTATTCCTATAATGTAAACCACAATGTTATGGATGGAACAAAATAAGGATTAGTGATTGATTGACATAACACCAACAAACACCAACAAATCGATTTCAAGATTTACTCAGTTTACAATTCAAGGAGTCAACTTCTGTTTGCCCACAATTTCTCAACTGCCTTGAATTTCTCTCTTGGAACAGAGACATCCTGAACACCCCAAAACTTGGTGAAACGTACAGCCTTGTACATGAATTAAATCCAGTTGGATTTTAATAGATGTTATGAGGCACATTCTGAGTCAGCCCAAATCTATGGACAATGACAATAACACAAACAAACAGGAAGTATAGGTCAATCTAAGGTGAAGATTTACATATTCCCACATATAGTCTATTACAGCCAATGTTTACACAGAGTTCTAGGTGTATTGCAGCCCGAAAACTGGTACTGTATATGACGTTTAAGGTTGATATAACAGTCTGGTACTCCAGTCTATCCGCACACTATCCACAGAGCATTCCTTCTTGTTCCAGAACATCTTGTAGAACTGATGAATACAGCCTACTGTCATAACTCGGTGGAAAAACTGTATAACAACTCACAAAGATGTTCATTTATTCAACAAGAGCACCTAGCTGAGGGCTTTACATTTTCTCACAGATTGCTGTGAAATTGTCCATGTCTTGTTGGATTGTCTAGAAAGAGAACGTGGGTTACTTCAGCCTTTGATGTTCTCCACAATGATTTCATGAGCAGGGATGTTGGGTAACCACGGGACATTTCATATTTTTGTTTACCCTAAAGGGTACTCTAAACCTTGTATCCCATCAGTCCCCTGTCCCTGGCCTGTACACTGTGAAATTACATAATTATCTTCCTCAATGTTGGTTGAGATTAATTTACTTCAGCCATAAAGATGTAGTTCACTTTGATGGCAGTATAAATAAGATAGTGTTACCCTCTAGTGGTCAAGCATGAGATGTGCATGTATGACACTCATACAGCAAGGATGACTTCAATATAATGCATTACCACTAGGCGACAGTATTATCTGCCTAAGTTCTCGTTCTCTCTACGTTTTCACTCTATCTGATCGAAGCAACATGGTCTGTGGATCAGTGTGTCAACTGTTGACTATGATACACAGCTTTTTAATGAGCTCCTGAGTGGCGGGGTCTAAGGCACTGCATCTCAGTGCAAAAGGTGTCACTACAGTCCCTGGTTCAATTACTGGCAGTATCACATATGGCTGTGTTTGGGAGTCCCATGGGGCGGTGTGTAATGGTTCCAGTGTCACTGGGGTAGGCTGTCATTGTAAATAAGGACTTGATCTTAACTAACCTGCCTAGTTAAAAAATATATATCTTGATGTCACCTGTTAATCAAATCAAAGTTTATTTGTCACGTGCACCGAATACAACAGATGTAGACCTTACAGTGAAATGCTTACTTACAGGCTCTAACCAATAGTGCGGGAAAAAAGGTGTGTGTGCGTGCGTGTAAAGAAATAAAACAACAGTAAAAATACATTTGAAAATAAGAGTAGCAAGGCTATATACAGGCACCGGTTAGTCAGGCTTATTGAGGTAGTATGTACATGTAGGTATAGTTAAAGTGACTATGCATATATGATGAACAGAGAGTAGCAGAAGCGTAAAAAGAGGGGTTGGCGGGTGGTGGGACACAATGCAGATAGCCCGGTTAGCCAATGTGCGGGAGCACTGGTTGGTCGGGCCAATTGAGTTAGTATGTACATGGAATCAAATCTAATCAAATTTTATTTGTCACATACACATGGTTAGCAGATGTTAAATGCGAGTGTAGCGAAATGCTTGTGCTTCTAGTTCCGACAATGCAGTGATAACCAACAAGTAATCTAACTAACAATTCCAAAACTACTGTCTTATACACAGTGTAAGGGGATAAGGAATATGTACATAAGGATATATGAATGAGTGATGGTACAGAGCAGCATACAGTAGATGGTATCGAGTACAGTATATACATATGAGATGAGTGTGTAGACAAAGTAAACAAAGTGGCATAGTTAAAGTGGCTAGTGATACATGTGTTACATAAGGATGCAGTCGATGATGTAGAGTACAGTATATACATATGCATATGAGATGAATAATGTAGGGTAAGTAACATTATATAAGGTAGCATTGTTTAAAGTGGCTAGTGATATATTTACATAATTCCCATCAATTCCCATTATTAAAATGGCTGGAGTTGGGTCAGTGTCAATGACAGTGTGTTGGCAGCAGCCACTCACACTGTTAGTGGTGGCTGTTTAACAGTCTGATGGCCTTGAGATAGAAGCTGTTTTTCAGTCTCTCGGTCCCAGCTTTGATGCACCTGTACTGACCTCGCCTTCTGGATGATAGCGGGGTGAACAGGCAGTGGTTCGGGTGGTTGATGTCCTTGATGATCTTTATGGCCTTCCTGTAACAACGGGTGGTGTAGGTGTCCTGGAGGGCAGGTAGTTTGCCCCCGGTGATGCGTTGTGCAGTCCTCACTACCCTCTGGAGAGCCTTACGGTTGAGGGCGGAGCAGTTGCCGTACCAGGCGGTGATACAGCCCGCCAGGATGCTCTCGATTGTGCATCTGTAGAAGTTTGTGAGTGCTTTTGGTGACAAGCCGAATTTCTTCAGCCTCCTGAGGTTGAATAGGCGCTGCTGCGCCTTCTTCACGACGCTGTCAGTGTGAGTGGACCAATTCAGTTTGTCTGTGATGTGTATGCCGAGGAACTTAAAACTAGCTACCCTCTCCACTACTGTTCCATCGATGTGGATAGGGGGTGTTCCCTCTGCTGTTTCCTGAAGTCCACAATCATCTCCTTAGTTTTGTTGACGTTGAGTGTGAGGTTATTTTCCTGACACCACACTCCGAGGGCCCTCACCTCCTCCCTGTAGGCCGTCTCGTCGTTGTTGGTAATCAAGCCTACCACTGTTGTGTCGTCCGCAAACTTGATGATTGAGTTGGAGCGTGCGTGGCCACGCAGTCGTGGGTGAACAGGGAGTACAGGAGAGGGCTCAGAACGCACCCTTGTGGGGCCCCGTGTTGAGGATCAGCGGGGAGGAGATGTTGTTGCCTACCCTCACCACCTGGGGCGGCCCGTCAGGAAGTCCAGTACCCAGTTGCACAGGGCGGGGTCGAGACCCAGGGTCTCGAGCTTGATGACGAGCTTGGAGGGTACTATGGTGTTGAATGCCGAGCTGTAGTCGATGAACAGCATTCTCACATAGGTATTCCTCTTGTCCAGGTGGGTTAGGGCAGTGTGCAGTGTGGTTGAGATTGCATCGTCTGTGGACCTATTTGGGCGGTAAGCAAATTGGAGTGGGTCTAGGGTGTCAGGTAGGGTGGAGGTGATATGGTCCTTGACTAGTCTCTCAAAGCACTTCATGATGACGGAAGTGAGTGCTACGGGGCGGTAGTCGTTTAGCTCAGTTACCTTAGCTTTCTTGGGAACAGGAACAATGGTGGCCCTCTTGAAGCATGTGGGAACAGCAGACTGGTATAGGGATTGATTGAATATGTCCGTAAACACACCGGCCAGCTGGTCTGCGCATGCTCTGAGGCGCGGCTGGGGATGCCGTCTGGGCCTGCAGCCTTGCGAGGGTTAACACGTTTAAATGTCTGTATGGTTAAAGTGACTATCTGTAAGTCTGTATGGTTAAAGTGACTATGCATATAAGATAAACAGAGAGTAGCGGCAGCGTAAAAGAGGGGTTGGTGGGGCACACAATGCAAATAGTCCGGGTAGTCATTGGTTACCTGTTCACAAGTCTTATGGCTTGGAGGTAAAAACTGTTGAGAAGCCTTTTTGTCCTAGACTTGGCACTCAGGTACCGCTTGACATGCGGTAGTAGAGAGAACAGTCTATTACTGGGGTGGCTGGGATCTTTGACAATTTTTAGGGCCTTCCTCTGACACCGCCTGGTGTAGAGGTCCTGGATGGCAGGCAGCTTAGCCCCAGTGATGTATTGGGCTGTACGCACTACCCTCTGAAGTGCCTTGCGGTCGGAGGCTGAGCAATTGCCTTACCAGGCAGTGAAGCAACCGGTCAGGATGCTCTCAATGTTGCAGCTGTAGAACCTTTTGAGGATCTCAGGACGCATGCCAAATCTTTTTAGTTTCCTGAGGGGGAAATGCTTTGTCCTGCCCTCTTCACGACTGTCTTGGTCTGTTTGGACCAATCTAGTTTGTTGTTGACGTGGACACCAAGGAATTTGAAACTCTCAACCTGCTCCACTACAGCCCCGTCGATGTGAATGGGGACATGCTCGGTGTTCCTTTTCCTGTAATACATAATCATCTCCTTAGTCTTGGTTACGTTGAGGGACAGGTTGTTATTCTGGCACCACCCAGCCAGGTATCTGACCTCCTCCCTATAGGCTGTCTCGTCATTGTCGGTGATCAGGCTGTTGTGTTGTCTGCAAACTTAATGATGGTGTTGGACTCGTGCCTGGACATGCAGTCATGGGTGAACAGGGAGTACAGGAGGGGACTGAGCACGCACCCCTGGGGAGCTCCAGTGTTGAGGATCAGTGTGGCAGATGTGTTGCTACCTACCCTCACCACCTGGGGGCGACCCGTCAGGAAGTCCAGGATCCAGTTGCAGAGGGAGGTGTTTATTCCCAGGATATTTGCTTAGTGATGAGCTTTGAGGGTACTATGGTGTTGAACGCTGAGCTGTAGTCAATGAATAGCATTCTCACATAGGTGTTCTTTTTGTCCAGGTGGGAAAGGGCAGTGTGGAGTGCAATAGAGATAGCATCATCTGTGGATCTGTTTGGGCGGTATGCAAATTGAAGTGAGTCTAGGGTTTCTGGGATAATGGTGTTGATGTGAGCCATTACCAGCCTTTCAAAGCATTTCATGGCTACAGACGTGTGTTTTTTCACTCTCAACAGTTTCCTTTGTGTATCATAAGCGGTCCACCACCCAAAGGATATCCAGCCAACTTGACACAACTGTAAGAAGTATTGGAGTCAACACAGGCAAGCATCCCTGTGGAACACCTTCGACACCATGTAGAGTCCATGCCCCAATGAATTTAGGGAAGAGGGTGCAACTGAATGCCCCTAATGTTTTGTACACTCAGTGTACATACTGAGTCGATGAAACAAACTTGTGAGCAGGGTGTTAATCTGTGAACTTGAAATCACGTTACATCATCCAAATTTTTTTTTCATTTTGAGAAATGTCTTTGTTACCAAAGTGTCAACACTCAAACAAACACAAATTAGTTGCTGCCAATCTTTCAGTAAATCAAGCCCAAATAATACATTATTTGGTCACATCTACCCTCCAAAACCTACTGTAGTCCAC
Organism: Oncorhynchus keta; assembly: GCF_023373465.1. Lineage (NCBI taxonomy): Eukaryota > Metazoa > Chordata > Actinopteri > Salmoniformes > Salmonidae > Oncorhynchus > Oncorhynchus keta. The sequence goes on along the minus strand of NC_068457.1, from coordinate 13,416,938 downwards.
ATTAGCATTTCTAGAGCAGAATTCTTGACAAGAATTCACACCATAAATCATGCATTTAAATGAGGGGATTACAACTTGCCTGTCACCCTCAGAGACAGCTTGTCTGCATAGAGTTAAACACTTCCTTGGGCAAATCCTAATACCACAGCTCTTTTGAGGATCATAGTTTTCCTTCCAGTTTTATTTGTCACATGCACAAGCACAGTGAAATGCTTAACTTGTAAGCTCTACCACACAGTACAGTATTCATTATAACAAATATATATACATATATACATACACACACTACCGTTCAAGAGTTTGTGGTCACTGTGGTCACTTCAATGGACCACTTTTTGGTCCATTGAAATAACATCAAATTGATCAGAAATACAGTGTAGACATTGTTAATGTTGTAAATAAATTTTGTAGCTGGAAACGGCTGATTTTTAATGGGATATCTACAGAGGCGTACAGAGGCCTATTATCAGCATCCGTCACACCTGTTTTCCAATGGCACGTTGTGTTAGCTAATCCAAGTTTATAATTTTAAAATGCTAATTTATCATTAGAAAACCCTTTTTGCAGTTCTGTTAGCACAGTTGAAAACTGTTGTCCTGAATAAAGAAGCAATAAAACGGGCCTTCTTTAGACTATTTGAGTATCTGGAGCATCAGTATTTGAGGGTTCGATTACAGGCTCAAAATGGCCAGAAACAAAGAACTTTCTTCTGAAACTCGTCAGTCTATTCTTGTTCTGAGAAATGAAGGCTATTCCATGCGAGAAATTGCCATGAAACGGAAGATCTCGTACAATGCTGTGTACTACTCACTTCAAAGAACAGCGCAAACTGTCTCTAACCAGAATAGAAAGGGGAGTGGGAGGCCCTGGTGCACAAGTGAGCAAGAGGACAAGTACATTAGAGTGTCTAGTTTGAGAAACAGACACCTCACAAGTCCTCAACTGGCAGCTTCATTTAATGGTACTCACAAAACACCAGTCTCAAAGTCAACAGTGAAGAGGCAACTCCGGGATGCTAGACGAAAAAATAGCTTCTTTTTTTTTTAAACAAGGACGTTAGGGAGGGCTTGGCCGGTAGGGATATCCTTGTCTCATCACGCACCAGCGATTCCTGTGGTGGGCCAGGCGCAGTGCACGCTACCCAAGGTTGCCAGGTGCACAGTGTTTCCTCCGACACATTGGTGCGTCTGGCTTCCAGGTTGGATGCGCGCTGTGTTAAGAAGCAGTGCGGCAAGGTTGGGTTGTGTATCAGAGGACGCATGACTTTCAACCTTCGTCTCTCCCGAGCCCATACGGGAGTTGTAGCGATGAGACAAGATAGTAGCTCCTAAACAATTGGATACCACAAAATTGGGGAGAAAACGGGGTAAAATTTTAAAATATATATTTTTAAAAATTCAAACCGTTTCTAAGTGACCCCAAACTTTCGAATGGTAGTGTATACAGTGGGGAGAACAAGTATTTGATACACTGCAGATTTTGCAGGTTTTCCTACTTAGAAAGCATGTAGAGGTCTGTAATTTTTATCATAGGTACACTTCAACTGTGAGAGCCGGAATCTAAAACAAAAATCCAGAAAATCACATTGTATGATTTTAAAGTAATTAATTAGCATTTTATGGCATGACATAAGTATTTGATCACCAACCAACCAGTAAGAATTCCGGCTCTCACAGACCTGTTAGTTATTTTTTAAGAAGCCCTCCTGTTCTCGACTCATTACCTGTATTAACTGCACCTGATTGAACTCATTACCTGTATAAAAGACACCTGTCCACACACTCAATCAAACAGACTCCAACCTCTCCACAATGGCCAAGACCAGAGAGCTGTGTAAGGACATCAGTGATAAAATTGTAGACCTACACAAGGCTGGGATGGGCTACAGGACAATAGGCAAGCAGCTTGGTGAGAAGGCAACAACTTTTGGCGCAATTATTAGAATAATATATATAATAATAATAATATTATTAGAAAATGGAAGAAGTCCAAAATGACGGTCAATCACCCTCGGTCTGGGGCTCCATGCAAGATCTCACCTCGTGGGGCATCAATGACCATGAGGAAGGTGAGGGATCAGCCCAGAACTACATGGCAGGACCTGGTCAATGACCTGAAGAGAGCTGGGACCACAGTCTCAAAGAAAACCATTAGTAACACACTACGCCGCCATGGATTAAAATCCTGCAGCGCACGCAAGGTCCCCCTGCTCAAGCCAGCGCATGTCCAGGCCTGTCGAAAGTTTGCCCACGACAATCTGGATGATCCAGAGGAGGAATGGGAGAAGGTCATGTGGTCTGATGAGACAAAAAGCATGGAGGTGGAAACATAATTCTTTGGGGATGCTTTTCTGCAAAGGGGACAGGACGCCTGCACCGTATTGAGGGGAGGATGGATGGGGTCATGTAGCGTGAGATCTTGGCCAACAACCTCCTTCCCTCAGTAAGAGCATTGAAGATGGGTCGTGGCTGGGTCTTCCAGCATGACAATGACCGGAAACACACAGCCAGGACAAATAAGGAGTGGCTCCGTAAGAAGCATCTCAAGGTCCTGGAGTGGCCGAGCCAGTCTCCAGACCTGAACCCAATAGAAAATCTTTGGAGGGAGCTGAAAGTCCGTATTGCTCCGAATCCTGAAGGATCTGGAGAAGGTCTGTATGGAGGAGTGGGCCAAAATCCCTGCTGCAGTGTGTGCAAACCTGGTCAAGAACTACAGGAAACGTATGATCTCTGTATTTGCAAAGAAAGATTTCTGTACCAAATATTAAGTTCTGCTTTTCTAATTAATTACTTAAAAATCATACAATGTGATTTTCTGGATTTTTGTTTTAGATTCCGTCTCTCACAGTTGAAGTGTACATATGATGAAAATTACAGACCTCTACATGCTTTGTAAGTATGAAAACCTGCGAAATCGGCAGTGTATCAAATACTTGTTCTCCCCACTGAATGTGTATACAAAGAAAACACACGAGAAATAAGAAATAAGAGCGGAAGCTATATGTGGGGTCAGTGCCAGTACCAAATTTACAATGTGCAGAGATATTTGAGAATTGAAGTAAATATGTACTATTTGTGGAACAATCTTCAAAATGTTATTAAATGTGTTGTTTGAAGGGTACTATGGTGTAGTCAATGAACAGAATTCTCACATAGGTATCCCTCTTTTCCGGGTGGGAGAGGGCAGAGTGGAGTGCAAATTCTGGCGGTATGCAAATTGGAGTGGGTCCAGGATGTCTGGGATGATAGAGTTGATGTGTAATGATCAGCCTTTCAAAGCACTTACAGATGTGAGTGCTACAGGGTCATTGTGGCAGGATGCCTTCAGGTTTTTGGGAACAGGAATGATGGTAGTCAGCTTGAAACGTGGGGATTACAGACTTGGAAAAGGAGAGTTTGGAATTGTCTGTGAAGACTCTGCCAGCTGGTCTGCACATGTCCCGAGGACATGCCCTGAATGTTGTCTGGCCCTGGCCCTGCGAGTACTGACCTGTTTAAAAACCTGACAAATGTCAGCCTCAGAGAGAAAGCTCTTATGTCCCTATACCCCTTCCAATATCACAGATGTAAATGTACAGTATATCTGTGGCAAATATGTTCTATATAATTCAGAGGTGAAGATAAACCAAATAAAAAAGATATATCTATATATACATACAGTTGAAGTCGGAAGGTTACATACACTTCAACCAAATACATTTAAACTCAATTTTTCACAATTCCTGACATTTATTAATCTTCGTAAAAATTCCCTGTCTTAGGTCAGTGAGGATCACCACTTTATTTTAAGAATGTGAAATGTCAGAATAATCGTAGAGATAATTATTTATTTCAGCTTTTATTTCTTTCATCACATTCCTAGTGGGTCTGAAGTTTACATACACTCAATTAGTATTTGGTAGCATTGCCTTTGAATTGTTTAACTTGGGTCAAACGTTTCAGGTAGCCTTCCACAAGCTTCCCACAATAAGTTGCGTGAATTTGACCTCATTCCTCCTGACAGACCTGGTGCAACTGAGTCAGGTTTGTAGGCCTCCTTGCTCGCACATGCTTTTTCAGTTCTGCCCAGAATTTTTTTTATAGGATTGAGGTCAGGGCTTTGTGATGGCCACTCCAATACCTTGACTTTGTTGTCTTTAAGCCATTTTTCCTCAACTTTGGAAGTATGCTTGGGGTCATTGTACATTTGGAAGACCCATTTGCGACCAAGCTTTCTCTTCCTGACTGATGTCTTGATATGTTGCTTCAATATACACACATCATTTTCCTGCCTCATGATGTCATTCATTTTGTGAAGTGCACCAGTCCCTCCTGCAGCAAAGCACCCCCACAACATGATGCTGCCACCCCGTGCTTTACAGTTGGGATGGTGTTCTTCGGCTTGCAAGCCTCCCCTTTTTCCTCCAAACATGACGATGGTCATTATGGCCAAACATTTCTATTTTTGTTTCATCAGACCAGAGGACATTTTTCCAAAAAGTACAATCTTTGTCCCCATGTGCAGTTGCAAACTGTAGTCTGGCTTTTTTTTATGGCGGTTTTGGAGCAGTGGCTCCTTCCTTGTTGAGCAGCCTTTCAGGTTATTTATTTTTTTAAATGTTTTATTTATTTTACAAAGCAAGTCAGTTAAGAACAAATTCTTATTTTCAATGATGGCTGAGGAACAGTGGGTTAACTGCCAGATTTTTACCTTGTCAGCTCGGGGATTTGATCTTGCAACCTTTCGGTTACAAGTCCAATGCTCTAACCACTCGGCTACCTTACGCCATGTTGATATAAGACTCGTTTTACTGTGAATATAGATCTTCTTTTTTTTACCTGTTTCCTCCATCATCAAGGTTCTTTGTTGTTCTGGGATTGATTTGCACTTTTCGCACCAAAGTATGTTCATCTCTAGGAGACAGAATGTGTCTCCATCCTGACCCCTCCTGTCTCAGCCTCCAGTATTTATGCTGCAGTAGTTTATGTGTCGGGGGGCTAGGGTCAGTTTGTTATATCTGGAGTACTTCTCCTGACCTATTCGGTGTCCTGTGTGAATCTAAGTGTGCGTTCTCTAATTCTCTCCTTCTCTCTTTCTTTCTCTCTCTTGGAGGACCTGAGCCCTAGGACCATGCCCCAGGACTACCTGACATGATGACTCCTTGCTGTCCCCAGTCCACCTGGCCGTGCTGCTGCTCCAGTTTCAACTGACCTGAGCCCTAGGACCATGCCCCAGGACTACCTGACATGATGACTCCTTGCTGTCCCCAGTCCACCTGGCCGTGCTGCTGCTCCAGTTTCAACTGACCTGAGCCCTAGGACCATGCCCCAGGACTACCTGACATGATGACTCCTTGCTGTCCCCAGTCCACCTGGCCGTGCTGCTGCTCCAGTTTCAACTGTTCTGCCTTATTATTATTCGACCATGCTGGTCATTTATGAACATTTTAACATCTTGGCCATGTTCTGTTATAATCTCCACCCAGCACAGCCAGAAGAGGACTGGCCACCCCACATATGCTCTCTCTAATTCTCTCTTTCTTTCTCTCTCTTGGAGGACCTGAGCCCTAGGACCATGCCCCAGGACTACCTGACATGATGACTCCTTGCTGTCCCCAGTCCACCTGACCGTGCTGCTGCTCCAGTTTCAACTGTTCTGCCTTATTATTATACGACCATGCTGGTCATTTATGAACATTTGAACATCTTGGCCATGTACTGTTATAATCTCCACCCGGCACAGCCAGAAGAGGACTGGCCACCCCACATAGCCTGGTTCCTCTCTAGGTTTCTTCCTAGGTTTGGGCCTTTCTAGGGAGTTTTTCCTAGCCACCGTGCTTCTACGCCTGCATTGCTTGCTGTTTGGGGTTTTAGGCTGGGTTTCTGTACAGCACTTTGAGATATCAGCTGATGTACGAAGGGCTATATAAATAAATTTGATTTGATTTTGATTTGATCCTGAGCGGTATGACGCCTGTGTGGTCCCATGGTCATTATAGTTGCATACTATTGTTTGTACAGATGAATGTGGTACCTTCAGGCATTTGGAAATTGCTCCCAAGGGTGAACCAGACTTGTGGACGTCTAAAATTATTTTCTGAGGTCTTGGCTGATTTCTTTTGATTTTCCTATGATGTCAAGCAAAGAGGCACTGCGTTTGAAGATAAGCCTTGAAATACATCCACAGGTACATCTCCTATTGACTCAAATTCTGTAAATTAGGCTATCAGAAGCTTCTAAAGCCATGACATCATTTTCGGGAATTTTCCAAGCTTTTTAAAGGCACAGTCAACTTAGTGTGTGTAAACTTCTGACCCACTGGAATTGTGAAACATTGAATTATAAGTGAAATAATCTGTCTGTAAACAATTGTTGGAAAAATTACTTGTGTCATGTACAAAGCAGATGTCCTAACCGACTTGCCAAAACTATAGTTTGTTAACCAGAAATTTGTGGAGTGATTGAAAATCAAGTTTTAATAACTCCAACCTAATTGTATGTAAACCTCCGACTTCAACTGTATATATTACCTTTGGTTAAGCCAATGAATTGTGTGCATTTCATTTTCATGGTAAGAAATGTTATTACTTGCCCAAACCTAACACTTGCCTTGAACACATGATGCAGCCTTCTATGTCTCTAGCAGTGGAGGCTCCTCAGGGGAGGAAGGGGAGGAGGATTCTCCTCAGTGAATTTCATAAAAATATAAATAGTGAAACATTAAAAAAGTTATCCCTTTTAGATAAAACTATACTAAATATTTTCAACACACTGTTTTGCAATGGAAGTCTGCATTAGCCTCAACAGCACTGTAAGGTAGCACCATGGTATAGCTGGAGGACAGCTAGTTTCCGTCCTGCTCTGAGTACATTGACTTCAATACAAAATCTAGGAGGCTCGTGATTCTCACCCCCTTCCATAAACTTACACAGTAATTATGACAACTTCCAGAAGATGTCCTCCTACCTATCAGAGCTCTTGCAGCATGAACTGACATATTGTCCACCCAATCAAAAGATCAGATAATTATTCTAGTACTGAAAGCATAAGCTGCAGCTAGTTAGCACTGCAGTGCATACAATGTGGTGAGTAGTTTATTCAAAAAGAGAGAAAGACAATAGTTGAACAGTTTTGAACAGAGTAATTTCTTCAAAAAATGAAGGATAAGCAAGAGAGAGGGAGAGAAAGATAGAGAGAGGGCTATATTTAGTTTTTTTCTCACTTTCACTTAGCTAGTGAATACAGATAGCTAGTTTAGCTTACTCAAACACCCGGCTCAAAGAGAGAGTTACCTAGCTGTCTATGGCTATCCAACACTGGACCTCTTCCAAGTCAAGGTAAGCTGTTGGTTTTATAAATGTATTGCCACCGGGGCCCGCCGGTGTAACTGCTAAACTGCTAGCTAGCTGTACACTGTACTGCATGATTGTAGTGGGTTTACTAACGCGTTAGTTCAAGTATCTATGTTGACTTGACGTTAGCTGATATGGTGACAACCATGTTGGCTTTGTGTAGCCGTTAGTGGTTATGATATGAAGGTTTGACTTGAAAAGTTTTTTTTCACGTGGTCACAGACAGCTGATGTGTTGTGCACTGGGGTCCACAAGTGAAGGGAAAAGGTGAGAGGAGGACGGCGCGTAGATGCGAGAAGGAATTTTGCAACCATTAAAGGTATCATGCTGTTTGTATGTCGCTGCTATGAAAGTGAACTGTGTTTGCGTGTGATCAGGGGTGTATTCGTTCCGCCGATTCTTTCTTAAATGGAAGCAAACATAATGAAACTGGGATAAACATACATGTAGTTGTCTAATAGAAATTCTTGTTTGCAACCGTTGGATTAATAGGTGACTTTTATCAATATATTGACCTCTATTTAATCTCAGATTCAAAAATGTTCATTAGCATCAGTAGACATCATGCAAGACTATAAATCGCTGCAAGCTCCTGCACGTTATCTCTAGCTGACACCTTTACCAAGAGGTATTGTGTCAATTTAAAACGTGCACAAGACAGTTCATAAAATTGTCTATTTAAAGTAATTTTGCCAATTTATTCATTACGAATATTTAGCTAACATTTGATAGTTAATTCTAACCTTTGCCTCGATTCGTCATTCTTGTCTAGATCATGATATGTAGTTCTTTATAATAGCCACATTTGCAGCTAATTAGTATTTCATTTTTTGGGGGGAAAATACAGGCAAATATATTGATAAAAGTCAGCTTGTCCTAGAGAGATTTACACAGTTATCAAAACATCATGCCAAGGTGAGCCTACACGAAACACAGCCCTTATTTTAAGTGTTTCTAAAATCTCCTATGGGAAAAATGAATGGTGGGAAAATGATTGGAACCATTTCCCTGTTTAACCACTAGGTTTTATGGGTATTATGACTGTGGTACTCTATGCTTACAACCTAGATCAGCTAGATGCCGGCAAGATGCAGGTGATATATTGAATGTGTCCATGTCTGTCATCTCGATTACTCAAATTTCTCTCGACCTGTGCACCTACATTGTAAACTTTCCTTCAAGGGATAGTTTGTAGCAACCTCATGATGGGTATAGGGAAAATTGGATTATCACGTATGTTACATTGAGCTGTGTGAATGGAATATGAATGACAGTCATCAAATATGCTGTAATAGAAAAAAGGCCATGCTCATAAAAAATCACTGTCCTCCCTGATCTTAAACAGCACCGACTGCCACTGAATCCATTGGATTGAATGTCTATGTCTTTAGACCATGCAATCACCGTTGTTGCTAAGAGACCAGTTGTGGTCCCTTTATTTTTGGTATTTCGGATGTTGATAAAGATAATATCCCTTTAATGTGCAGCCACTATAATCATTTCATATGACAGGGTTTAATTGTTTGCGTGGTGTCTCGTGACAGATTTATAAATTACACACATAAGATTGGGTTCTGGGTGCTTAGATTGTTTGAATAACTAGTTTCTATAAAGGCAGAAGCTGTGCAGATACTCATTCATCTTTCAAGTCCAGAAGAGACAACTTTTAGCCTGAGCAACCCACCATTGTGATTGACAGTGATGGAAAAAAATGGAGCTTTGAATATGATTGTTTGCACACACCTGTTCAAACCATTGATCACAATCCCATTGTCATACAGGCAACATTGTAAGCCACAGGTGGTGATTAGGCTACTGCAGACTTTAGACATAGGAAGAAATATGACATATATCTGAATGTATAAGTAGGTTGTGGACCTCATGCATTATAAAATAAACACACTTACCATGTCTTTAGATGATTGGCATGGTATTTGATGAGAGACGCAGGCTGTTTGATTCATCTTGGACACAGTTTCCTTTGACGGAGATAAAGATAAATTGATAAAGACAAAAGAAATGTGGTCTAGAGTTTTCCAAGCTCAGGGTGCATGTTGCTATCAAATGTGTTCGGTGTCTAGAACACTTTGCAGTTACTGCATTCGATCTTTGTTGCCTCCTGGTGATGAGTTTTTCAGTCGCTGCTCCTCTCTCTCCCTCTGTGAAAAATATATCTGACACACCTCCTCCAAAGCAGACTCTGAATATGTTACTGGTTTTACTGGGTTTGCTTCATGTAGAGAAGGGATAGTAAAAATAAAACTAAGAGCTACAGCTGATTTTTCAAAAAAATATTAAGGTTATTCAGTCGTCAAGTGTTTTGTCGTTCTTGGTTCCTCTGAATTTCACAAGTAAGACTTGAAATGAAAGGTTTCGGTATGAAGTATTTCATGGTTGAGACTAAAATACTGTTATGCACCTCTGAAATATTGTTCTGTTGCCTTCACTGATCTGCTTCGAGGACCACAATCTGAACATTGCAGTAGCCTAGTACATGTCTCACAACGTTTCACTCACATTCCTTGAAGAGCTACCCTTAGATTAAGTCCCATTGCAGAAAATAAGACCTTGATTGTAAAAACATGTAGACTGAAGGATTTCTGGCATGCCTACACACTGCCTGAATATGTACATGGGGAGCTATCTTTAAGATGCTCAGGCAGTTCCTAAAGGCATGTTGAGCCCCAGTCCCTTGTAATGCCCTCTCTTTCCAAATACATGTTGCATTTACTGAATGGTTGTCATCTACAAGTGGAAATGATGTTACTGTAAAATAAATCAACAGAGTATGTTTGGTTATCACATTCATGGGATGTGCATTGCACTTCCTGAGATGATCCCTGACTGCTGTACATTAAGTATACACTGATTGTACAAAACATTAAGAACACCTTCCTAATATTTGACTTTCGTCGAGGCATGGACTCTAACAAAGTGTTGAAAGCGTTCCACAGGGATGCTGGCCCATGTTGTCTCCAACGCCTCCCACAGTTGTGTCAAGTTGGCTGGATGTCCTTTGGGTGGGGGACCATTCTTGATACACACGGGAAACTGTTGAGTGTGAAGACTCCAGCAGCGTTACCGTTCTTGACACACACTGATTGAAGTGGTTTTAACAGGTGACACCTGGATTGACCTGGTATGTCTATGTTATAGAAAGAGCAGGTGTTCCTAATGTTTTGTACACTTAGTGTACATATTTAAGGACAACCCATTGGGCATCAGTTAAATGTCTAGTTTTGATTTACATTTGGCTGAGTTGTCAACTGACATGAAGTCAACGTGAATTCAACATTTCGTTAGAGTTTGCTTTAAAGTTGGGTACAAAATTCCCTGATGTTGGTGGCTTTTTGAAAATCCAATCTGTTTTCCACATTGATTCAACGTCATCGCAATTTTTGTTTATTGTTGAAGTGACGTGGAAACAGCGTTGATTCAACCCGTTTTTGCAGAGTGGGAAATTAATCATTGCCAGCCTCTTCACATTCTTATGTAACTAACAATACCGCTGCTGTATCAATGAGCTATTATGCATATCATCATGATGAAAAATAACCAATACCTCAAAGTCATGAAGCTGGGGGAGGTAATATTAATGCATGTAAATACTTTTCATATGACTATTATTCACAGTTCAGACAGCACAATTATGTAAAAAAATATATATAAGTATACCAGTAGGTTTTCACGTTGTAGCACTTCCATTTAACATTTCATTCATCGGCAACATTAATAATTGCCACATTGATCCTAATATTTCCCTTCTTTTTTTTCACACTGAGGTGAATTTTTATTATGAAGAGACACACATGGAGAGGAGGCAGTGTGTCAACAGAGTGGGCTGAAGCTGAGAGAGGACTCAGAGGATGAATACTGGCATAATTATAGAGAATACATGTTGATCTCCAAATAGCAGCAGTGCAAAAACCACTCTCCTCAAACCAACACTGACACTTACATTACAGGACCAAATGTATGTGGACACGTGCTCGTCGAACATCTCATCTCTCAAAACCATGGGCATTAATATGGAGTTGGTCCCCATTTGCTTTTATAGCAGCCTCAACTCCTATGGGAAGGCTTTCCACTAGATGTTAGAACATTGCTGCAGGCACATGCTCCCATTCAGCCACAAGAGTATTAGTGAGGTCGGGCACTGATGTTTGGCAATTAGGCCTGGCTCGCAGTCGGCGTTCCAATTCACCCCAAAGGGATTCGATGGGGTTGAGGTCAGGGCTCTGTACAGGCCAGTCAAGTTCTTCCACACCGATCTCGACAAACCATTTCTGTACGGACCTCGCTTTGTGCATGGGGGCATTGTCATGCTGAAACAGGAAAGGGCCTTTCCCAAACTGTTGGCTGAAGTTGAAAGCACAGAATTGTCTAGAATGTAATTGTATGCTGTAGCGTTATGATTTCACTTCAATGAACTAGCCCTAGCCATAAAAAACAGCCCCAGACCATTATTCCTCCTCCACCAAACTTTACAGTTGACACTGTGCATTCGGGCAGGTAGCATTCTCCTGGCATCCGCCAAACCCAGATACGTCCATCGGACTGCCAGATGGTGAAGCGTGATTCATCACTCCAGAGAACGCTTGGCATTGCGCATGGTGATCTTAGGCTTGCTCAACCATGGAAACCCAGTTCACGAAGCTACCGCCAAACAGTTCTTGTGCTGAAGTTGCTTCCAGAGGCAGTTTGGAACTCGGTAGTGAGTGTTGCAACCAAGGACAGATGATTTTTAAGTGAGCGGTCCCGTTCTGTGAGCTTGTGTGGCTTACCACCTCGCGGCTGAGCCGTTGTTGCTCTTAGATGTTTCCACTTCTCAATAACAGCACTTACAGTTGACCGCCACAGCTCTAGCAGGGCAGAAATTTGACGAACTGACTCATTGGAAAGGTGGCATCCTATGACGATGCCACAATGAAAGTCACTGTGCTCTTCAGTAAGGCTATTCTACTGCCAATCTTTGTCTATGGAGATTGCATCCTCGATTTTATACACCTGTCAGCAACAAGTGTAGCTGAAATAGCCAAATCCACTAATTTGAAGGGGTGTCCACATACTTTTGTATATATCATGTAGCAAAACGCATGCACTGTTGTAACATTAAATAAACCTTGATGCTATGCCTCCGAATGATGGAGATACAGATATTCCCCCAAAATGTAAATGTCTATAATGTATACAAACTGACTAGCTAAAATCCTTGCTAGCAAATATTAGCTAGCTAGTTAGCTAGCAAGCTGAGTAGCTAGCTAGCATTCGTGGGCTTCATCTGCTAACCCCAAACAGCACAACTGACACTGTTTTCATACACGTTTAATTTGTATTGGGAAAAAATTAATTAAGAATCGAGCTATAACTCATGTCAAACTACTCCAAACATCCAAGATACAAGGAGACCATTATGACTGACCCTTGCTGACATTTTCACTCTAATACCTCACAGGAAGCAGTACTACTCTTACCAAGCATACGATAGGACCGAGTAGGTGCACAGCTGACCTCAGCTGAAATGACATCTAAATGCCACTAAAGTGGTCAGTGGGCTAAATCAGGGTCACACAGTAATTCTTGGTAGTCTTGAACAAATCTGATTAGAAACAAAAGTATACACCTCACACATATGGTTATGGGCTTAAAAAAAGAAAACTACACCATATCAGTTATAAAGTTGAAATGTATTCAATTTTGCATCCAAATATTACCACAGCCACTGGAAGTAGTGGTGCTGAACATGCAACAATTTCAGCGATTTTACTGAGTTACAGTTTATATGAGGAAATCAGTCAATTGAAATGAATTCATTATGCCCTAATCTATGGATTTCACATGATTGGGAATACAGATATGCATATGATGATCACAGATATCGTTAAAAAAAATGGGCCTCACAATAGGTCTAGGATCTCCACATGCTATTTTTGTGCATTCAAATTGCCATCTCTAAAATGCAATTGTGTTCATTGTCCGTAGCTTCTGCCTACCCATACCATTACCCCACCGCCACCATAGGGCACTCTGTTCCCAACGTTAACATCAGCAAACCGCTCGCCCACACGACGCCACCTGGTCTGAAGTTGTGAGGCCGGTTGAACGTACTGCCAACTTTTCTACAACGTTGGAGACGGCTTATGGTAGAGATATTAACATAACATTCTCTGGCAACTGCTCTGGTGGACATTCCTGCAGTCCGCATGCCAATTGCACACTCCCTGAAAACTTGAGACATCTGTGACATTCTGTTGTGTGACAAAACTGCACATTTTAGAGTGGCCTTTTATTGTCCCCAGCACAAGGTGCACCTGTGCAATGATCATGCTGCTTAATCAGCTTCTTGATATGCCACACCAGTCAGGTGAATGGATTATCTTGACAAAGGAGAAATGCTCACTAATGGGGATGTAAACAAATGTGTGCACAAAATTTGAGCAAAATAATCTGGGTCCTTATAGTATGACTCATGAAACATGGGACCAAAACTTTACATGTTGCGTATATATTTTTGTTCAGCATATATTTAGGAACAAAAATAAAAATCACAAAAGCAGTGCACTGGGCCTTTACTAGTCCCCCCCAAACTACTTCCTGCAGCTTTGAGCTTTGAATATTAAACTTTATATACATCACAGAAGACTGAAATATAACAAAACTATTTGACCCAGAAATACTGGATTTGTCATAGTTTTATTTTATTTATAATCCTTGTTAATTATGAAATGTATTTATAACATTCCACCCATGAGGCCAAAGGGGACGCTTTAGGTCATTTAATTCAGGAAAGGGGTACTCATTGCAGTCTAACATTCTAAATCCCAGCACCTAAATCTTCATTGTCTTTGATGATATGGTTATGATAATATTTGAGTAGGCAGAGTTTTTGACAAATACACTATGGGAGTTTACATTCCATTCCATTCCATTTTGCATGCATCTATCACAGAGAAAATACGCTTATTCAATGTATAGAGGCATACACACTACACCCTTTTTGCTTTTTAGGAGGCTGCTCAGGAAGATGTGGGTGTCTGTGTGGGTGGGCGGTAAATCACAAGTCCATCCAATTGGAAAGGACTGGTAACTAAGACAAATTACTGGCATACATTCTTCACAGGTTTTGTGATTTGAATGATACATTTCAGTTGAAATTACACAGTACACAGAATGTCAGTAGGTGTTTGAAAAATATATTTTAGTCTGCATTCAGATGAATATAGGATAATTTATCTTCTATTTGGTTTAATCAGGTGCATGTAGGCCTATTTATGCTGCAATTCAGCTTTTAGCTCCAAATGTGTACTATTCAAATAAAACCTGTATATATAATTCACTCAAGACAGTCATGTTAAGTACTTTGATTGACACATACATTAGTAAAGCACAGACCAATGAACCCTTCCGTAATGTTCAGAAGAAAATACATCTCCAAACATTTAGGGTGAACACCCACTAACAATACCATGCCAAACTGAAAAGCCTTTCAAAAAAGAATACGATTAAAAACTTGCCAAAGCTGTATCCTGATTCTATTGAATGTGTGCACCCATTTATTTAAATTCAAGATGACAGGCAGTGAAGGGTAGACAAATACAATTTTGACAAGGATCAATTCCTGAACAATTTTAACAAAAAAGGGTTTGAGAAGGCCCCTTTACGTCTTTATACTGTATCGTGTCTTCATTCACCACCACAGATTGCTCTTGGACAAACCTTGGAGGAAAACCAGAGAGATAAAGGACTAGTGGACCATGTGAAGTCGTCTGGACGATTAAACCAGGACCTGGTAAGAACAATCAAACATTTGGATAAGCAATTCAATTGGATAGCCGTCACCCACCAAGTAAAACAGACAAGAATCATCAACCAACAGGTCAAGTTGCGATTCTCACCTGATGACTTCAGGACAGGCCGAACAGTCTGATGGTGGACTGATCGACTTCATTAGGCTTCAGTGCGCTATTCAATCTACAGTCATTGGGGGAATGATAATAGCAACTAGAAGTAATCAACATTTTAAAATGAATATGTTTGGTAGACAGTTTCATTATTTGACCTCCCCACAGTTCTTTGAAAGAGGAAGTGTAAACTCTAACATAGTCTTTTAGAAAAGTATCTTGGCAGCATAGAGAAAATATTGCTGTAGTAATGCACATTTTCTGCAATTCTAGAAAATGTTTAATTGATCTGAGAGAAGATTTTGCAGTTCAATATATATATTTTCTGTGTGCTTTCTATCTGGTTTTGGTAATTTAAGTTGACACTGAAAATGTTTTTCTATCCTGAAAATTACCACTTAGACGGCACGCCCCCTAAAACAAATATATTGTAATGAGCTCCAATGACTGTAATTTTCTCCATATTAAAGGGATAGTTAGAGATTTTGGCAATGAAGCCATTTACAGTATCTATTTCCATGTTCCTGTAGACTACTATTGCTCTAATGCTAGTTAGCGTTGGCTCGTGAAACTACCTGTAACTTCCTTCAGACTGGACGCAAAGGCGTACACATTTGATCCACAAAATAAAACTGAAAAAAGATTTTTCAACCCAAAACAATTTGCAGACGACCCACAGTACCAACG
Source organism: Oncorhynchus keta (assembly GCF_023373465.1). NCBI lineage: Eukaryota > Metazoa > Chordata > Actinopteri > Salmoniformes > Salmonidae > Oncorhynchus > Oncorhynchus keta. The sequence continues at coordinate 13,401,020 of NC_068457.1, read as the reverse complement.
CGGACCCCGGTTTGAAAACCCCTGACATAGAAAATGAACGTGGTGAGACTGACAGCTTCTCTGAGCCAGGCGAATTCATTCATCAGAATCATTATAATGAATGTGGCTATTCAAACAAAGGTCAAACAAACAAAAATGCACATAGTTTTCTGTCATTTCAGCTGCTTGATGTGATTGTGTGCCAGCCTTAGTTGTCTAGCTAGCAAAGGAAACGTAGCTAGCCTGCATAAAATATTTTGTTGTCTTCTTAGAACTCCTTATGTCCTTATGGATAGCAACCATGCCAGTAGAATTGACGACCAGCCGTTTGGCTAGCAATTTCAGAATCTCAGAACAAATTATTTGCTTTTGCCCGGACTATATCATATGGTGGAAGGATGAAATCAAACTGAATATGCTCATTTAAATAACGTTTTTAATGAAAACATGTCATTAATCTCCTCTCACGTGATGGCGACTATACACGTCGTCAGCTTGGAGAGAGAGAAGCTCTCAGGATTGCCACGTTACAATTAACTGTTAATCATTTAGCAGACGCTCTTATCCAGATGCATATATTTTCGTACTGGTCCCCTGTTGGAAAACAAACCAACAACCCTGGAGTTGCAAGCACCATGCTCTACCAAGTGAGCCACACAACATTACTGGCTTCAGCCGCAGCTTTGGCGTTGAGGACGACAGTCTTCTCGACCAGCTGGGCTGTGACTGTCCTTCTGGGACGGTAGCAAGGCCTTCTTGTTAAACCCGGGAGATAATCAAATGGTATGTGTCACATGCTTCGTAAACAACAGGCGTAGACTAACAGTGAAATGCTTACTTATCGGGCCCCTCCCAACAATGCAGAGAGAAAAAGTAAAAAAATAATAGAAAGTTAAAAACAAAAGGAATAAATACACCATTAGTCATGATAAATGACCTATATACAGTACCAGTACAGAGTCTTTGTGCAGCGGTACGAGGTAATTGAGTTCGATATGTACATACAGTGCTTTTGGAAAGTATTCAGACATCTTGACTTTTACCAGCAGAGAGAATCTATGACTTGGGTTGCTGGAATCTTTGACAATTTTTAGGACCTTCCTCTGACACCGCCTGGTTTAGAGGTCCGGGAAGGCAGGGAGCTCAGCCTCAGTGATGTACTGGGCCGTACGCACTACCCTCTGTGGCGGCTTGCAGTCAAAAGCCAAGTAGCTGCCATTCCAAGCGGTGATGCAGCCAGTCAAGATGCTCTCAATGGTGCAGCTGTATACATTTTTGAGGATCTGAGTACCCATGACATATCTTTTCAGTCTCCTGAGGGGGAAAAAGCATCATCCTGCCTTCCTCACGACTGTGTTGGTGTGTGTTTGGACCATGTTAATTCCTTAGTGATGTGGACACAGAGGAACTTTAAGTTCTTGACAAGCTCTGCTACAGCCCAGTCGATGTAGATGGTGGCGTGCTCGGTCCTCCGTTTTCTGTAGTCCACCATCAGCTCATTTATCTTGTCGACGTTGAGGAAAAGGTTGTTTTCCTCGCAGCACACTACCAGGTCACAGCGTCGTTGGTGATTGGGCCTAACATCATCGTGTCATCAGCACACTTAATTTGGGGTCGTGCGTGGCCAAGCAGTCATGGATGAACAGGGAGTTCGGGAAAAGATTAAGCACGCACCCCTGAGGGGCCTCCGTGTTGAGGGTCAGTGTGGCGGATGTGTTGTTGCCTACGCTCACCACTTGGGTTTGACCATCAGGAAGTCCAGGATCCAGTTGCAGAGGGATGTGTTCAGTCCCAGGGTCCTGAGCTTAGTGATGAGCTTGGAGGACAGTAGTTTCATGTTTTCATGTCACATGCACAAGTACAGTGAAATGCCTTTCTTGCAAACTCAAAACCCAACAATGCAATGATCAATAACAATATAATATTACAAGAAAATACTACCTAAATATGAAAAACACAATAAGTAAGTAAGCATACTATATACATGGTCATTTCCAATACCATATTTACAATGTGCAGGGATTCTTTTTATTTTTTTTATTTCACCTTTATTTAACCAGGTAGGCTAGCTGAGAACACGTTCTCATTTGCAACGGCGACCTGGCAAGATAAAGCAAAGCAGTTCAACACATACAACAACACAGAGTTACACATGGAATAAACAAACATACAGTCAATAATACGGTAGAAAAATCTATATACAGCATATGCAAATGAGGTAGGATAAGAGAGGTAAAGGCAATAAATAGGCCGTGGTGGCAAAGTAATTACAATATAGCAATTAAACACTGGAATGGTAGAATGTGCAGAAGATGAGTGTGCAAGTAGAGATACATGTGGTACAAAGGAGCAAAATAAATAAATAATTACAGTATGGGGATGAGGTAGATTGGATGGGCTATTTACAGATGAGCTATGTACAGGTGCAGTGATCTGTGAGCTGCTCTGTGAGCTGGTGCTTAAAGCTAGTGAGCAAGGTAAGAGTCTCCAGCTTTAGTGATTTTTGCAGTTCATTCCAGTCACTAGCAGCAGAGAACTGGAAGGAGAGGCGGCCGAAGGAAGAATTGGCTTTGGGGGTGACCAGTGAGATATACCTGCTGGAGCGCGTGCTACGGGTGGGTGCTGCTATGGTGACCAGTGAGCTGAGATAAGGTGGGGCTTTACCTAGCAGAGTTTTGCAGATGACCTTGAGCCAGTGGGTTTGGCGTTGAGTATGAAGCAAGGGCCAGCCAACAAGAGCGTACAGGTCGCAGTGGTGGGTAATATATGGGGCATTGGTGACAAAACGGATGGCACTGTGATAGACTGCATCCAATTTGTTGAGTAGAGTGTTAGAGGCTATTTTGTAAATGATATCGTCGAAGTCGAGGATCGGTAGGATAGTCAGTTTAACGAGGGTATGTTTGGCAGCATGAGTGAAGGATGCTTTGTTGCAGAATAGGAAGCTGATTCTAGATTTAATTTTGGATTGGAGATGTTTAATGTGAGTCTGGAAGGAGAGTTTACAGTCTAACCAGACACCTAGGTATTTGTAGTTGTCCACATAATCTAAGTCAGAACGGTGGGCAGGTGCGGGCAGCAATCGGTTGAAGAGCATGCATTTAGTTTTACTTGCATTTAAGAGCAGTTGGAGGCCATGGAAGGAGAGTTGTATGGCATTGAAGCTCATCTGGAGGACAGAGTCGAAAGCCTTGGCCAGGTCGATGAATACGGCTGAACAGTTAATGTCTCTTATCGATGGCGGTTATGATGTCGTTTAGGACCTTGAGCGTGGCTGAGGTGCTCCCATGACCAGCTCTGAAACCAGATTGCATAGCGGAGAAGGTACGGTGGGATTCGAAATGGTCGGTAATCTGTTCGTTAACTTGTCTTTCGAAGACCTTAGAAAGGCATGGTAGAAGAGATATAGGTCTGTAGCAGTTTGGGTCTAGAGTGTCTCCCCCTTTGAAGAGGGGGATGACCGTGGCAACTTTCCAATCTATGGGAATCTCAGACGATACGAAAGAGAGGTTGAACAGGTTGATACTGGAGTGATGGAGGTAGACATGTATCAGGGTAAGGTGACTAGGCAACAGGATATAAGATTAACAGAGTAGCAGCAGCAGCTTGTATGTGAGTGGGTGTGCGTGATTGTTGAGTCAGGATAAATGTACGTGCTTATTATGTGTGAGTGAGCAGATGATGGAGTGAGTGTGTGAGTGTGCATAGAGTCAGTGCAAAACTAAAACTAAAAGGTCAGTAAGGTCAACTCAGATAGTGTGTGTAGCAATTCTGTTAGCAATTTATCAGTCTTATTGCTTGGGGTTAGAAGCTGTTCAAGAGCCTGTGGGTGACAGACTTGATGCACCGATACCACTTGCTGTGCAGAAGCAGAGAGAATAGTCTATGGCTTGGGTGGCTGGAGTCTTTAGCGATTTTCCAGGCCTTCCTACCACAGCACAGTGATTGCAGCCAGTCAAAATTCTACTGTAAGTATTCATACCCTTTACTATGAGACTCGAAATTGAGCTAAAGTGCATCCTGTTTCCATTGATCATCCTTGAGATGTTTCTAAAACTTGATTGGAATCCACCTTTGGTATATTCAATTGATTGGCACACGCGTCTCTATATAAAGTCCCACAGTTGACAGTGCATGTCAGTGCAAAAACCAAGCCATAAGGTCAATAGGAATTGTCCGTTGAGCTCCGAGACAGGATTGTGTCGAGGCACAGATCTGGAGAAGGGTAGCAAAACATTTCTGCAGCATTGAAGGTCCCCAAGGACACAGGAACCTCCATCATTCTTTAAAGGAATTCGTTTGAAACCATCAATACTCTTCCTAGAGCTGGCCACCCGGCCAAACTGAGCAAGCGGGGGAGAAAGGCCTCGGTCAGGGAGGTGACAAAGAACCTGATGGTCACTCCGACAGAGCTCCAGAGTTCTTCTGGGGAGATTGGAGAACCTTCCAGAAGGACAACCATCTCTGCAGTATTCCAGCAATCAGGCCGTTATGGCAGAGTGGCCAGACGGAAGCCACTCCTCAGTAAAAGGCACATTAAAGCCTGCATGGAGTTTGCCAAAAGGCACCTAAAGAAACAAGGTTCTCTGGTCTGATGAAAGCAACATTGAACTCGTTGGCCTGAATGCAAGGTGTCACGTCTGGAGGAAACCTTGCACCATCCCTACAGTGAAGCATGGTGGTGGCAGAATTATGCTGTGGGATGTTTTTCAGCGGCAGGGACTGGGAACTAGACAGGATCAAGGGAAAGATGAAGGGAGCTAAGTACAGAGAGATCCTTGATGAAAACCTGCTTCAGAGCTCTCAGGACCTTAGACTCGGGCAAAGGTTCACCTTCCAACAGAACAACGACCCTAAGCACACACCCAAGACAATGCAGAAGTGGCTTCGGAGCAAGTCTCTGAATGTCCTTGAGTGGCCCAGCCAGAGCGTGGACTTGAACCCGATCGAACATCTCTGGAGAGACCTGAAAATAGCTGTGCAGCAATGCCCCCCATCAAACCTTATAGAGCTTGAGAGGATCTGTACAGAATAATATGGGAAACATACCAGATACAGGTTTGGCAATGTTGTAGCATCATACCCAAGAAGACAGTTTTTGCTCTGTCATTATGTGGTATTGTGTGTAATTTGATGATAAAAAATAAACAATTTAATCAATTTTAGAATACGGCTAAGGTAACAAAATATTGAAAAGGTCAAGGGGTTTGAATACTTTCTGAATGCAACGTAGGTATTCCTCTTATCTAGGTGGGTGAGGGCAGTATGGAGTGCAATTGAGATTGTGTCATTTATGGATCTGTTGGGGGCGGTATGCAAATTGGAGTGGGTCTAGGGTGTCTGGGATGGTGGAGTTAATCTGTGCCATAACCAGCCTCTCAAAGCACTTCATGATTACAGAAGTGAGTGCTACAGGGCGATAGTTCTTATGGGCAGGAATAATGGTGGTCATCTTAAAATACGTGGGGATTACAGTCTGGGACAGGGAGAGGCTGTTCTGCGCATGCTCCGAGAATGCACCCCGGAATACCATTGGGTCCCTTGGCCTTGCGGATGTTGACCTGATTAAAGACTTTTCTCACATCGGCCTCGGAGAGCAAGATCACCCAATCCACACGGTCGGTGAGGGCCCTCACACCTGGCACGATCTTGTTGTTGTCAAAGCATGCATAACATGCATGGAGATCGTCTGGTAGGGAGGCATTGTTGGGCAGATCACGGTTGGGTCTTCATTTGCCATCCGTAAAGGACTGTAGTCCCTGCCACGTGTGGCGGGCGTCGGAGCCTGTGTAGTTTGATTCCACCTTATTCCTATATTGTCCTTTTGCACATTTGATGACTCTGCGGAAGTCATAGCGGGACTTCTTGTACTTATTCCTGTCCTCTGCCATAGCCTCGGGGTTGTCTACGATAGTTCTGTGTGCGGTTGCACTGTCCTTTAGTTTAGCGCCAACCTCTGTGTTAATCAAGGGCATTTGATTGGGGAAGCAGCGAACCCTCACCGTGGGGACAACATAGCCGATACATTTTCTAATGAAGCCAGTGACGGAGTTGGTTAGTGGAGTCTCAAAACATATTCAAACAGCGCTAGCAAAGCTGCAGCATAATCTCTGATTCTGGTGACCATTTTCAACAGAGCGAGTCATGGGTAACTTCCTGTTTGAGTTTCTGCTTGTAAACAGGAAGCAGGAGTACGGAGTCATGATCTGATTTGCCGAATGGCGGACATGGGAAGAAAAAAAGCAGCCCCTGGATGTGGAGTTTCTTGCTTGTTTATAGCCTTGTACAGTTCGTTAAGTGGCAGCTTGTTATTTTCCTGTACTGAGGTGGAATGTATAGAACAGTCACGATTACAGCTGAAATCGGGAGGTAAAAGGGTCGGCATTTGACCATCAGGTATTCCAAGACAGGTGAACAGTGGGTCGGCACTTCCACCGCGCTGGAGTTAGCACACCAGTTGGTGTTGATGTAGAGGAAAACCCCTCCCCCCTAGATGTCCCCAACTCCACTGTCTTGTCCGCCTGGTGAATGGAGAATCCATCGAGTTGGATAGTCATGGGGGGTATCTTGTCCGAGAGCCATGTTTCAGAAAAGCAGAGAATATTGCAGTTTTTAGAGTCCCGTCCTTCCGTCCATTTATGTTGACATATTCATGTTCCGGGAGCCATGTTTAATTGCAATTATTAGACACGTTTAAAATGGACTCTATTGGTCAAGTTTTTTTTAAACTTATGCTGCGGTCTCAACTAACTGGGAAGGTGGTATTACCACATACGACTGGGAATAATCCACTTGAAATATTACATGCGTTATGGGTTCTTGTCCACCCCAAAAAAAATAAATATATATATATAAACTCAATAATATGAAATATAAACAAGCTATACCCTTGAACACACAGAGAAGTGCATCTGGAAAAAAAAGAGCTATTGAGTAAATATAATCCAACTGTACTTAATTGCTGTATGTGTGGATACCATAGAAATAACAGGCATATACTTAATCATACATGAGTTCACTTTATTATCCTGTTCTTGCACATTACTGTGTCCACACAATTGCTCTGAAAATGCTTTTGGCTTTAAGACACCATTTCCTTCTATTTTACATAGATATTCACCCCCGTTTGTCAGCCTGATCGTTTGGTCTGCAGTTGATAAATGAGTCATTCTCCATAGGAATAGAATCTAGTCATTCTATGTCATTCTCTTCCTGTATTTTGTCTGTAACCGCAGCCCTGGAAATAGGCTAGATTAAGCAGCGACCATAGTGCAGTAATGCAACTCTGCCTCTGTCCGTCCACTCCATTCCATTCTGCTCCAACTGCAAGCTCCAGTGATAACTGAGGGAAGTCCTTTTTAAGACATGACCCCGAAGACAGGGTTATGGCGGCAGATGCTCGGTCCGATCTCCTCATAGTCTTTTTTGGTGTGGCACACTTGGTAAAATTCCGGCTGAGGAAAGAGTAGATATGACCGTTTTATTTGTTGGTGTACACTTTTCCTTTCAAGTTTCCAATTTTATATTCTAACCAAAGCTAACAAAGCCTCCAAGTGTCTGTCTTGAGCTTTTACATCAGTAGAATATATATTTCTGATAGTAACATGAGTTAACAGACAAAGTTTTAGAACTCACAGTTGATGCCAACATGGACCCGCCAAACCAAACAGCGTATCTCTGCATGTGGTGAGTGATGACTTGCACGTCGATGGGTTTGGGCTGGCAAAAGAACATGAAACATTGGTGTTATTTCCTCAATAATGACCTATGATTATGCTGGAAATGCAAAATATGACATCATTTTGAACATTTTAGGAGCCACAACACCCATAAAGATGTAGCATCCCCACAAGAGTGCTTCAGCTGACGAGGTCAAATGTAAATCAGTTCTCACCTTCAACTTGCCACCGCTCAGTTCCTCACTGAGTTTCAGTCTGCCGTCCACTGTCCTTTTCAGGTCCCTCTGCAGACGACGGCCAAAATCTCGGAACATAGTGGAGCCTCCAGAGAGCACAATGTTCTGCATAGCAACAGACAAGGAACCTTGAAATACTCCTGAATAGATCATTTAGAAAGTAAAACCCATTTCATCCTCGTAATTTCTGGATGGAGACGAGTCTCAGTATGTGGCATAAATGTATCGTTTTAATAAATCATGAGGGCTGCTTTTATATTGTCAAACACAACGTTCTTGTCGCCTGTCATGTGAATGAAATAAAAACGAACTTGAACGCCACAGGCGTACCTTATAGAGGGGACGTCTGACGTCAATAGGGCAGTTCTGAATGACCTCATCAACAACCTCTGAGATGGGCTGGGTGAAATCAGGGTTGGCAAACTGGGGGAGGAGAAGAGTATAATACAGTACAACCAATGTTATTAACAGAAATGTCAGTTATTTTTCTTTTAAACAACTAATTGACCAATTTCAGTTCAGTTTTCTCCTGGGAGCTCAATGCTGCACATTGCACAGTTTCTCTTGAAATAAATCAGATCTAGCCTGAACTGTGCAATGTAGTAGAGAGTTTCCAACAGGCCAATATTCCACATAGGTTAGCACATAAAAACATGGTAATTAACTACAATGACCATAATCCATTGTGCATCTACTTGTCGAATCAGTTTACTTTATGCTTGCTACCGAACAGAGAAGAATGCGTGGTCGTGAGGTGATATAGAGAGCAGCTGTTACTTGGCGAGTGACACTATATATGACACCTGCTCGTCGAACATCTCATTCCAATATCGTAGGCATTAATATGGGGTTGGTCCACCCTTTGAGGCTATAACAACCTCCACTCTTCTGGGAAGGCTTTCCACTAGATGTTGGAACATTGCTGCATGGTCTTGCTTCCATTTAGCCACAAGATCGTTAGTGAGGTCGGGCACTGATGTTGGGCGATTAGGCCTGGCATGCAGTCGGCGTTCCAATTCATCCCAATAGTGTTCGATAGGGTTGACGTCAGGGCCCTGTGCAGGCCTGTCAAGTTCTTCCACACCGATCTCAAAAAAACATTTCTGTATGCACCTTGCATTGTGCACGGGGCTATTGTCATGCTGAAAACAGGAACGGGCCTTCCCCAAACTGTTGCCACGTTCTCCTGGCATCCGCCAAACCCAGATTTGTTTGTCGGTCTTCCAGATGGTGAAGTGTGATTCACTCCAGAACTAATTTTCCCTGCTCCAGAGTCCAATGGTGGCGAGCTATACACTACTCCAGCAGACGCTTGGCATTGCGCATGGTGATCTTAGGCTTGTGTGCGGCTGCTCGGCCATCAAAACCCATTTCATGAAGCTCCCGACAAACAGTTATTGTGCTGACATTGCTTCTAGAGGCAATGTGGAACTCAGTAGTGGGTGTTGCAACCAAGGACAGATGATTTTTACGCGCATCAGCACATGGTGGTCCCGTTCTGTGAGCTTGTGTGGCCTACCACTTCACGGCTGAGCCGTTGTTGCTCTTAGATGTTTCCACTTCTCAATAACAGCAGTTACAGTTGACCGGCACAGCTCTAGCAGGGCAGACATTTGACAAACTGACATGTTGGGAAGGTGGCATCCTATGACGGTGCCACGTTGAAAGTCCGAGCTCTGCAGTAAGGCCATTCTACTGCCAATGTTTGTCTATGGAGATTGCATGGCGGTGTGCTCAATTTTATACACCTGTCAGCAACGGTTGTGGCTGAAATAGCCGAATCCACTAATTTGAAGAGTTGTCCACATACTTTTGTATATATAGTATATCTCTACCTGAATATACATGATCTAAGTGATTGATAGTTGGTATTCAGCAGTCATTAAAATATGCCTAATTTACTTTGAAGAACTACAAAATAGTTATTTTGTCAGACAGCATGAGCATCAACTCTAAGGAGATGGTGACTTGGAATTAAATAATAAAGTCATCAAATAAAACAAATGTAATATACACAACTGAAATATTTTATTAAAGTAAAGTAATGTGAATAAATTATGGTTATAGGTGATAAGCAGTAATGGGCGGCCACTACCATCATGAGACTTTTATTAATTGTTTTATTCTGTGTTACAGTATTCAACCCACATACTGCACAATGGATTTAATGTTAAAAATAAAATTTCGAAACCAAAATATGTTTTAATAATCAAACCAAAAAGCACTAAAATCGCTCAGCACTAGATACATTACATAATACAAGCACAATAATATATATTGAAAATCAATGGGATCATACCTCTGGGTGGAAGAAGATCTCGGGGCCGAGGAAGCGCTCGTAGCCCACGTCGATGGTGAAATCCTTCTTGCTGATGGAGTTGATGCCCGTGTACTGCTTGATCCACTTAGAGCCGTCCGTATCGTACTTGTTGAACTCTTTCACCAGGTCAGGGCAGACATAACTGAACCTTTCCTGGAACACAATATGGAATCGTTATCAATTGTAAGTCATAAACAAGTGTACATAAGACACTGGGTAGATGCCAAAGAGTTAACAAGAAGGAGTCATGATCTGTGACTGTACATCTCTGGTGCAGCAATGGTGCAGCAATACTGACCTCTGCTGTTGAACCTGAGAAATGCTCACAAATAATACATGTATTAATTCCATCGGTTTGTGTAGGGAACAAAAAGTTAGAAATGTGCAGGTACCTTGACGGCTTTGGCTGTTTCCAATGACTGCTCTGGTGGGATGCCCACCTCCCGCTCTCTCAGCAGCTGCTGGGTGAAGTAGGTGATGTCTCGACCAGCGATGGGGATGTGCTTTATACAGCTACCGATTACGTAGCCTTCCGCCTGGAAGAAAACACAACACCAATCAACCACACAATTCATTATCACTCATACAGGAATGTAATACGTTACCATGTATGTGTTAGCAATAGTTGGAATTTGGAAGTTTACATACACTTAGGTTTGAGTCATTAAAACTCGTTTTTCAACCACTACACAAATTGTTTGTTAACAAACTATAGTTTTGGCAAGTTGGTTAGGACATCTACTTTGTGCATGACACAAGTCATTTTTCCAACAATTGTTTACAGACAGATTATTTCACTTAATCACAATTCCAGTGGGTCAGAAGTTTACATGCACTAAGTTGACTGGGCCTTTAAACAGCTTGGAAAATTCCAGAAAATTATGTCATGGCTTTAGAAGCTTCTGATAGGCTAATTGACATCATTTGAGTCAATTGGAGGTGTACCTGTGGATGTATTTCAAGGCCTACCTTCAAACTCAGTGCCTCTTAGCCTGACATCATGGGAAAATCAAAAGAAATCAGCCAAGACTTCAGGAAAAAAAATCTGGTTCATCCTTGGGAGCAATTTCCAAACGCCTGAAGGTACCACGTTCATCTGTACAAACAATAGTACGCAAGTATAAACACCATGGTACCACGAAGCCATCATACCGCTCAGGAAGGAGACTCATTATGTATCCTAGAGACTAATGTACTTTGGTGCAAAAAGTGAAAATCAATCCCAGAACAAGAGCAAAGGACCTTGTGAAGATGGTGGAGAAAACCGGTACAAAAGCATCTATATCCCCAGTAAAACGAGTCCTATATCGACATAACCTGAAAGGCCGCTCAGCAAGGAAGAGGCCACTGCTCCAAAACCGCCATAAAAAAGCCAGACTACGGTTCACAACTGCACATGGGGACAAAGATCGTACTTTTTGGAGAAATATCCTCTGATCTGATGAAACAAAAATAGAACTGTTTGGCCATAATGACCATCGTTATGTTTGGAGGAAAAAGGGGGACACTTGCAAGCCGAAGAACACCATCCAAACCGTGAAGCATGGGGGTGGCAGCATCATGTTGTGGAGGTGCTTTGCTGCAGGAGGGACTGGTGCACTTCTCACAAAATAGAAGGCATCATGAAGCAGGAAAATGGTGTATATATTGACGCAACATCTCAAGACATCAGTTAAAGTTTGGTCGCAAATGGGTCTTCCAAATGGACAATGACCCTTAAGGACAACAAAGTCAAGGTATTGGAGTGGCCATCAAAGTCCTGACCTCATTCCTATAGAAAACTTGTGCGCAGAACTGAAAAAGCGTGTGCGAGCAAGGAGGCCAAAATTCACCCAACTTATTGTGGGAAGCTTGTGGAAGCTTACCCGAAATGTTTGACCCAATTTAAAGGCAATGCTACCAAATACTAATTGAGTGTATGTAAACTTCTGACCCACTGGGAATGTAATGAAAGAAATAAAAGCTTAAATAAATCATTCTCTCTACTATTATTCTGACATTTCACATTCTTAAAATAAAGTGGTGATCCTAAATGACCTAAACAGGGAATTTTTACGAGGATTAAATGTCAGGAAATGTGAAAAACTGAGTTTAAATGTATTTGGCTAAGGTATGTAAACTTCCGACTTCAACTGTCGGTCGAATACATCCGAGTAGTGTTCAGTAGGGCACACCGTTCCAAACTTTTGCAACAGATTAAGAAAATGTGTTCTTGTTGGACAAGTTCAGGAAGTTCCTCCCAATTTCACTTTGCTTCAAAAAATGTGCTACCTACTAAACATGACCCAGTTCTAGTAAAGACTACATGGAATGATGATCGAAGGCATGTACCCACCACTGGGATGACGTGGGTGACCCCGTCACCGCTGTCAATCACCGTCCCCGTTAGGGTCCTCTCGCCCACTTGTCTGGAGGTCCATGAGGCTGCCAGCGCCAGGACCGCCTGACAAGGAAAACACAGACCGTGTCACTTTCCACTAATGATTACAACATGTATTCAAAGAGTCTCAGATCAGGAGTGCTAATCTAGGATCAGTTTAGCCTTTTAGATCACAATCAATAAGATTACATATAGTCAGTGGGGAGATCTGATCCTAGATCAGCACTCCTACTCCTGTTTTGAAAAGGGTCCCAGAACTGAGATCCACCCAGAGGTTTCACAGACAACTCATGGACACCCTAATTTTCTCTGTGAAGTATATTGAGAGTTGTGATAATGCATTCGAAATCAAGTTTGACTTGACCATGAAGAGGTGCAGGTAAGAGATTATATAGAACCAACATAGAACGTAGAGAGGATTTACCTGTACAGCGATGTAAAGACCTGGAACATTGAAGGACTCAAACATAATCTCTGCTGTGTACTCTCTGTTTTCAGGGGTATTCAGAGGGGGCTCTGTCTGTGGAGAAGAAAAGTACAAATCCCATAGGTTCCTGCTACTAGGTAGCATAATTTCCACACTAATGTGCATGTTATGAACGTACCAAGAGGAAGTAGTGGTCCTCGGGCTCTGCCCTCAGATACTTGAAGATGACCTGTTCCATGAACCTCTCCATGAGATCCCAGTCTTCCACGATCCCATGACGAATGGGCCACTGTAACAAGGGGAACAACCACACACACACAGACATTATTTTTCCAGTTCTACTCAGTTCTAACAGGCATTCCGCATGACTTTACATTGAACATTTACATAGAAATCTACAGTTGAAACAATAAAGCAAACTCTCCCGACAGTTTCGGTAAAAATCTGACTAATGGGTTGAAGAAATGTAACCACTCTAAAATGTATAGATAGAGATATGGTTGCACGGACTGACCATCCAACATAGTAGGTTTCACCATGTTTTACAAACATTGGAGTAAAAACAAGATTATATTTCAGTTCTGATGGGATATCCCAGTTGAACCAAGCTTATGAGGAAGTTATAAATTCATTATATTAATTACTTTAGAACATCAGTCCAAAAATGTATGTAGAGCGTACAGGTTAGCCTTTAAGTAGACCTCCCATCACTGGAAAATGCAATGTACCTTTGTTGCATAATTTGGTTTGTCTATTGCCTCGTCACCGATGTAAAAGTCCAGATCGTCCACCCCCTTCGTCATCCTGCGCTGGGCTTGGTCTCCAACCTTGGCCGACTCTTTGATGGCAATACCTGAAGTTTAGGAAGATTCACCGCCATCAATCCTTAGTACCAGCCTAGATATGGTTTGGACATTATGACCAAATTAAACCTACTTGAGCTTTTTGGTCAATTGTATCGCTGGAATAAATGTTTGACTAATATCAATGTCACATACGTTGTTTTCAACTAAAAGTTATTTGATGTTTTTCATTATTTTCACAACATTGAATAATGAAGTAAGCTTTATCTGACAACTTTTTGAGTAATAATATAATAATAATATATGCCATTTAGCAGACGCTTTTATCCAAAGCGACTTACAGTCATGTGTGCATACATTCTACGTATGGGTGGTCCCGGGAATCAAACCCACTACCCTGGCGTTACAAGCGCCATGCTCTACCAACTGAGCTACAGAAGGACCACAATTACACCCCTTTGTCTGAATTTATGTTTTTTTACGCACCAGCTAAGCTTCTGGGAGACAGCAACCGTTCTCTTTCGATTTGAAAATACATTAGACACAGGACATTCTAAATCAGCAGGTTTTGCATGGATGGAGTTACGGCCTGTCTGGTGACATCACGAGATGGTAAATAAGTTAATAGAACAAAAGAGTTCCAAACCACTTTGCCAATAACAGCTAGTTTTCAGTTGTTCCAACCCTGCTCAGACTACACCCAAATAGTCCTAGCAAAATTATTGCTTGAGAATTATAATATTTTGCTTAAAAGACATTTGTTTATTTTTTACTATTTTTATGGAAAACTATTACATTAAGGTACTTAATTGTACCCAGAAATGATTTGATGTTGACATAAAAACAGCTGCATTGGGCCTTTAACTATCTGCATAATGTGACTTCATTGAAAAAGTTGATCACTCTGGTTTATGTACGTGTGGCCGGGCCACACGTACATAAAATGTATGCACTCATGACTGCAAGTCGATTTTGATAAAAGTGTCTGCTAAATGGCATACATTATATATTATTATAATGTCAGACGATGAACATTGTTCCCTCAACTACTTCCTTGTAGCCTCTAAATGTGTAGGCCTACTTGTCATCCATCCAGGCTTCTAAACGTGCACATGTCATCTATCTACTGGCCACTTCAAGTCCTTAGCAAGTTTGTCCGTTATTCTAGTCAGCAGGGGCACAAGGGGACTTCTGCTATGGAGCCATAACACTGGATATAGGCTGGACTAGCTTCCTTTCAAGCTGTGTCTGGACAGTTTCAAGTACTGAAAACAAGTGAATAGGCTAAGATAATTGAAAATTGATAAATACAAACCATTTTTGTCTCTGAATAACTAGTCTATGGTGCCTCTAACAAGCTAGCATTGCCATTTAGGGTCCACTGGATGACTCATTGCTAGAGGAAGGCAGCCAACTCAAACTTTGTGGTTTTACAATTTTGATGAATTAGGTGTGTTCACCTACTTCCATTGAGCACTCCAATCAGATAAGAAAAACAGGAAGGACCGATACCAAAATGCTTTCAGCAGATTCATTTAACTAATGACCATACAGTATGTCCGCCTTATGAGTTAGGCTCCATTATTTGGCTTATAGACCAAGGATATTCTGTTTAAATGGCGAATTGGCTCTGGAAGCCAAAACAACCAAATACTCCATCTAAACGTGAATCGATTCTCAATTGCGGTATGGTTCTAAAAACATAAATCACTCTACTTTCATATCACATCAAAATGCAGGATGCACACTGTTTTAACACAGCTGCAGCTGACCATATTTATCAGTGACAAAACATTTGTGGCGTCCGTCTTCCGTTTACACACAAGTGTTCGGAAGAAGCAGATAGCTATTTAGCACAGGTAGCCCAGTCTTTATTCTCTCTGTTTTCCATAAACAAGCGCTGTAACATGGAAATATGGCCGTGTGGGAACCCTAACCCTATTTTCTTTCATTATTATTTATCGCTGATATAAAATATAAAAGGTCCTTATGCTGCCAAAACCGTACTGCAAGCGATGCGTGTTAATGTTCAGACCGAGCTTTGCGGTTCTTAACAAAACTCCTCAGTACAGAAGACACCTTCGTCCAATGACCCGTGTAATGGAAAGGAACTGATATTCATGATCAAGGGCTACATATGAATGGGCATAGTACATTATCATTAGAAGACTGTATGACAGCGTTTCCCAAACTCGGTCCTCGGGACCCCAAGGGGTGTTTTTTTTTACACAGGTGATTCAAATTATCAAAGCTTGATGATCAGTTGATTATTTGAATCAGCTGTTTAGTACTAGGGCAAAAACCAAAACATGCACCGAGTTCGGAAACGATGCTGTGTGACACAGAAATACTTACATGAAGGAACAATAAACTGTGGCTCCGTGTTTCCAGCATATCCTATCTTTGTGTACCTACAACAAATGCATTGCATGAGAAAGTTCAGTGGGTTATATAGATCATAATGGTGTCCGAGCAGAGCAAAATTCATCTAAAGGGTGGCATGACTATCTATGGACTATGCCAGATATACGCTTCCACAAGTTAAAACATACATTTTACGTAGACTACAGTAACAGATTAAAGGCAATGCATACTGCTAATGTAACTTCTAACGAGTGGGGGACACTGATGGAAATTAGCTACTAGCAAGCTATCTTCTTGAACCTAAAATGGTTAACTAAGTAGTTTGCTGGCTCGATTAAACGAAATGAAGCAAATAAAGGTTGTTGCTGACTAGCAAGCTGTCTTGATTTGTTTACTTTGCACGCCCAACGTGTATGCCACGTCTGGGTGCATCTAGCTAAAGCCAATAAATTAGTTAGCTAGCTAATCAATTATTAGCATTAGCACATGCTACTTACCCTGTGCCACAGTCAACTACACAAGCCGGTAGACGTCCAGCCATGCTTCCTTAAATATCTACTGCAGAATTCAATGGTGAATTGCTGCTATATTCCAAATGGGACTTATAAAAAGGAAAGTCGTTTGTTTTGGGTAGAGGGATAACCATTTATTTAGCTAGCTAGTTTAGAGGCGGAACCCTGAACCCGCAGAGTGAAGTTACTTCCGCAATCACATGATGCGGAAGTTTAAAGCGGCTGACGAGACGCTGATCATAACGTTTGTTAAAGCATTTCTAATATTGCACATTTTCAGAGGGGTAAGTACATGTACACGTTCTAATTGCATGTAAAACATATGAAACAATTATTCTCTATAATGTAACGGTAATTTTTATAGTAGCAACTGTTCAGTCAATTCATGGACAGGATTCTGTGACTGCTGATGAGGGTAGTAGACTATCTGAATATAATATCTTCTTTGAACATTGCATGACGCTATTGAAATAAATTACATTTAAAAGCATTGTATCAATGCGTTAGATTGACCTTTTGGGTGAACATGAAAACCAAGATCTCTTCTCTCTATCCCATGTAAATTGTTCAATAGTCTATTGGTAAAATTGGGAGATTCAAGAAGTATACTGCATGAGTGATCAGTTTCACCCAAGACCATCTCTCAAAAGTTTCCATTTTCAGAGCTATGTGTTCCTCGAAGCTATAGGCTAGTGCAGCACCCCCAAAAACATCTCCAGCGACCTGCTCTGCTTAAAGATCATATCATTGATTTACCTCCCATCAACCAGCCAAGGAGGATTGTAATTTCCTTTCACCATGACCACATGGAAGGCCACTGATAAAGAAGATATATTAGCTGAGAGAGCTCTGGGGCTGAGAGCTGGATCCATCATGGAGCCACCTCGCGGCTAGACTAGATCCAATACCTGAGCTTTATAGAACATTGCCTTATTTCTCTCCAGGAAGAGTCATCCATTGCGCACGTCGGTGGTCCGTCACTCCCTGTATCCTCACAAAGCCCTCAGCTTTCTCTTCTTGTTCAAACGGTCCTCTCCAGTCTCCAGTCAGTGGGAGGAACCATCCCTTTACTGTGTGTCGACATTAGGATGGGAAGAGGAAAAGCTGACAAATGGATACAGTTTAGCTGAGAAACCTTTCAAATGTAATTTGATTCCTGTCCTCATTTAATATTAAATATACAGGCCCAGAGTTACTGTATTTGAAGGGCTGCTATAAGAAAGTGGATGCATACAGTAAATTGTTATTATAGCTTGGGGTGTATTACTATTTCACCATTAGGTGGCAATATGCATTTGACAGTACAATGTACAGTCAGTGCCGATAGAAAGTACACCCCCTTGAACTTGTGGGATTGAAATAGATTTAATTACTTTTTTTTTTACATTGATCTCCACAAAATACTCTGTCAAAGTGAACATTTCTATGTATGTGTGTGTATATATATTTACAAATTAATAACAATTAAATTACTAAAATATAGTCGTTACATAAGTATTTGCCCCATTTGTTTAGGTATGCCTAAATTAGTTCAGAATTAAATTTAGTTCAACAAATCACATAATACGTTATATTGACTCACCAGGTATGTGCCTGGTTAGGACGCCAGGTGGCGGCCCTGGGGTGGGGGGGCTGTCACACCGGGATCTTTTTCACCGGTCTTGCGCTTGTGTCCACCCCCCACCAAGTGTCTCCTATTTTTCCACATTATCCCCTGTGTATTTATACCTGTGTTTTCTGTTTGACTCTTCGTCTTGTTTTGTCAGGTCTTACCAGTGTATTTCCTGTTTTTCAAGTTCTGTTTTTCTAGTCTTCCCGGGTTCCGACCTTTCTGCCTGTCCTGACCCTGAGCCTGCCTGCCGTTCTCTCCATGATTGACTCTGCCTTGGATTACGAACCTCTACCTGCCTGTCCCTTTGTTATAATACATTTGTTATAATACATTTGTTATAATACATACTATGAGAACCAAACTATCCGCCTCCTGTGTCTGCATTTGTGTCATATCCTGAGTTGTGATAGTAGTCATTTTTTTGACCTTCCTATCTACCATATACCATTCCCAGTTGCGGTACGGTTAAAATACTTCTCCTGGATATTATCATTCACCTTGATAAGACAAGACGTGAAAAAAATG
Source organism: Oncorhynchus keta (assembly GCF_023373465.1). NCBI lineage: Eukaryota > Metazoa > Chordata > Actinopteri > Salmoniformes > Salmonidae > Oncorhynchus > Oncorhynchus keta. Next base: position 13,382,183 of record NC_068457.1, on the reverse strand, counting down.
CTATTTTGCTAATGTATGAAAGGGGTCCCTGGGTCTCCAGTTTGCCTGGGAGGGTTCCCTGGGAAAGAAAAGGTTGAAGACCCCTGCTATAGAAAGAGAGGATGAATGCCAATCCAATCACAGCACAGGAACTGGACAGAAATATACACTATATATACAAAAGTATGTGGACACCCATTCGGCTCTTTCAGCCACACCTGTTCCTGACAGTTATATAAAATCAAGCGTACAGCCATGCAGTCTCCATAGACACACATTGGCAGAAGAATGGTCTTACTGAAGAGCTCAGTGACTTTCAACGTAGCACCTTTCCAACAAATCAGTTCGTCAAATGTCTGCGCCGCTAGAGCTGCCCTGGTCAACTGTAAGTGCTGTTATTGTGAAGTGGAAATGTCTAGGAGCAACACTAGCTCAGCTGCGAAGTGGTAGGCCACACAAACTCACAGAACGGGACACTCACTACCGAGTTCCAAACTGCCTCTGGAAGTAACGTCAGCAAAATAACTGTTCGGCGGGGGCTCCATGAAATGGGTTTCCATGGCCAAGCAGCCGCACACAAGCCTAAGATCCCCATGCGCAATGCCAAGCGTCACCTGGAGTGGTGTAAAGCTTGCCGCCATTGGACTCTAGAGCAGTGGAAACGTGTTTTCTGGAGTGATGAATCACGCTTCAAAATCTGCCAGTCCGTCCCCAGATGGTGAAGCGTGATTCTTCACTTCAGAGAATGCGTTTACATCTTGGAACCTGGGTTGGCGGATGCCAGGAGAATGCTACCTTCCTCAATGCATAGTGCCAAATGTAAAGTTTGGTGGAGGAGGAATAATGGTCCGGGTCTGTTTTTCATGGATCGGGCTAGGCCCCTTAGTTACAGTGAAGAGAAATCTTAATACTACAGCATGCAATGACATTCTAGACAATTCTGTACTTCCAACTTTGTGGCAACAGTTTGGGGAAGCCCCTTTCCTGTTTCAGCGTGAGTGCCCCGACCGCACTAATGCTCTTGTGGCTGAATGGAAGCATGTCCCCACAGTAATCTTCCCAGAAGAGTGGAGGCTGTTAACGCAGCAAAGGGGGAACCACCTCATATTAATGCACATGATTTTGGAATGAGATGTTTGACGAGCAGGTGTCCACATACATTTGGTCATGTAATATACCATTCTAGTCAACTTTGGACACACCTACTCATTCAAGGGTTTTTCTTAATTTTTTACTATTTTCTACATTGTAGAATAATAGTGAAGACATCAAAACTATAAAATAACACATGTGGAAGTAATCAAAAAGGTGTTAAACAAACCAAAATATATTCTACATATTTGATTCTTCAATATAGCCAACCGTTGCCTTGAAAACAGCTTTGCACACTCTTGGAATTCTCTCATCCAGCTTCATGAGGTAGTCACCTGGAATGCATTTCAATTAGCAGGTGTCCCTTGTTAAAAGTACATTTTGGGGAATTTATTTACTTCATAATGCGTTTGAGCCAATCAGTGGTGTTTAAACAAGGTAGGGGTAGTATACAGAAGATAGCCCTATTTGGTAAAAGACCAAGTCCATATTATGGCAAGACCAACTCAAATAAGCAAAGAGAAACGACGGTCCGTCATTACTTTAAGACATGAAGCTCAGTCAATCCAGAACATTTTAAGAACTTTGAAAGTTTCTTCAAGTGCAGTCGCAAAAGCCATCAATCGCTATGATGAAACTGGCTTTCATGAGGACCGCCACTTAAGGAAGACCCAGAGTTACATCTGCTGCAGAGGATAAGTTCATTAGAGTTACCAGCCTCAGAAATTGCGGCCCAAATAAATGCTTCACAGAGTTCAAGTAACAGACACATCTCAACATCAACTGTTCAGATGAGACTGCGAGAATCAGGCCTTCCTGGTAGAATTGCTGCAATGAAACCACTACTAAAGGACACCAATAATAAGATACTTGCTTGGGCCAAGTCCAGCATTTAGACCAGGTGGAAATCTGTCCTTTGGTCTCATGAGACCAAATTTGAGATTTTTGGTTCCAACCACTGTCTTTGTGAGACGCAGAGTAGGTGAACGGATGATCTTTTCATGTGTGGTTCCCACCATGAAGCATGGAGGTCTGATGGTGTGGGAGTGCTTTGCTTGTGACACTGTCTGTGATTTATTTACAATTCAAGGCACACTTAACCACCATGGCTACCACAGCATTCTGCAGCAATACGCCATCCTGTCTGGTTTGCGCTCAGTGGGACTATAATTTGTTTTTCTGCAAGACAATGACCCAAAACACACCTCCTGAGTGTGTAAGGACTATTTGACCATGCAGGGGAGAGATGGAGAACTGCATCAGATGACCTGGCATCCACAATCACCCAGCCTCAACCCAATTGAGATGGTTTGGAATGAGTTGGACCGCAGTGAAGGAAAAGCAGCCAACAAGTTCTCAACTCCTTCAAGACGGTTGGAAATGCATTCCTCATGAAGCTGGTTGAGAGAAAGCCAAGAGTGTAGAACGCTGTCATCAAGGCAAACTGTGGCTACTAATGAAGAATCTCAAAATTGAAATATATTTGGATTTGTTTAACAGTTTTGGTTACTACATGATTCCATATGTGTTATTTTATAGTTTTGATGTCTTATTCTACAATGACTGGTACTGTATATATTGACCAAGAATATAAACGAACAATTGCAGCGATTTTACTGAGTTACTGTTCATATAAGGAAATCAGTGAATTTAAATAAATTCATTAGGCCCTAATTTATGGATTTCACATGACTGGGCAGGGGTGCCCACTGGGGAGCCAGGCCCAGCCAATCAGAATTTGTTTTTTGCACAAAAAGGCTTTATTACAGACATAAATACTCCTCCGGTTCATCAGCTGTCCAGGTGGCTGGTCTCAGATGATCCTGCAGGTGAAGAAGCCAGATGTGGGGGTCCTGGGCTGGCATGGTTACACATGGTCTGCGGTTGTGAGGCCGGTTGGCCGTACTGCCAAATTCTCTAAAATGACGTAGAGAAATTAACATTAATTTATCTGGAAACGGCTCTGGTGGACATTCCTGCAGTCAGCATGCCTTTGGGGTGGCAGGGTAGCCTAGTGGTTAGAGCATTGGACTAGTAACTGAAAGGTTGCAAGTTCAAATCCCCGAGCTGACAAGGTACAAAATCTGTTGTTCTGCCCTTGAACAGGCTGTTAACCCATTGTTCCTGGCTGTCATTGAAAATAAGAATTTGTTCTTAACTGACTTGCCTAGTAAAATTAAATGGCATGCTCCCTCAAAACATTGTGTTTTGTGGAAAAAAAACACACATTTTAGAGTGGCCTTTTGTCCACAGCACAAGGTCCACCTCTGTAAGGATAATTATTTTCAATCCGCTTCTTGATATGGCACACTTGTCAGGTGGATTGATTTATCTTGGCAATGGAAAAATGCTCAATAACAGGGATGTAAACAAATTTGTGCACCAACTTTGAGAGAAATACGCTTTTTTTGTGCAACATTTCTGGAATATTTTATGAAACTCATGAAACATGGGACCAATACTTTACATGATGCGTTTTTATATTTTTTTATTGTTCCACAGGGATGTTGGTCCATGCTGATATGATGACATCATGCCGTTTCTGCAGTTCGGATGGCGGGACACTACCGCCACCAGCCTGTACCGTTGACACCAGGTTGGATGGTTCCCTGGACTCATGCTGCTTATGCCAAATCTTGACTCTGCCATCAGCATGACGCAACAGGAACTGGGATTCCTTGGACCAGGCAATGTTTTCCCACTCCTCAATTGTGCAGTAATAGTGAACACGTGCCTTTCTTTTCTTTTTAACTGACAGGAGTTGAACCCGGTGTGGTCGTCTGCTATAATAGCCCATCCGTGACAAGTATCAACAAGTTGTCTGTTCCGAGATCTCATTCTACACATACTGTTGTATTGCATTATCTGTCTGGTTATGGCCCACCTGTTAGCTTGCATGATTCTGGCCATTCTCCTTCGACCTCTCTCATCAACGAGCTGTTTTCGCCCACAGGACTGCCGCTGACTGGATGTTGTTTTTGTTTGTCGCACCCTTCTGGGGAAACACACTGTCATGAGTGAAAAGCCCAGGAGTTCGGCCATTTCTGAGATACTGGAATCGCAGATCATACCACGCTCAAAGTCGCTTAGGTCATTGGTTTTGCCCAACGTTCAATCGAACAGTAACTGAATGCCTCAATGTCTGTCTGCATGCTTCATATAGGAAGCTATAGCCACGTGACTCACTGTGTCGTAGGAGCGATCCATTTTGTGAACAGGGTGGTGTACCTAAACTAACCAGTGAGTGTATATATTCATGAAAGTAACGTCAGGTCACAGCTCGCTGCTCTTAAAGCTGGAATCTGCAGTTGAAACAATAACAAAGTAGACACCCCACCTCTGTTTAGGTAAAAGCTTAGGGATGGGCCAAGAGAAAATGTCTCTATGGCCATCCCTAAGCTTTTTACCAAAACATTTGGTTATTGTGGGGTATAACCACTCTCAAACTCATAGACAGAGCTATGGCTGCAAAGACTGACCATACATGATATCAAAATGATAGCTTTAACCATGTTTTGAGGTTTGTTTACGTTTATATTGTTTACAAACTTGAGTAAAACAAGCTTATATTTGGGGTTCTAATGGGCTACAACACTTGAACTAAGCTCATGAGAGCCTTCAGAAAGTATTCACACCCCTATTAGTTTTTCCACATTTTGCCTGAATTTAAAATGGATTAAATTATATTTTGTGTCACTGATCTACACAAAATAATGTCAACATGTTGTTCAAAATGTTTTTTTTTAAATGAATAAAAAATGAACAGCTGAAATGTCTTGGGTCAATAGGTATTCAACCCCTGTGTTATGGCAAGCCTAAATAAGTTCAGGAGTTAATCTTCTTAACAAATCACATAATAAGTTGCAGGGACTCATTCCGTGTTCAATAATAGTGGTCAACATGATTTTTGAATGACTACCTCATCTCTGTACCTCACCTATACAATTATCTGTAAGCTTCCTCAAACGAGTAGTGAATTTCAAGGACAGATTCAACCTGTGACAATACAGAGGCGGATGCAAGATGCAAGCAACAATGGTTTAATGAATACAGTTTACAACAGCAACAGGACAGACAGACTGTACTCAGACGGAATCCGACCCAGGGACTAGGGCGCATCTTCCAATGATAGCGTGCTGAGAAATCCAGGGGAGTGTGTCCGGATGGGTAGGAAGGAGCACAGCAGATAATCCACACAAGGGCGGCGAGAGAAGAGCACAGACACACGACACAACCTCAGGGAAGTAACAACGATCTGACAACAAGAAACACTGGTTACAGAACATATAAAGGGAAGATAAGTGGTTCCAGCTGGCGCAGACAATCAGGCCGAGATTGGGAGCCACGCCCACACAAACGAGAGAGAGAGAGAGAAAGAGAGGCAGTGGATTCATGAACCGTGACAATACCCCCCTAGGAACGCCTCTTGGCGTTCCCAGGCGAATTTACCTGTCGATTGAAATCATCGATAAGGGAGTGATCCAGAATGTCCCTAGCAGGTACCCAACTTCTCTCCTCCGGGCCGTAACCCTCCCAGTCCACCAGGTACTGGAATCCGCGTCCCCTCCTTCTAGAGTCCAAAATACAATTGACAGAAAAGGTGGGTTCCCCATCAACAAGTCGTGGCGGCGGGGGAACCGGGACCGGCGGGTTAATGCGTGCCTGAAACACAAGTTTTATTTTAGACACATGAAAGGTAGGATGAATTCTCCTATACGCCGGAGGAAGCTTGAGCCGGACCGCCACCGGACTAATGATCCTGGTGACTTTGAACGGGCCGATAAATTTGGGGGCAAGTTTGTTCGAAACGGATCGGAGTGGAATGTTCTTAGTAGAAAGCCACACTCTTTGGCCAACGACGTATACCGGAGGCTTCGACCGGTGGCGATCGGCCTTAGCCTTGGTGCGCGCCCCCACCCGGAGAAGAGTCTCACGGGCTCTGCTCCATGCGTGACGGCACCTCTGGATGAAAGCGTGAGCGGAAGGAACAGTGACCTCGGACTCCGTACTGGGAAAGATAGGTGGCTGGTAACCTAAACTACACTCAAACGGAGAGAGACCCGTAGCTGCCACTGGCAACGAATTGTGAGCGTACTCAACCATAGAGTGTTGTTGACTCCAGGAAGAGGGATTCTTAGAAACCAAACATCGCAACACTCTCTCCAAATCTTGGTTGGCCCTCTCCGTTTGACCGTTGCTCTGGGGATGAAACCCTGAAGACAGGCTGACACTCGCTCCCAGTAACCTACAAAACTCTTGCCAAAACTTGGACACAAATTGGGGCCCCCTGTCAGAAACTACGTCCATCGGCAGGCCATGTAAGCGAAAGACGTGATCCACGACAGCTACCGCTGTCTCCTTGGCAGATGGTAATTTAGGCAAGGGAATAAAATGAGCCGCCTTCGAGAACCGGTCCACCACGGTCAACACCACCGTCTTGCCCTGGGAGGCGGGAGGCCAGTAACAAAATCTAGCGCGATGTGGGACCAGGGTCTCGAAGGGACCGACAGCGGTTGGAGTAACCCATCTGGGGGTCGATTAGAAGTCTTCCCAGTGGCACAAACCGAGCAAGCCAAGACAAAACTGTGAATGTCACGAGCCATCAGTGGCCACCAAAAGCGTTGCTTAACCAAAAGCTAGTGCGGCTGACTCCTGGATGACACGCTACGTTGGAGCAATGCCCCCACCGAATAACATCGGACCGACACCCCTCCGGCACAAACAACCGATTAGGCGGGCAACCGGGCGGAGGCGTTACCCCTTCTAAGGCCGTTTTGACCCTCGATTCAACCTCCCATGTGAGTGTGGATACCACTAGGGTCCCGGGTAGGATGCACTCGGGAGTGGATGGGCGTTCGGAATGGTCAAAAATGCGAGAAAGGGAATCGGGTTTGACATTCTTGGAACCCGGGCGATACGAGAGAGAGAAGTCAAAACGTCCGAAAAAGAGTGCCCACCGCGCCTGTCTGGAGTTGAGTCGCTTGGCGGTTCTGATATATTCCAAATTTTTGTGATCGGTCCAAACTATAAAAGGTACCCCCGAACCCTCTAACCAATGGCGCCACTCCTCCAGTGCTAACTTCACTGCCAACAACTCTCTGTTGCCAATATCGTAGTTGCGTTCCGCAGGTGATAACCGATGGGAAAGGAACGCACAAGGGTGCATCTTGTCGTCAGAAGAGGAACGTTGGGAAAGTACCGCACCTACCCCCACCTCTGAAGCGTCCACCTCTACTACGAACTGACGCGAGGGATCGGGAGCTATGAGGATGGGAGCCGAAACAAAGCGGCTCTTGAGTTTGGCGAATGCAGCCTCGGCTGTATCGGACCACCTGAACGGCACTCTGGGGGAGGTTAAGGCGGTAAGAGGAGCGACTATCTGACTAAAGTTGCGAACGAAACGCCGGTAGAAATTGGCGAATCCCAGAAACCTCTGTAGGGCCTTACGGGAATCTGGGCTTGGCCAATCCACCACAGCCTTAACCTTGTCAGGATCCATGCGAATACCTTCAGTCGAGACGATGTAACCTAGGAATGGAACGGATTGTGCATGAAAAATGCATTTCTCCGTCTTGACAAAAAGTCCATTCTCCAACAACCTCTGAAGCACTCGTCTGACGTGCTGAACGTGTTCCTGGAGAGAAGAAGAAAAAATCAGTATGTCATCCAGGTAAACATATATGAACTGATCAATCATATCTCTCAGCACATCATTGACGAGTGCCTGGAAAACCGCTGGGGAGTTGGATAGCCCAAAAGGCATGACCAAATATTCGAAGTGCCCTCTGGGGGTGTTAAACGCGGTCTTCCATTCGTCCCCCCCCCCTTATGCGAACCAAATGATATGCATTACGTAAATCCAACTTAGTGAACACGGATGCTCCCTGTAACCTTTCAAAGGCTGAGGACATCAACGGTAAGGGATAGGTATTCTTCACTGTGATGTTATTCAACCCACGGTAATCAACGCAAGGACGCAGAGATCCGTCCTTCTTTCCCACAAAGAAGAACCCCGCCCCCGCTGGAGAAGAGGAAGGACGAATGAATCCAGATGCCAGAGAATCAGAGATGTATCTCTCCATAGCCTCCCTCTCAGGAACAGAGAGTGAATATAACTTGCCTTTAGGCGGAGACTCACCTGGCAATAATTCTATTGCACAGTCATAGGGACGATGCGGAGGAAGAGAAGCAGCACGGGACTTACTGAACACCTCCTTCAGGTCGAGGTATTCAACGGGCACGTTAGACAAATCCACTGCCTCCTCTAGAAACACAGAATCAGACACAGACGAACAGGCAGACACTAAACAGGACTCAAGACACTTGTTACTCCACATGGATATAGAGTTATGACCCCAGTCAACTCTGGGGTTGTGTTGGGTGAGCCAAGGGTGGCCGAGAACTAATGGTGCAAGGGGTGAGTCCATGAGTAGAAATGATAGTGTCTCAGTGTGATTGCCAGAAGTGATGAGTGTGATAGGTTCAGTGGTGTGAGAAATGTTGGGGAGTTCTTGACCATTGAGAGCGTTGACGGATATCTTGTGCGTGAGTGAGGTGATAGGAATCTGGAGTTTGTGAGCGAGCTTGAAGTCCATGAAATTACCCTCTGCTCCTGAGTCCAGTAAGGCTTGGGTGTCGTGCGTGTGGGTGGCCCATCTTAGTCTTACCGGGAGGAGAGTAGATGATGAGGTCTTCTCTGTGGTGACACCACCCGATAGTAGCCTCATGTTTACTACCGGGCCTGATCTTTTACCGGGCAGGAGTGGATAAAGTGGCCCGCTCTACCACAGTAGAGACAGAGTCCTTGGGATCTCCGCCTCTCCCTCTCTTCCCGGGAGAGGCGAGCTCTCCCCAGCTGCATGGGTTCGTGAGCGGAGGCTGAACTGGCCGTGTTCCCGCTGCTGGCATGCCCGCCCTCCGTGTCGTTATACGGTCTGTTAGGGCATGCTCGGCGGCCAATACGACTCAGACGAGCGTCGACCCTCAAGGCTAGTTCCACTAGTCCATTTAAACTCCTGGGAAGGTCCAGAACATAAATCTCCTTCTGGATCCGGTCCTCCAGCCCATGCAGGAACATGTCCCACTGCGCCTCCTCATTCCACTGACACTCTGCGGCCAGAGTGCGGAATTGGATGGAGTATTCCGATACTGAACGGTCTCCTTGGCGAAGGTCAGCGAGTAGTCTGGCCGCCTCCCTACCCGCCACGGCCCGATCGAAGACCCTTCTCATCTCCTCGGAGAGTGTCTGGAAAGAGGTGCAGCATGGGTCCTGGTTTGCCCACACCGCCGTTCCCCAAAGAGCCGCTTTGCCTGATAGCAGTGTGAGTATGAATGCTACCTTAGACTGTTCACGGTTGAAGGTCCGTGGCTGCAACGAGAAATGCATGGAACATCTCGTAAGAAAGGCTCTGCAATAGTCAGGATCACCTGAATAACCCTCTGGTGTCGGTAGCCGTGGCTCTAGCTGGGAATCCGGCTCTGGCGGGGCGGGTTGAACTGCCGGTGTAGGTGGCGCAGCGGAACCCCTCAGATGTTGTAATTGTTGGATCAGCTGGGATACCTGCGTCGCAAGGGCTTGTACTGCCCGATCTGTGCTGGAGATGTTCTCCTCTTGTTGATCCATTCTCGTGATACTGCGGGAAATGAATTTGGTCAGACTCGTTGAACTCGCTGCATCCATGGTATGGTCAGATCGTTCTGTGACAATACAGAGGCGGATGCAAGATGCAAGCAACGATGGTTTAATGAATACAGTTTACAACAGCAACAGGACAGACAGACTGTACTCAGACGGAATCCGACCCAGGGACTAGGGCGCATCTTCCAATGATAGCGTGCTGAGAAATCCAGGGAGTGTGTCCGGATGGGTAGGAAGGAGCACAGCAGATAATCCACACAAGGGCGGCGAGAGAAGAGCACAGACACACGACACAACCTCAGGGAAGTAACAACGATCTGACAACAAGAAACACTGGTTACAGAACATATAAAGGGAAGATAAGTGGTTCCAGCTGGCGCAGACAATCAGGCCGAGATTGGGAACCACGCCCACACAAACGAGAGAGAGAGAGAGAGAGAGAGAGAGAGAGAGAGAGAGAGAGAGAGAGAGAGAGAGAGAGAGAGAGAGAGAGAGAGAGAGAGAGAGAGAGAGAGAGAGAGAGAGAGAGGCAGTGGATTCATGAACCGTGACACAACCACAAAGACCAGGGAGATTTTTCAATGCTTCGCAAAGAAGGGCACCGATTTGGTAGATGTGTAAAAATAAGAAAGGCTGAATATCCCTCTGAGCAAGTTGAAGTTATTAATTACACTTTGGATGGTGTATCAATACACCCAGTCTCCACAAAGATACAGGTATCCTTCCTAACTGTCGATTTTTAAGGCAGCCCCACATACCTCTCTGATTCAGAGGGGTTGGGTTAAATGCGGAAGACACATTTCAGTTGAATGCATTTCAGTTGTACAACTGACTAGGTAAACCCCCTTTCCTTTCCCTTTTAACTCAGTTGCTAGAGAGGAAGGAAACTGCTCAGTGATTTCACTGAGATCCATGGTGATTTTAAAACTGTTACAGAGTTTAATGGTTGTGATACTGTATGAGGAAACAGGATGGATCAACAACATTGTATTTACTCCACAATACAAACCTAAATGACAGAATAAAAATATTCCAAAACATGCATCCTGTTTGCAACAAGGCACTTAAAAGTGACACTGCAAAAAAATATGGCAAAGAAATGTACTTTTTGTCCTGAATACGAAGTTATGTTTGTGGCAAATCCAACACAACACATCACTGAGTACCACTCTTCATATTTTTAAGCATGGTGGTGGCTACATCATGTTATGGGTATGGTTGTCATCAGCAAGGAATAGGGAGTTTTTTAGGATAAAAAAGAAACAGAATAGAGCTAAGCACAGGCAAAATCCTATAGGAAAACCTGGATCAGCCTGCTTTCTAACAGACACTGGGAGACAAATTCACCTTTCAGCAGGACAATAATCTAAAACACAAGGCGAACTCTACACGGGAGTTTCTTACCAAGATGACATTGAATGTTCCTGAGTGGCCCAGATTTTCACTGAAATTGTCTTGAAAATCTATGGGAAGACTTGACAATAGCTGTCTAGCAATGATCAATAATCAACTTGACAGAGCTTGAAGAATTTAAAAAAGAATAATGGGTAAATATTGTACCATCAAGGTGTTCAAAGCTAACACCAAAGTCTCCAAAGATGCTTCTACAAAGAATTGACTCAGGGGTGTAAATACTTATGTAAATGAGATATTTCTGTATTTTATTTTCAATACATTTCTAAAAACACGTTTTCACTTCGTCATTATGGGGTATTGTGCGTAGATGAGTGAGAACAAAATCAATTTTGAATTCAGGCTGTAACATAAAATGTAGAATAAGTCAAAGGGTATGAATAATTTTTGAAGGTGCCTGAAAGTTATTAAGTTAATTTCTGAAACTTATATTATTCAATATATATATATAAATAATTTACAATGTAATTCCAAAAATAGATTAAGCAATTTAGGATTCTAGATTTAATGGACTTAATCAATATACCTGTTTGTTTAGTTCGTGTTGACTTATAGTCTAAATCTGTGCATAAGGAAAATAAATTAAACTACATATTCAGTTTTACTCCCTTGATGCGATGGATTCAAGCTCTTTTTGTCACATCTTCTCCCGCTTGCCCCCTCCGGCGCTCCCTACGGTCCTGGCAACACCCCTTAACCACACCTGGCAACTATTATTACGCACACCTGCGCCCCATCATCAGTCACACCTGGACTTCATTACTACCTTGATTACTTACCATTTAAATAGCACTCTGTTCCGTCAGTCATCAGGTAGTATTGTTGATGTTTCCTTGTTAGATATGGCTCTTGGTTTGTATTCGGCCCATGGTCGTTATTATTAAACTCACACTGCACTTATTTTCTGACTCAATGCGTCTACGTTACACTTTTGCAAAACAGATGTCAAACGTTGGTTTCACTTTTATTTTGAAGATGGCAAGGCCAGACGCATGAATATGAATCACGTTAATATATGTGGTCCTTGACGGAAACAAGATCAAAATGCTGTAGGCATCTTTTCCTGATTATAAAATGGATGTTTATTAGAGGTTGTGGGACTATGGACTACTCCATGATGATAACAATGCAATCAGAAGTGTTATGAATCTGGCACGAAGTTATTTATTCTCAACAAAATAGAATAACTTACTTTACCCAAAGGAGTCTTCAGGTGTGAGAATTTGGATGAGATACCTAAAGTAAACCTAACGGTAACATTCACGTAAGACAATAGCAATAACACTCAATACCTAGGTGGCTGGTTGTCTGCATCCAGTGCAACAGCATCCATTATTTGTGGGTGACAAACTAACCTGTGACAGTCAATCTGGAGGTGCTTATGAAAATGCTTTACGAGTGATGGAGTGAAGCACCTGTAGAGCAAACTCCTGGTCAAGATGAATCACCTTCCAATGGGTCAACAGAGGCTCAACACACTGATGGAATTCATAAACCTGAAACTAAATTTAGTGGGAGGTTTTCCCCTCAAAGACAGGTTATATTGCAGGTTGCTGTAACGAAACAATTGAATATTGGGGGGAATATACTCACCATAACACATGTAATATTTGTGGTATTGCATGATTTGTATGTACTGGCTTCACAACAAAAATACATATAGTACCAGTCAAAAGTTTGGACACCTACTCATTCAAGGGTTTTTATTTATTTTTACAATTTTTTACATGGTAGAATAATAGTGAAGACATCAAAACTATGACAACACGTGGAATCATGTTGTAACCAAAAAAGTGTTAAACAAATCAAAATATATTTTATATTTGAGATTCTTCAAAGTAGCCACCCTTTGCCTTGATGGCAGCTTTGCACACTCTTGGCCTTCTCTCAACCAGCTATCATGAGGTAGTCACCTGGAATGCATTTCAATGAACAGGTGTGCCTTCTTTCTTTCTTAATGCGTTTGAGCCAATCAGTTGTGTTGTGACAAAGTAGGGGTAGTACAGAATATAGCCCTATTTGGTCAAAGACCAAGTCCATATTATGGTAAGAACAGCTCACATAAGCAATGAGAAATGACAGTCCACCATTCTTTAAGACATGAAGGTCAATCAATATGGAAAATGTCAATAACTTTGAAATGTTCTTCAAATGCAGTCGCTAAAACCATCAAGCGCTATGATGAAAATGGCTCTCATGAGGACCGTCACAGGAAAGGAAGACCCAGAGTTACCTCTGCTGCAGAGGATAAGTTCAAGAGAGTTACCAGCCTCAGATTGCAGCCCAAATAAATTCTTCACAGAGTTCAAGTAACAGACACTTCTCAACATTAACTGTTCCGAGGAGACTGCGTGAGTCAGGCCTTCATGGTCGAATTGCTGCAAAGAAACCACTACTAAAGGACACCAATAATAATAAGATCTGATTTGATTTGAGACTTGCTTGGGCCAAGAAACACGAGCAATGAACATTCGCCCAGGTGGAAATCGGTCCTTTAGTCTGGAGTCCAAATTTGATATTTTTGGTTCCAACCACTGTCTTTGTGAGACGCATAGTAGGTGACCGGATGATCTTTGCATGTGTGGTTCCCACCGTTAAGCATGGAGGTGGGGGTGATTTTCTGGTGATACTTTCAGTGATTTATTTACAACCACAGCATTCTGCAGCGATACACCATCCCATCTGGTTGGTGCTTAGTCCCACTATCATTTGTTTTTCAACATGATAATGACCCAACACACCTCCAAGCTGTGTAAGGGCTATTTGACCATGAAGGAGAGTGATGGAGTGGTGCATCAGATGACCTGGCCTCCACAATCAACACGACCTCAACACAATTGAGATTTGGGATGAGTTGAATCACAGAGTGAAGGAAAAGCAGCTAACAAGTGCTCAGCATATGTGGGAAGTCCTACAAGACTGTTGGAAAAGCATTCTAGGTGAAGCTGGTTGAGAGAATGCCAAGACTGTGCAAAACTGTCATCAAGGCAAAGGGTGGCTACTTTGAAGAATCTCAAATATTAAAAATAAAAAATTGTTTAACCATTTTTTGCTTACTACATGATTCCATATGTGTTATTTCTTAGTGTTGATGTCTTCACTATTATTCTACAATATATAAAAAAGTAAGAAAAGAAAGAAAAACCCTTGAATGAGTAGGTGTGTTCAAACTTTTGACTGGTACGGTACATGTTACACTAATGAAAAACAAGAAATTACATCAGTAAAAAGTTGGATTTTTAAAAATGATCTAATATATATATTTTTTTGGTCTATAGTCAGGGGTTTATCAATTCTCCATATAGGGAGAGTTAAATGTTTTACTCTGAAAAAGTGGACATCTGTTCATAATTATCCCAAAGTTGTAAAAAACCTTTGAGACATGGCATCTTACTTTAGGAGATAAATGACTGGACTAGATTAATGCTAGCCACAAATTACACCCTATTCTCTATGGGCCCTGGTGTAAAGTATTGCACTAGTTGGTAATAGAGTGCCATTTGGGACGAACACTAGATTAACTTTTTACAAGACATCCATTTCCATCACTGCATGTCTCAATCTATAAAGCATAACTATTGGATTCCAAGTGCCGGCTTCTATTTTAATCAGTGTAAAACGACAGGGCATTGCACCAAGGGTTCTCCCGACCGACATTATTTTGATTAATACAGTCTCTTTTATCTTCTGGCTTCTTCTGGTGGCTTGATGTATTTAGTGTAGGCCCCAAAGCTTGTTAATGTTTTCCCATTGCCTAATGATATAGATCCGCTCTTGCTCCCATCCCCAATAACACAGTTGAATCAATCAAAACAGATGTGTTATTAAGTTTCGTTTTCTTTATTAGCTTCCTTGAGAAAAAGATAAGTTGACACTTTTTTTAAATTTCCCATCAGATCACTTTAGAGTGGGAGAGAAAACGAACATTTACTTTCGTCAATTAGCTGGTTTTGATCAGCCAGGCTGTATTTTTGATCCTCATAACTTGGAGTGTTTGGACATAACTCAGGATGTCTGAGAGCACAAAGCAATCGAGGCAAAGACACTATATAATGCGCGCCCGTTTTCCCGTGGTACATGTACACCACATGCAGGCACATGCTCCTATACGTCTCTAACTGCGTAGAGTACATGCTCCTTTTCATTAAATAATCAAAGCCATAACTGCTCACCGAGTCGGTGACCGCGGTTACGGATTTTTCTTTTTAGGCGTTTTTTTTTTTTGTTGAGCATCTGCCCCACCAAAAGGTCTGTCTGTGCATTGTCCTGACCGTGCATGTCTGCAACAGCATGTATTTGTGATGCCATTTTATTATTTAAGTCTGCTGCGGAAGCCCCCCCTCCCATTTAAACATGCCAATTAACACACGTGAAATGATAACTCAGATCAATCCCATCGAAACTCTGGCTCCAAAATGATCCTATTAAGCCAGTATCAGCAGTCGGGTGATTAGGATGTCCCTATGGTTTTGGACCCTCCTCCACTATCCCATCCCAAAAACATAATAACTACCTTGTACACAATCCTTCCCAAAATATGAATACTTTTGCCATCCTGGCTAACATACTTGCAAAGTAAACAAATCAAACATGAGTTGAAGTCCCTCATCAACTAGAGTGTTTCAACCAGCACCCCCTAATATGACTATGTTTGCACAAACATCATTAGGGCCGAAGCAGAGGTAGCCCTATTGTTTCTAATAATCTCTGTCTTTTTTGCTGTTTCTTAACCCCCTGGAGGTCTGTAGTCTGCAGTTAGTACCCCCTCTTCTCCTACTATCTCAATCCTTTGGCTCTCTCCTTTTCCACACAGCCTCTCTGCTTAATAGCGCTGTCTGTCGCCAACACTTTTTCAGCTGCAGGGTGCAGTTGCCGCTGCTTTAATGATCCTGTTCGAGAAGGTACAGGAGCGTCCGCTTTGCTTGTGTTCAGCACTGTGTTTCTCTGTGATCTTGTGCGTCTAACTGCGTACTTTTATCCCACCGGCCGAGGCTTAATCTTCTTCATTTACTGTACGAAGAGTACATAATTGCTTCCGGCTCACATGTGCCTCATCCTATGATTTTGTGTGTGTTTACTAGAAATATTACTACTGGGACTTATTAACACTGTAAATGTGCTGTTGGTCCATCATTGCGCAATCAATTGGGAAGCATGTAAGCCTCACTTCAGACATGGATGACAGTTGATGTGAATGAAAGCGGATGCTCGTTGTTGCCATCGTATTCCTAAAGGAGAGTAGATAACAAAACAAATGGTGGAGGTGAAAGACATCTCCTCATCCAAATCTCAAGCACATCATCTTAAAGCTCATGAGTTGAATGAGGCATTAATGCTACTCAAACGTAACGGGCAGAAACAGAGACCTCAAGGTCCGCTACACCTCACAGGAAGCTAAGACTATATGTTGCTAGGTTTTTGTTGGGAACACGTGCCAGGTGTTTGCCGATAAACCTGGAGCCTTCCATACACTGATTTTATATCTCTGCCGGAATTACTTTTGTACGAGGAATATGGGGCTCCATTGCCCTTGCCAGAGCTTGAAAAGAAGCCATGAGGCGTTATGTCTCACTGAAAGGGCTTTTGGGCCTGGTGAATCAGCATTCGATGAGAGACTGACAGACTGACAGACAATGTCATTTTGGCTGCATTTACAGAGGCAGCCCAATTTTGATATTTTTTCCAGTAATTGGTCTTTTGACTAGTCACATCAGACCTTTTCACATCTTTTTCAGAGCTGATGTGATTGGACAAAAGATCAATATAAAAAAAAAATCTGAACTCTGCCTTAGAGAGGCACATAGAATCGGTTTCTAAATCACTTACGCCTGCAGCAGCCCCTTCTGAAGTGCATGTTATCTTGTCCCCCGTGGGACGGATGAGCTAACGTAGGCTAATGTGATTAGCATGAGGTTGTAAGTAACAAGAACATTTCCCAGGACATAGACATATCTGATATTGGCAGAAAGCTTCAATTCTTGTTAATCTAACTGCACTGTCCAATTTACAGTAGCTATTACAGTGAAATAATACCATGCTATTGTTTGCGGAGAGTGCACAGTTATGAACTTGAAAATTTATTAATAAACCAATTAGCCACATTTGGGCAGTCTTGATACAAATTGTTGAACAGAAATACAATGGTTCATTGGATCAGTCTAAAACTTTGCACATACACTGCTGCCATCTAGTGACCAAAATCTAAATTGTACCTGGGCATTTCAGGTACAAAAATAAATAATAACTGCATGTTTCTTTCTTTGTATTATCTTTTACAAGATCTATTCTATATTCTTCTACATTAATTTCACATTTCCACAAACTTCAAAGTGTTTCCTTTCAAATGGTATCAACAGGTCCTGAGCTACAGGCAGTTAGATTTGGGTATGTCATTCTAGGTGAAAATTGAAAAAAGGGATGGATCCTTAAGAGGTTTTAATACCTAAAACTATTTGCCTGAAAGTTTATTTGTTGAGAAGCCATAACAATCACATCTTCAATGTGTTCTAGTGTAATTGCATTCCACGCCAAAACGCTTGAAATAAGCAGCAAGACTCATTGTGAGAAACAGTGTAGAGAGCATTTGAGAGGTTTTCAATCATGGCCGCTTTGTATTCAAACCACTCTCTAGGTGTTTTTGTTCATGGGCTTTAAATTGTAATTTCTTATTTTCTTTGCCAGCCTTTATCAGGTCACAATGAAAACCAGTGGTGACTATCTCTAAAGTGGGCATTCTGGGCTTTTGTATATGATATTAGAAACACACACACAGAGATATTGATAACTCCAGAAGAAGCCCAATCATGCTCGCATAGGACACATCAGACTTTCTGCTGACTGTTGGCCAAAGATACGTATTTCGTTGACATATTCCACCTATACTTCTCCTCTTTTATATATCTCCTCTCTCCCCAGACAGATGCATAGTGGGAGAAAGCTAAAGGCTCCATTTTAAACATTTGCAATTTTTTTCTTTCTTTAACTAGGCAGGTCAGTTAAGAACAAATTCTTATTTTCAATGACAGATTTGTACCTTGTCAGCTCGGGCATTTGAACTTGCAACCTTCCGGTTACTAGTCCAACGCTTTAACCACTAGGCTACCCTGCCGCCCCATGCTCCATTAAGGTATATTTGAAGACATCTGATAGCATATCACTCCATTGCGTAGAGCCACATCCGTCTGTGTTGCCTCTAAGTGGCAAAACAGTGCTATGTAAAGGAAAGTGTATTGTGTAAGACTTGCCCACTGCCTACATTACAGCAGCACTGGGTTGTTTGTCACTGCAGACACCAAGAAGGCAGGGGACGACCCTGACACAGCTGATCTCTCTAACACACGCATTTGAACAGTATCACCGTCAACCGCCTTATCCATAGTTTCTTACACCATAGAGAAACCTACATACTGCACCATCCTGAAGCAAATGATCGTTGTGCTTGTTAGCGCCTGCTTGTTCATCACTGACTGCACCAAAATATGTACTTCCCCGTGTATGCATGAAGGAATGGCAAGAAGCAGCTTGGTTATAATTGGCCTCTGCGCCGAACTCCTTATTGCCTCTCGTAGCATGATAATTGAAGGTGGTAACAATGTAAAGTGGATGGTAGTGTGGTACTCAAAGTGGATGGCAGAAAGTAGCATTATACGGTACAACTGTATTTAGTCCCTCATCTACTGTGGAGGGAAATGTAGAATATTCGGTGTGAGAAATGTGCTTTACAAATTCAATTACATATTGTTATTAAACGTAAAGACATTACAATGGTCTTACTAGTTTGTGCAAGGCGAGAAAGCGAAACAGTGACAATGTTCTGAAGACATGGTTAATCGTGGTCACGAATGGGTCGTCATATTCCAACACAATTATACAGTAGTTGTAATTAGAGAAACCTAACAATGCAAACATTTGAGAGAGAAAAAAATCTGAAATGAAGGTCTATTGCATTAGTATTGTCTGTAATAATGGAATTACAACGTTGGAAATTGGGAGCGGCAGAATTACAACGAAACAGGTGCGTGGGTGGAGGCTTTGTCCACTTAGATGTCAACGTTAATCGATGAAACCACTTCAATGTTTTCCATTCTGCCCTAGCCTATATCTAGCTGTGTGAAAGTGGCAGAAATATGAAATGCAGGGACATCTCCCCGTGATATCCATTTTACAGACGGTGGAATCAGTTGAACAAGGTCCACATAGTACGTACCTGGTGGAGAATAAGAAGACAAACCCTAGCCGCTGGAGATCACTGAAATGTCAAGCTAGGCTCCGAGACATGATATTTCACAGCCTCCGTCACCCTGGGTCTCTCATTTAAACGTGGGGCACGGCTGTGTCGGGCATCCCTCTCTCCCTGGCTCCCTTCCTCCATCTCTCTCTCGCAGTGTGGGACTTAGCAAGGCCCACGTCTCACTTACAGACAAGCCTTAACTCCCCAGCAAAAGAGGTTGGCATTTTAAGACTCATGAGGTCATTAAAAATCGTATTATACATATTGTATTTGTCTATTACGTATTTAGGTCAATTGAAAACAGAATGGTGAGTCTGCTGTTTCAGAAGCACTGTTTTCTTTTTGTCACAACTCTTTATTTGCATTTCACATGGGCAGAATATACAATCACTCTTCACAGAAGACCAATTAAGGTAGACCATCAAAAGAATTACCCATAATTCCCCAATTCTGTTGAACATGTCTACCTGTTAGCTCAATGCCTTACACATTCAAGATAAACATCAAATCAGGAGGGGAAAAAGCTCTATCATTATCCCTATCGTTTAATTTAATCACTATCTTTTAATTTGAAAGATGAATTATGACATACTTCTTACATGATCCTCTTTACAAGGCCTTTCAATAATTATAATGGCCAATTAATACATCGAATCAAATCAAAATGAGAGTAAGTTATTAGATATGTTTCTGAAATCTATTGACATGCTGTATTTTTAAAATAAAGTTCTTCCCTTCAGTCTCTGTGCTGCCATTTCAGAAGAATAAATAAATAATCAATTGACAATAGACTCAGCTGGAAAAAAAGACAACGTAGATGCTGTAAAGCTACTGTTAAGCTAGTACTGAGTATGACTGGCAAAAGCCCATGGCACAAGAACCAAGAAAGAAACACTAGCCAACATAAATAAACACCCCCTCGTGTATTTCCTCCTGCAACTGTTGTCCTTTACATTTTTGTATGTACAGTTCCCTCCCAAATTAACTCCACAATGTCGCGTCAACAAGTAGTCATATAAACTCTTAATTACCATTGAGGGGCGTCAGTTTTAGGGGTCAATAGAAACATTTTGACCAGTCACTCACTCCAATGTTTTATGTGGATCATGTTATACAATCCTAAACAGTTGTGTTTGTGCTCTCTCTGCTACTTTCGAGTGGCAAATCCATCAGACAGGAAACATCAATCGAAAGAGAGAGAATATGATTTCAGTAAGACATAACAGTAGGAGCAGTATTTGTACATGACGCATTGTTGAGCATATGTATCCATCAACTCTGACCCTCCACCGATAGCTAAGTGATCCATTCCACAACACGCCGCGCGTGGTGAGCGTTCCAGATCGCGGATCGTTTTGCAATTGTTTCCACTTCCGTGAGTCAATGTGTTGCAAAGGACATATGCTGCTGAATGAGCATTATACTAACATCATAAATAGTGGCAGGTGAGCAACTACACTAAAAAGCACCTCTACACAGTTTAATAAGCAGGTAGCTACAATAACCAATACTTATATCCGACCTTCCCGCAATGACAGCCACATATCTCATGTCTATACAGAACATTTTATAATATGCATCCCTGCAATGAAATGTCCTTAATGTGAATTTATCAGTTATGTATAACTGAACTGCATAAGTTCTACAACTAAAAAGCTGAACCATAAGGACTGTTGAATGACTTCAAATATACTTTTTCTAGGCAAGTCAGTTAAGAACAAATTCTTATTTTCAATGACAGCCTAGGCACAGTGGGTTAACTGCCTTGTTCAGGGGCAGAACAACAGATTTTTGCTTTGTCAGCTCAGGGATTCAATCTTGCAACCTTTTAAGGTTCCTAGTCCAACGCTCTAACCACTAGGCTACCTGCCTCCCTAATGACACCTAAAAAGTTTTTGAAGTTGAAACCAGATGTTGATGCAGATTATTATCATTCTGTAAATGACTACAGCTAATAACAGGTTACTGAATATGTTGATTTATATAACATCTAAATGGACAAGTTTAAAAACAAATCCCTTGTGTCTTTCAGCAATATTTGAAGTCCAAAAAAGTAACTGGGTATATACAGATGTAGGATCTTAATTTGATCAACCTGTTTTTGCAGGGAATTTCCTGCACAGTAGGAAAAGTAAACTTGTAGTGTATTCAAGGTTTTTAAAGGCTTCTAAAGTTGTACTTTCCACTTTAAAATGTTGGACTTGGTTTGCCCTATCAAAAAAATGTATCAACCCCTACAAAATGTCCATTAATTATAATCTACACAATAATTCAAATTTCTGTAGGATTTGTTGCTGTAGGAATATTTTCCTGCTGTGAGAAACTGGTCAAATTAAGATCATACATCTGTACTTACAAATGATATAAGACATGAGATCCTGCAGTTAGTACTTACTGTAACAAGAACTTGTACCAGTAGCAAATGATGCAGACATCTAAGTATGTCTCCACAATCCCTACAACTCGCTGCTCAATGTCCTCAGCTGTCAGTGCCATCTCTACACTCAGATCTATGATGAGTTAACACAATTCTCACACAGCTAAACGGCTGCTGAGTACTCACTGACTGTGATCCCGTCTGACTCCTAATCATCGGAACTATTGATCTGACGCGTTCGATCTACCTATAAACAGGAGAACACCGACGTTGATGAGGTCAGTGCCCACTGCCCCCAATAGGGACCCTACAGAGTAAGCAAAGGGTGATTGGAGGGCAAGGGATGAACGACGAAGAAGGAGGCAATGGTAAAGCATTCAGTTCTCAAAAACTCAAAACACCAGGATTATAAAAGGGGATCCTTCCAAAGAGTCTTAAGCTCTTGAGTATCCGATCCAAAGATGAAGCTGTAAAGTCCACAGGTGGCTGCTGAGGGGAGAACGGCTCATAATAATGCCCGGAACGGAGCAAATGGAATGGCATCAAACACCTGGAAACCATAGAAACCATGTGCTTGATGTCTTTGATACCATTCCACCTACTCTGCTCCAGTCATTACCACGAGCCTGTTCGCCCCAGTGCCACCAACCTCCTGTGATAGTCTCTTATGTATAGGATTCCTCTCCAAAGACGACACTAGAGTCTGATGTAGCCAATACACTACGTAGTGTTATGTACACTGTAGGCTTTATGTACTCTCATAATACTCTAGTGTGATCTTCGGGTAGAGGAGGGGACAAATGGACGCCTCTAGGTCTATGCCAGAGAGAGGGAGACCAGCGTGAGGGAGACCAGCAGCAAAAGAAGGGAGGAAAATGAAGAGGTGGCGGCCGACGGGACAGGGCGGTTCTTCTTCCGGGGCCCATTGCAGAGCGGTGTGTTACAACAGGAGATGCACACAGAGTTGATCCTTCCAGTGCAGAACTGCTGGTAGCCTGATGAGGATATGAGGCATGCCCCGGACGAGGCACAGGACTTGCGGTAAAATATGCCTGAAGAAGGAGAGAGAGAAGCGGTCAGAGATAGTGCAAAGCTATACAGGAAGTCCAGGTCAAGGTATGTGTGAGACTGTTGGAGAAACTTAGCCAAGTCTCGGAGCAAACTGAGGTAGCACAATCACTGGGGAAGGGAGGGTTAAAAGTCCTTCAACTGTCATTTTTGTTTTGTTTTCATTAATGTGTGTCTGTTTTATGGGATGTCTGGCCTATGCCATGTCTCGCATCCTTTCACAGTGCATTTTCTTGTGCGTAAAGCAAATATCTGTGAAAATCAGACAACGCATGATCTAATCTACCTTTTTTTCACAAATATACAGGAATAACAATTACACATCAAGAAAATGTGGTGATTTGAAAATATTAGCCTTAGGATCTTAGCTTAGTGAGAAATTCTCGAGACATACAGTATATTGTAATTCAGTGCTATTTGCAATTTAACAGAACTTTATCCTGATCAATACTGGAATGGTTCATATTCCTGGGAGGTGATCCTCTAAGTGCCTGGAACCTTTGTAGAGCCGTTGTAAAAAATAAAACCTTGAGAATGTCACCTTGACAGAATATAATTCTCTCAAACTATGGAACAATTGCAACAAAACTATGCTTCGATTTATATGTTGGCGAGAGAATGCACATGAACAAGAGTATTTCGATTTCATGGAAATGTTGTTGTGCCATTAAGTCTTACCACAGGAGGTGGTAAGAAAGCCTGCGTCTCCCTGCCTGATAAATGAACACCTTGCAGGGACTCGACAACTCCCACTTCTCCCTACTCTTTCCTAGGAAATAGACACTGGGCTTTTGGACACAAACAAATCCAAGGTGACCCTGGAGATGTGACTCACGCTCCACTGAATCTATTAAGCATTAGTAATTGTTATAAGCATATATGGATGCTTATAATGTGTTCTTTGCTGAAATTTGTCAACAGACTGCAAAGAGTTGTCCTAATGATGAGAAGGGGCGTCAGGTAGCCTAGTGGTTATAGCATTGGGCCAGTAACCGATAGGTTGCTGCATCGAATCACCGAGCTGTCGTTCTGGCCCTGAACAAGGCATTTAACCCACTGTTCCCCGGTAGGCAGTCATTCGCAAGTTCATAAGTGCTCACGACATGTCTTACATTGCATTGTAACTGTGGCATAGTGCGTTATACCTGTCGACGTTAAGTAAAGTGTTACGAAAAATAATTAAAGAGTATAGAGGAAATAGATGAAAGGGGGAAGAGAACTGCTAGTCACATTAAAACTACCATCAAAACTTTACTGCTCTAATTTACTCGTCTTTCTCTTGAAATAATGACAGATGAGCTGTCAGACAAAGTGGCAATTTGTAAATGCAATACAATATTCATGTTTTGTCTCAAAGACGTCAGACAAGCCTTCAAGACAAAAGTAGACAATTTCAGCCTGTGTCGGCCCCTGATTACTGCTATTAAGTTTGACATAACGAACAATACAACTTTAGCTTAATCAACCCTCTTCTTTGTTCCATACTTCATCACTATGCACATTTAGAACTGACTGTCTAACAAACCAAGTCCCCAAACCTTTATTGGGGAGAGGAATGGGTAGAGACCAAGCTGACACCAATTCACGTGTAAAAGCCAACTTTCCTTGAGGATTATGTTACAGAGGTCTTCACATATCATACACACATTATGCAAGTACTTCTTTCCACGAAAATGTTATGGTAATTCGCAAATTCATTATTTGTGATAAATTGCGGTTGCTGCACATAAAGATAATTAGTTAGGCTCCTGGTCTCAGGCTGACATTATATGAAATGATCAAATTAAGGAACACATTCATTACCCAACATTGCTAGAAGGTTTTATGTTAGAATAAAAGTATGCATGAATTTTCATTTTATCTGCTTACAGGAGCACATAAGAATCCCTTTGCCAACATCGCATTAGAATCAAATGACTCAGAAGACCTTTCTAAAGAGTGCAGAGACTGGAAAAGATTTGTGAATATACTGTAAGCATGTGCATTTCACACAAAAGTGCATCCTTATCTCAAGGTTATTCAAACCATTACACAGCATTACACATAGTGTACATTTGTCCATGACATTATTGTCATAGATCATTGCCTTTGAGTGATGAAGCTTGTCCACCATCACGTTCAGAGACATAGTTTGGGCATAAAACACTCTCTAAAGACAATCTAGCTACATGTATGATGTTCTTGGTACATTTTTTTAATACTCTTGTAAATGAAAGCATACATTTGATCACAAGTGACATACTGTACATGTAATAACACTGGATGTGGTAGGAACAATAGGCCTAGTGTATTTGAAGGGCGTTATCTCATTAAGCAATAAGGCACGAAGGGGTGTGCTGTATGGCCAATATACCACAGCTAAGGGCTGTTCTTAAGCACGATGCAACGTGGAGTGCCGGGATACAGCCCTTAGCTGTGGTGGTATATTGGCCATATACCACAAACCTCCTGAGGTGTCTTGTTGCTATTATAAACTGGTTACCAACGTAATTACAGCAGTACAAATAAATGTTTTGCCATACCCGTGGTATATGGTCTGACATGCCACAGCTTTCAGCCAATCAGAATTCAGGGCTCATATTACGCAGTTTATAATGGAAAAAAATGATTAATGGATCAACTGAGTACAGCAACCAGCAACTAAGGGGGTTAACCTTCCTTTGGGAAAATCCCATTAAAAGAATATGAGCCATAAACCATGAATTAACTATGGTAATAGCCTCTTCATCTATGGAGATTCTTTGATAGTTCCCAATTGATTTAGTGGGCATACGTATAGGCCTAGTTTATGATCTCATTTGTTTACGTTACAAGGAGACCCTTTAGGTCAGTTCCACTGAATTCAGAGATAGAGAGGAAGTACACGAAAGAGGAAAATATACCTTATTTAGGTCACATGTTAAAAGTGTCACAGTCCGGTGTGGGTTGTTTTACATTGCA
Organism: Oncorhynchus keta; assembly: GCF_023373465.1. Taxonomy (NCBI): domain Eukaryota; kingdom Metazoa; phylum Chordata; class Actinopteri; order Salmoniformes; family Salmonidae; genus Oncorhynchus; species Oncorhynchus keta. The sequence continues at coordinate 13,356,446 of NC_068457.1, read as the reverse complement.
AGGTAGGTGTCAGAGAAGGCAGTGTGGCCTGGGGTGGTCTAGCTGCAGAACACATCTCTATTGTGTTCGACGTGGGTTCTAATCCGACCCACGCCCTTCTGACACAAAACAGATCCCCCAAACTTCCTGTCTTTCTCTCACTAGTCTCTCTCGTCAAACTAAAGCTCACACTCTGCTGTGGCGGAGATACAGCATCTGCGAGAAGGGACTACTCTCCCACTATCTCGATCCAATGAAGAACAAATGAGGAAAGGAATGGGACTGCCCAGGAGACTCTGTTTTCTTACCATCCTTCTTCACCAGTACCTCTTTCTGACACATGTCCTGCACGTTGACCGTGCAGTTGACAATGAACTCCGGCGTGGAGCATTCATTGTTTTTCACCTCCTCACACTGGTAACATTGGATCTGGAGAGCATAGCCTGTACAAGAGAGAGAGAGACAGAGAGAGAGAGAGAGACAGGAAGAACCGCAAGGGTTAAAAAAAAACATTTCTTTAAAGCCCACAAGAACAGTTCACCAGTATCTGGCATATACTGTAGTAATCTCATTAGTCTATGAATGTTGGTCAAGAGAGACTACAGGCAAATTATTTCAGGCGTGTTTAGCTGTGCTTGATTGATCTTGCCTGGCACATCATAACCAATGGAGTGGTCAAAAAAAGTGCAAAGCAACTGCCCAACCGGCACTCCAGGCAGGCTTGATCAAAACGCTGAACGTTTTTGAAAGATTAGGCCTTAAATCTTACTTGAAATATTTGAAAATGTTATTTTGTGCAGTTCAGTCATTAGTATTATCCCTTGTTCATTTAGGGCCTTTCAGCCCAACATATTTTCCTCCCAACTAATCAAGAATAAGTGTTTTTGTGATCCATTGCCAATACCACAGACCAGGAACTGTATCCTCGAGGAGAGACAAATGCATCTTTGAAATGAAAAAGTCTCTTTGCTAGCATTTTGAAAGTCAACTTGGTACCTATTTGCAATGATCAGAGGACAAGGAGGTGGACTTTGAAAAAAAGACTGGATCTCCTCGATGAATAGCAAATGTGAAGATGATCTCAACGAGCATTTCATGTTGGAGAGTCGATGTTGATGCTATCCTTACACATGCGGACATGTTGCAAATATCAGACAATAGGACTTTGAGCTAATATGATGACATTTCTGTACCACACCACAGAAAGCACTGACAAGTCACACAAAACACATACTTCTCTGACTACATACACATTTGTCAAGACAGCAAAGGAACACAGTAGAGAGGAGTTGTTTAACGCACAAACAGATCTGGAGTCAGGATAAAGGGATTTTGACTGAAAATAATGAACAAATAAGTTTCAACAATATAAATCCATACTCTCATTTACTTGCCAACTAAACTTAATCAGACACAATTGTGTGTGGAAGCTGGGCATACTGTATCTGTGCAGGGAAAATGGCCCCTCAACTTTACCCACTAGAATGATAATTGCCATTCTGATTACTACAGGTCAAAACAACCAAGCCAGAGTGTTCCAGACAAAGTGCTTTTATCCACACACTCAATGAAGCTGTTGCTCCAGCACTGACTTCAAATGAGATGAATTCATTCTAACATGACCTGATTGGAATTAAATGGAAATTGAGATTAACAAAGAATGACAGATGGTTGGCTATTCATGCAAAATTGTTTCACAGGGATGAAAAATCGGAAGAATTTAACAGAGGATTCCCCGGATGGAGAGCACAATCTGATTCAGGGTTTGCAAATGGGGGTTTAACTGAAACATGCATGACCGTGCAATGATAAACAATAATTCAACATTTTCTCAAGCGCCACAGTTTCAGGTCATTTGTTCTCCATGACAGATAGTACTACTGTGTTCTAATTATTGAACTGGAGACAGTCATTCATTTCCCAGTCTGACAGCGCCATCAAGCACAAATTCAATTGAAAAGGATCCCCCCCCCAAAAATCAGAGCGTAATTACGTTAAAACCAGATAAATGCTTCAAAACCCCATCCATCAACCGAGCAATAGTCTCTTAAAGTGCCTAAACACATCCTAGACTGTATTGCATTTGTCCTCTATAAACCACTGGATATTGACACTATATATAATGAACATTTAGGCAAGCATAAAGTTATGTACATATTGTCTATACTTTTCATTTTGTTCCGCAATACCCTTTTCACTGAGGTAAAAAAAAAAACGAATCAAATTACTTAGAAGTAATTTCTGCTAACAATGAAGATGATGTTTTAAGGAGTGGGTATGTTAACCAAACGCAGCACATCCAACTCAGAACGGACAGAACATTTGTATGGTATTTACACCAGAGGCATTTTTGGCGAGATCACTGTTCATATGCCATGTGCAATGGGTTCAAGTGGAAATATGGACTGGAAAAGCTCTGAGCGGCTGATTGTCACATCATTCTGATGATATGATCCGTGGACGTATGTTGGAATGATAATGCGGGACTACCCCATTGACATGGATTATCATTGTCATTTTACCTGATTCTTTTTTTTAGCAACTACATTACCCCCATTTGTATACATTATTAGCATATCATTGCTATAAGGTGACCCATGTGGATTGAGAAATCCGTTTATTTGCCGTCATCTATCTTCAATTGTGTATTTTCCTTCCACAGTCATCTGAAGAGAGACAGCTTTGTTATTCTCTGCATATTTAGTGATATTAATATTCATCACAGGTGTTCATGGAGTGGTATATCAGCTCATTTAACACCCACAAATAAAAAATGGTGATTTAGTTCACTACATTCACCAGAGCTGACAACTGTTGATCAGTCATGTTCATTATCATTTGAGCTTGATGGAATGCCTACACCTGTAAAATAAAATGTTGAATTGCATTTGTGTTGTCAATTAGAGAGCTATTAATTAGCTATTGATAATGAGTGGCCGACACATGTCCCTCTGCTTTATAAAATGAGTGAATACATTCGTCACCTGTAATGGTGTCTAGTCATGTTTAATAGCAATTAATCGGAATACTTAATAGCCTAATTAGCATACCATGTAGGGCAATTGTAAGATCACAAAGATGCTCTAAATATGGAATAATGTTCAATGTTTCAGCATGTCACGCTCTATTATTTAACATTGACATTTTTAAACAACATCATTAAATTGAATAAAATATATGTAAAATAGAAGTCGAAATCACATTTTGAAAATATCTGCCTTTGCACAGGTGATATGCGCAATAGTTTTACAGACGTAATTATGACCTAAGGTGACATATTTTTTCGTAGCTGGAGCGCAGGTGCCTATAGAACTGTCAAATTCAAGAATCTGTGCCACAATTTCTTATTCCAAGACAGTTATAAATGCTTTTACTGAGATGATTTGATATGCAACGGTAACCTCCTGCGCGCCTCCATGTTGGCATTACTAGACCTCTCCTGGACTTCTGAAAAATATGTTATTGTTTTCATCTGACAACAAAAAGCTGCCCAAAATCATTTAACCATAATCCAAACTTGAATTAGATTGGAATAGCTGGAAACGTTGACACATCACGAGGAAATACTCTCAGCACCCGAATACAACGCAGAAAGCCAACACATGTAAGATTACGCAGTCTCCAAAGTTTAGCATACCTGTTTTGAGGAAAATTCCAAGCAAAGTTGCATGAATGAGAAGCAACATCCTCTCCCAAATGACACTTTAGAGGAACACATCAGACCAGGTGAACTTAAAACGAAAGCAAAACCCTTAGATGGATCCGTGGCATCAAAGTGTTAGAGCACATTCTGCAGCGAGGAATGTGATGCGCAGCGCTAAACGAGGGCGAGCTCTGCGGTTCTAGAGACCACGTTGCAGAATTCCAGTGACATTGGATAAAGATAAATCATAAAACGTACCACGTGACGAAAGCTCGTGATATGGAAGCAATTCATCAATCACTCATATCCTACACAAGCAGATCCGTGACTGTTAAATTGCGTCCAAATATGAAAAAGTCACCTTTGGATAGGCTTTTGGGCATGGAATGCACCGTTGGTAGCCATGCACATTTAACCAGATTTAGAAAGGCTACTATTCCTTAAATACATTTGTTGAGATCATCTCGTGGTTCTTCTGTCTGTTGTGGATCTTGTACGTTTCGTGTTAGAGAGAGAGAGAGAGAGAGACAGAGAGAGAAGTGGGAGAGAGAGCGAGAGAGAATGTTTGGAAGTCACTCTAGGGTGGCTGAAATAATTACTTTTATTTATAGTCACATAATTACCCATCAAGAGACTAATTGTTATAAATCCCCCTGCTTTATACGGACTGTCTCAGAGAGTAAAGCTCGGGGAAAACGGGCTATACGTTTAACACGTTTTATAGTTGAAGAATATGACATGAGCTTTATGGCAAGCATTTGAAGACAGGACGAGGATCAAACTTTCCCTTGCCATTATTAACAATTCCCTGCTGTAGCCTACATACATACATTTCAGGTACACATTTATGAGCGCAACGGCAAAGATCAGTGAAGATCTCACTGTTCCTTGTGACTATAGTACCTTGTATATGATATTGAACGCACACCTGTATGACAGCACGCACGCACACGCACACACAAACTTCAACCTCCAACAGTTACGGAAGCTGCACCAAATTGAAAATAGGAAATCATTTATTTTTTATTTTTATTGGAAATGATTACATAAAATATATCATTAAAAGTCTAATGTAACAGCCAAAATTGCACACGTAATTACCAAAGTAACACTGCTGGTAACAGGTTCTCTTACAAAGGAACAATCAAGCAGAGAAGATGTGAAGTAGGACAATTAAACAACACTATACAGTTCCATGTACAAAAAGTGGGATATAAATACTCGTCAGCTAGAAAAAAAATACACATTATGGTCTTAGCAAGACTCTCCTTACATATTGTTAACAGTTTCATGGAAAATTGTTCAAACAATGAAACGTACACAATCTGTTTTGATTAGCACCAGAATCAAATTACGCACGTTTGGCATGATGATTTATTCCTATTACGTTTCAAATGTGTTATTGGATAAAGTGATAAAGGGTTGCAGTTGTAGCTTTTATTCGACAAAATAAAACATTTTGTATCGACAAAAAACCCTAAGGAAGTCACAAAACGAGGAAACGGTCAAGAAAAGTTGAGCTGTTCTCAATCAGAAGACATATAGACAAGGTTGAATGATTGGCAAACGTAACACAATGATTTAAATTTAAAATTGCATATACCAGTCAGCAATGCTCCATTCTGATATTAACTTAATTGCAGTATTTAACACACAAACAAAATATACAAAGAAAGGAGTGTTTTATGATTCTACAAGAGACACAATTTCAACAGTTCTGTTATCCTGGAGTTCATGAAGGTTTTACTTTTTTTTATGTCTGTTTTCCATTAAAAAATGACAGCATTTTCCGTGAGTTGTAACCTTATATTCAAGGTAACTAGGTATAAGCGTTGCATTTTCCCTGAGCTACTAGCATAGACCTTGCTCCGTAAATGTGTTATTGAAGCCAACAGAAGTTTCTGATTCATAAGTACCATTCAGACACTAGTTTAGTTCTGTTTACATTAAATACTGAGTGACCCAAGTACAATGGTGATGGTACGGGATACTTCAGGATTTTTTTCTACTTCCCCGGAGTCAGATGAATTCGTGGATACCCTTATGTCTCTGCCTGCAGTTTGAAAGGACGCTGCTAAATGTTCTCATAATGACTGGAAGTCTACTAGCATGCTAGTAGATACCGTAGACGTCCAGCCATTGCGCGAACGGTAGTTAGCATTGGCTCACACAACCAACTCTAACTTCCTTCATACTTGATGCAGAGGCATAATAATGGCCTCCATGAGTTCATCTGACTGCGGATGAAGATAAACGGAGTTGTTGCCAAATATCCCAAAGTATCCCTTTAAGCCACTACACAGCAGTTGAAGTTCAGCTTGACAGTTTTGACTTGCTGGTAGAAATTATTGATTGTGTATTGATCATGTATTTCTCATCTGTAATACAACTCAAAGTCAATACTGACTCCAGTACATTCAATATGCAGGATATTATTCTTTAAGATTCCACAGTACTGGTGGTTCAATTAAATGTGCATATGCATGTATTTAGGTCACTTAATATAAAGTATAAATCACACCACTTCAAAAATAAAATACATTATTTGTTCTTGTTCTAATGTGTGTCACATTCTAGTTCACCATGCAACTTTCAAGATACCACAGCAGTCTGGAAATCGTACACGTTTGAGCCAATGGCTTTAGGAGCTATGATTGCATGGTATGGCTTGCAGTGTATTGCAAGATGGTAGTTGTGGTGTGTAGGCCTGCCATTATGACATACAATAGTGTGGCAGTAAAACATTGTTCCAATTCAAATTTCAGAAATAATGATCAGTGAGAAAACCATCTATCCACATCCAACAACCGTAATAGTTTTTTGCACATTTGATGATTCTTAAGGTATTGCTTCACACTACTAGGCATCATCAGTTGCTCCTGCTGATATTACTGATTGGTTTGATTTGGTGGTATTTACTCTAGTTGTGTCTTCAAGTTGAATTTCACTTTTTAAATTCCTTAAAAACTTTGTACAGTATTTTTTTTTACAGTGCAATGATAAAAAACATTCCCCCTTCGGGAAAAAATACATTACCCTAGAAGACAATTTCTAATATTGCTTTCCACACCTTGAACGGTGGTAAGGTTGTAGCCTATAGTTTAATTGTCCAGGTTAGAGGTCATGCAAACTGTACAGTCTGGGATCCACGTCCTTATCTTATGACATCACCTATGACATCACTTCCTTCCTTCCTTGTGACCTAAGTGCTTCGGTTGGTGGGAGTAGCAGAGGACTCCACAGAATCATCCCCGGCCTCCACTTTCTTACTCTACACATCGTTGGAGCCTTGACTGGTGCATGAGGAGAAGCTGTCGTAGAGCGAATCGCCGAGAGAACCCACACACTCGGCCCCGGGCTTGGAGTAGTAGCTGGACGACGAGGGCTCGTTGTCAACCCTGCTGCAGCAGTCCTCTTCTCTCTCCCCTGCGGAACAGGAGCAGTCACCGCTACTGGGCCTTAGCTCTGTCTCCGGGTACAGCCCCAGCCCACTGCTGTTCAGCTTGTTCAGGGAATCCAAGGACACGTCTCTGGAGCCGACCTGGACCCCCCCCTCCGCAGCCGCCTGTCGTCATGTCCACTTGATTCCCTTTCTACAGCAACAACAAGACAACAAGAGAGGGGAAAATTAGACGAGAGGTGTTTTTGTCATCTGCCCACACTGAGTCCACACTGCAGCACATTATTATCACACTTTAAAGGGTCAATCTGGTATTCAAACAACAATAAAGATTTCCCAGATTGCCTCCATCTCCATAACATATCATATAAGTAATCTGTCACTCGGTCTCTCAATTAAGAATATCCAGAAGCAACCAAAACAAAGGCTGTCATGCTGAATTTACACTGAGTGTACAACAAATTAGGAACACCTTCCTAATATTGAGTTGTGCCCCCTTTTGCCCTCAGAACAGCCACAATCCGTTGGGGCATGGACTCTACAAGGTGTCGAATGTGTACCACAGGGATGCTGGCCCATGTTGACTCACGAGGTCAGTCTATGTCATGGAAATGTTTTGCACACTCAGGGTACATCTACTTCAGCGTGAAGCAACACCACAAAGCAATTTGACTACCGCCATTCCTGAGTGTCGCATTGATTTATTGAGAGCTTTGTTCATTCTCCTCCCATGCTTAAGGCCCAATAAGTCCGTCTGGGGGAATCTGCCGTGAGATATCAACCTCTCTACAGGGAGAGAGGGAGAGGGAGGGAGAGTGATTCTCCTTCGTAGTTGTTTTAACACAACGTATTATAATGTTGTCAGCAGCCCATGATGTTAAAAAAGAAACGAGTCAAACAGTGGCCGGCTTATTCTCGCTATAAATTAACCAATGGCTTAACCTCAAATATACTGTAGAGCAAACATCTATTGTATATCATTTTGCATATTGATATATTGTATATTGTTATATTGTTTTTGGTATGCACAGAGAATCTCACTTAGAGAATCTTAGTGAATCTCAATTAAAGGTATAATGTGGGATCTGGGTATTTGTTCAATGGAGATTTCAATCCATTGTGTGTTGAAGAATATACCACAACAAGAGTGGGGCTGCCATTTTTCTAAGAAATAAATCCCAGATTGCAGCATTAATGTTGCAGTTTCAGGATGAATCACTAGAGCCCTCTAGGTCCTGTTGTTTATGTACTTTAGAGAAATATTTTTGGCATGTACACTTTAATTGTGTTTGGTTGCTGAACTCATTGCCTTCTTTCATGGAAAACGCCTCCAAGCCATTCCACCAACCTTGAGTAAATTGGCAACCCAACAATAGGAGAAGTCCCCAGTGAGATACATACATATAAAAACCTCTGCATCTCCAATCTAGCATAATCACAGAAATCACGCATCATGCAATTTTCCCACATACTGTCATAAATCTAACCACAGTGAATACAAAACACATCTTCAGTAGAAACAAAAATGTATGTTGTGTAATTCAGCCTTGGTCAATAACTACTAGAATATCTTAACAGAAATATTTATGCAGAAATGCACTAAGGAATCTTGAAATAATTTGAGGAATTGTTAGAAGGAGCCTGTGCTCTCTTTATCTGTGGTAAAGGTAAACACAAATCTCTGGATAACTGGATTTTCCTCCAGCCAATCTACCGAAGGGGCCAAGCCATCCACACACTTCCCGGGTGGAGAGTATACAGAGGTATTACCATATTATCAGGGGTATAGACTGCCTTCGGGGTTGCACTAAGTCCTCATCATTAAGTGTTCATTGCCAGGTGCCCCTTAGAAATGGCTTTCCTCCCAGGAACTCCAACCACTCCACTAACAATCTGGTGTTTTACAGTAATGCATTCTAAACACAGGCACTGCGGGTTAGATATTCTTCATATACTAAATCAGCACAGAGAAAATCAGACTTCTGAAAAATACCACTTTTGAGCTACAATGACTAATAATGGTAATTCAAGGGTTGGTGATAAAAACAAATGCGATTCAAATCTGCACACTGACACATATCTCCATTCCAAAATGCTTTTTAGTCCAAGACTAGGCTCAATCTGGGTCCGGGAAACAAACCCTATAGTATGTGCCAGTGTAGTGTAGTCTACAGGTGCATGGATGTGGGAGACCATGAGAACAGAGCAGAGGGTGTATGACTTGATTGTGATCAGTGATTGGAATTGGGGTGGCCTTTCGTTCAGTGCCTGTGACAGTGAGGAACAACAATCATGGTCCTGCTCTTCTCCAAACAGCACTGAGCTCTCTATCTCGGCAGGAGGGATTCTTATCTGTGATTGAATTTGATTTGGTGAAACACAATTACCACTCGTCTGTGGGTCGAAAACCAACCTCCGTGCAGACCTTGACCATCCGCTGGCACCTAAGGAGCCAGTTGAAGTGTATCCTTTACAACGGACCACACAGGAAAACATCGCCTCAGGGGCACTTCAGGTGGAAAAAGATCTTGTCAGCGGCTAATTGGTTATCATCTAGCAACTCTGAGGTATTTCAGTTCAATGGGAATGTCTTGGGTAACTGGGATTCTGAAAGAAAATATACGTTGGAAACATTCTTACTTCTAAAGGTGTCAAGAGTCAGTCAGTCAATAAGGAGACCAAAGAGAGAATGGCTGTTCTTCTCCCTGACTGGGATTCTGCACAATTGTTGTGTGTCTGAAATATGTATTGTTCATATACCACTAATGGTATACTGTTGTGTATGTATGTAAACTCAGCAAAAAAATAAATGTCCTCTCACTGTCAACTGTGTTAATTTTCAGCAAACTTAACATGTGTAAATATTTGTATGAACATAACTAGATTCAACAACTGAGACATAAATTGAACAAGTTCCACAGACATGTGACTAACATAAATTGATTGATGTGTCCCTGAACAAAGGGGGGGTCAAAAGTAACAGCCCATATCTGGTGTGCCTGCCTTACAACAGGCCAACAAGCCCTCAGTCCAGCCTCTCTCAGCCTATTGCGGACAGTCTGAGCACTGATGGAGGGATTGTGCGTTCCTGGTGTAACTCGGGGAGTTGTTGTTGCCATCCTGTACCTGTTCCACAGGTGTGATGTTCGGATGTACCGATCCTGTACAAGTGTTGTTACACGTGGTCTGCCACTGCGAGGACGATCAGCTGTCCATCCTGTCGTCTCACGGTACGGCCATTGCAATTTATTGCCCTGGCCACATCTGCAGTCCTCATGCCTCCTTGCAGCATGCCTAAGGCACGCTCACACAAATGAGCAGGGACCCTGGGCATCTTTCTTTTGGTGTTTTTCAGAGTCAGTAGAAAGGCCTCTTTAGTGTCCTACGTTTTCATAACTGTGACCTTAATTGGCAACCGTCTGTAAGCTGTTAGTGTCTTAAAGACCGTTCCACAGATGCATGTTCATTAATTGTTTATGTTTCATTGAATAAGCATGGGAAACAGTGTTTAAACCCTTTACAATGAAGATCTGTAAAGTTATGTGGATTTTTACGAATTATCTTTGAAAGACAGGGTCCTGAAAAAGGGACCTTTCTTTTTTTGCTGAGTTTATGTATGTATGTATGTACAGGCAGTAGCAGCTGGCATGCAATTGAAATATATATATATATATATTTATTGATTCACACTTACATGTCTGTACTTACATGGCTGTATATTGCCTCCACACTTACATGTCTGTACTTCTATTTCCAATTGCATGTCCAAGACCAAAAACATCCCTCTCTCTCCCCATAACATTAGTGCTCCAGGTAACAAGCTGTTACAAGCAGCTGGGGAGAAGGTGTGAACACAGATATTATATAGTTATGAGGCATATGGCTGTGTAACCTGGCCCTCTCTGGTTTGGCTCCTTAGATCCTGCCATGCCCGGCCCCAGCACAGCATCTAATGCTGTTTTCCCCCTGTCAGAGAGGCCTGCAGCAATCTCTATTACCCATCAGGAGAGAGAAAAAGAGAGGTAGCGAGAGAAGGGAGAGCAAGAAGGGAGTGAGAGAGAGAACAAGGGAGAAGGAAAGAAAGAGGGAAAAGGGGAGAGAATGAAAGAAAGAGGGGGGAAGAAAGAGAGGACGAGAGCCAAGCTGAGAAAGATATAGAAAGAAAAAGGGGGTGGGGTTTTAAGGAGGCAGAGGGAAGAGGGGCTGTAGCCAGGCAGGCAGCGTGGCTGTCAGGCAGTGTCAGGATGATGAATGGGGGCCAGGCTGGGCCATGAGGTCTCTGATGAGAGCTGCCGAGCTTTACATCACTCTCCTGAGTGTTTGTGAAAGGTTATTAAAGGCACTTAAATCACCCAATCTCACACAGCATCAGCGCTCCCCGTCTGCACTTTCCACACCCTTCGCACTTCCAAAACAAATCTTCCATAACGATATTATGAACTTACCTGACTGTGAATGGTTAAATATACAGTGTGGTCCCAACACCATATTTTACAGTAGGTATGGGTTTCCTTTCGACTCATACATTGTCATTTTGGTGCCACACCCATCACTGGTGTGCGTGGCCAAAGACCTCTATTTTCATGTAATCTGACCAAAGCACCAGTTCCAATAGAATCCAAGTGCCGATGCCATTTAGCACTGCTGGGTGATTTGAAAAGTCCTAGTCAATCGATCAATAATATAATAATACTCTTAGCAAAAAAATGTAACTTTAATTTACAATCTGTAGAAACTAAGAGAGGTTTGTTTCTATAGAAAGGTTCAGAGCTTTTGTGAAACATCATCGCACATTTAAATAATAATAATATTGCAAATAGAAATCAAAACTGAATGGACTTCAGTGATCGATGGGGGGGGGGGTTAAGGGTAAACACAAACAAGGATGGAGCAAAAAACAAACGAAAGATAACTATTGTAAAATATACTGTGTCCTTAAAATGTACAGTATATAGTATGTAAAAGCTAGAAGTTGAGGCCTAAGTGTTGTTGTCCATTAGTTTACTCCAATTAGGGAAGGGGATGTAGGGTAAGGGGAAAATAATAATGGAAAATATATAACAAATATATATACATACAGTACCAGTCAAAAGTTTGGACACACCAACTCATACAAGGTTTTTTTTCTTTTACTATTTACTACATTGTAGAATAATAGTGAAGACATCAAAAACTATGATATAACACATATGGAATCATGTAGTAACCAAAGAAGTGTTACAATTAAAATACATGTTATATTTGAGAATCTTCACAGTAGCCACACTTTGCCTTGATGCATTTGCATTCTCTCTACCAGCTTCATCAGGTGACATCTTAAAAGTTAATTTGTGGAATTTATTTTCTTCTTAATGCGTTTGAGACAATCAGTTGTGTTGTGACAAGGTAGGGGTAAAAGACCAAGTCCATATTATGGCAAGAACAGCTCAAATAGTCAAAGAGAAATGACAGTCCATCATTACCTTAAGACATGAAGGTCAGTCAATCCGGAAAATGGCAAGAACTTAGAAAGTTTCTTCAAGTGCAGTCGCAAAAACCATCAAGAGCTATGATGAAACTGGCTCTAATGAGGACCGCCACAGGAAAGGAAGACCCAGAGTTACCTCTGCTGGAGAGGATAAGTTCAATAGAGTTACCAGCACCTCAGATTGCAGCCCAAATAAATGCTTCACAGAGTTCAAGTAACAGACAAATCTCAACAACAAATGTTCAGAGGAGACTGCGTGAATCAGGTCTTCAGGGTCGAATTGCTGCAAAGAAACCACTTCTAAAGGACACCAATAATAATAAGAGACTTGCTTGGGCCAAGAAACATGAGCAATGGACATTAGACCAGTGGACCAGATGTGGTCTGATAAGGTCAAATTTTAGATTTTTGGTTCCAACTGCTGTGTCTTTGTGAGACGTAGAGTCGGTGAATGAATGATCTCCGTATGTGTGGTTCCCACCGTGAAGCATGGAGCATGGAGGTGTGATGGTGTGGGGGTGCTTTACTGTTGACAGTGTCTGTGATTTATTTAGAATTCTAGGCATACTTAACCAGCACGGGCTACCAAAACATTCTGCAGCGATACGCCATCCCATCTGGTTTGCGCTTAGTGGGACTATCATTTGTTTTTCAACAGGACAATGACCCAACACACCTCCAGGCTGTGTACGGGCTATTTGACCATGAAGGAGAGTGATGGAGTGGTGCATCAAATGACCTCCACAACCACCCAACATCAACCCAATTGAGATAGTTTGGGATGAGTCAGACTGCAGAGTGAAGGAAAAGCAGCCAACAATGCTCAGCATTTGTAGGAAGTCCTTCAAGATTGTTGAAAAGCATTCAAGTTGAAGCTGGTTGAGAGAACGCAAAGAGTGTGTAAAGTTGTCATCAATGCAAAGGATGGCTACCTCAGAGAATCTCAAATAAAAAATATTTTGATTTGTTTAACACTTTTTAGGTTACTATATGATTCCATGTGTTATTTCATAGTTTTGATACTATTCTACAGTGTAGAAAATAGTAAAAAGAAAGAAAAACCCTTGAATGAGTAGGTGTGTCCAAACTTCTGAATGGTACTGTATATTTTTACAAAATAATATATATGGGGGATTGCAAATGATGCAAACAATTAAATTGATGGAAGACAAAATCTATCTGCAATATTAAAGCTGATCTATCCCCTAATTGTTTTAATTAATAATGCCATTACGCCAACTCCAGACTTTTACATTTGTTGGATGAAATGAAAATAGAGCTCTTTGGACACGCATACCAGTAGTGGGTTTGACGTGGAAATGAGAATGCATGAGCAGAAAAGTACCCCATACCTACTGTAAAATATGTTGATGGATCATTGATGTTATGTGGCTATTTTGCTTAAACTGGCCCTGGGGCATTTGTTAAGGTCAATGGCATCATGAACTTTACCCAGGACAGGGACATTTTATGCCAGAAACCTTGTTGCCTCTGCCAAGAGGCTGAAACTTGACCATAAGTGGATCTTCCAGCGAGACAATAACCCCAAGCACATATCAAAATCCACAAAGAAATGGTTAATTGGCCACAAAATCTCAATTTTGCAATGGCCATCTCAGTCTACGGACATGAAAACCATTGAAAACCTTAAGTTTGAATTGAAGAGGGATATCCTTTGTCTAAGCACAGACTAAGGATATCAAGGATCTGAAAGAAATCTGTGTGGAGGAATGGTCTTAGATACCTCCCAATGTGTTCTCCAACTCTTAAAACATTTTAGAAAAATGCTCAATACCATTATCCTAGAAATTAGAGTTATTGGAACCCCTACCTTTTTGTGAAAAACATGCATATTACTTGTTTTTTTTTTTTTAAATCTCCTTCTCTGACCAATTGTATTAGTATAAAATAATATAATTTTCAAACAATTTTGAGCATAAAATATACTGTAGCTCAGTATTTTAATTATTTATTTTATACAGTCATTTTTGCTCATCTTTATCAAGGGAGTCAATCATTTCTGACCCCACTGTGGGAGTATTGTCACAGTTGGACATGAGGGTAACTGTGTCCCTTTAAGAGACACATTGTCCCTTTAAGGTCAAATCCATGTTAACAAGAAGTAAACAGGTGGAAAAGGAGTAAATGGGTTGAAAGTGGGTCCATCATCTTGGTTGGTTCATAGATATTAAATGAGGTTCTCTCTTCTGTAATTCTGCGTACCTTTAACTTGAACATTTTATTATTAACGGATTTGTTTAGAATAGTGAAGGGCTATTCAACCAAACAATGCCAATAGTCCCCATAGGCCTTTAGTGTGTTGGTTAGATGTCTTTTCAAAGTTTTTTTATTTTATTTATGAAGATGTTTTCTTGTGGAGTTCTTTCCAATACTCATTATTGGACAGCAAAAGATGGTAGGATTAAATCCATAGTGTTGCTCTGTCTTTGGGTGTATTTGTCGTCGTTGTTTGGGTGATCTCTGTGCAGGTTGGATGCACATGATCTCTGTCCAACACGTTGCACTTCTGTAGGGAGTCTCATCGCAATCCGAGGCATGCTTTCAAACCCCCGGCTCACCACCGCAGAAGCCAACCACACAAACCTTGTTTAAAAAAAACTTAGTTACAACCCCACGTCCGCAACCAGAAACCACACTTTACCTTATTTCACACTGACATAAAAATGGCCAGATCCTGGCCATTTTAGCACAAACATCTTTGTAGAGTGGGAGTGGAAGACTCATATCCAAAATTGTTTTATTAAGTGTAGACTAACGGCTGAGGAGACAAAAAGCTGCATACTCTATTTTATTCCCAGTTATTCATTGAATAGATGAACCAATATTTCTGTATGCAGTGCCTTTGTCAGGGTCAAAGCATATACCAAGGGCATTCGTTTTCCACATTCAATTTTGAGCAGACAATTGCTCAGTAAATGCAGAATGGAATAGATCTGTACTTATTGAAATGTTTGACCCCAAAAAGAGACTGGCAAGGATGATGTTGTAAATTTAATTAAAAAAGGCATACACCCTGATCCCTCCAATGTTGTATTTGCTTTAGCAGAGTAGCTGGAAGTTTCAGTACTGCTCCTCTTTCATAGTGCAAGACCTCTATAGGCCAACATTAAGAACCACAGTTCAAGAAAATTACAAATATTCATTTATTTTTCCTCTCTCCCTGAACTTGTGTTGAGTCTAGAGGTCGACCGATTATGATTTTCAACGCCGATACCGATACAGATTATTGGAGGACCAAAAAAAAGCAGATACCGATTAATCGGACGATTTTATATTTATATATATATATATATATATATATTTCTAATAATGACAATTACAACAATACTGAATGAACAATGAACACTTATTTTAACTTAATATAATACATAAATAAAATCTATTTAGTCTCAAATAAATAATGAAACATGCTCAATTTGGTTTAAATAACGCAAAAACACAGTGTTGGAGAAGAAAATAAAAGTGCAATATGTGCCATGTAAAAAGGCTAACGTTTAAGTTCCTTGCACAGAACATATGAAAGCTGGTGGTTCAATATTCCCAGTTCTTCAATATTCTCAGTTATGAAGTTTTAGGTTGTAGTTATTATAGGAATCATGACGAGTCAACAATTTTTCTCTATACCATTTGTATTTCATATACCTTTGACTATTGGATGTTCTTATAGACACTTTAGTATTGCCAGCCTAATCTCGGGAGTTGATAGGCTTGAAGTCATAAACAGTGCTGTGAAGCAAGCATTGCTAAGAGCTGCTGGCAAACGCAGTAAAGTTTGAATGAATGCTTACGAGTATGCTGCCGCCTACCACCGCTCAGTCAGACTGCTCTATCAAAGCATAGACTTAATTATAATATAATAAACACAGAAATACGAGCCTTTGGTCATTAATATGGTCAAATCCAGAAACTATCATTTCGAAAACAAAACGTTTATTCTTTCAGTGAAATACGGAACCGTTCTGTATTTTATCAAACGGGCGGCAACCCTAAGTCTAAATAAACCTTCAATGTAATGTCATAATTATGTAAAATTCTGGCAAATAAGTTCGCAACGAGCCAGGCGGCCAAAACTGTTGCATATACCCTGACTCTGTGTGCAATGAACGCAAGAGAAGTGACACAATTTCCCTAGTTAATATTGCCTGCTAACATGAATTTCTTTTAACCAAATATGCAGGTTTAAAAAAATATACTTCTGTATATTGATTTTAAGAAAGGCATTGATGTTCATGGTGAGGTAAATTCGTGCAACAATTGTACTTTTTTCACAAATGCGCTTTTGTTAAATCATCACTCGCTTGGCGAAGTAGGAATGCAGGACAAGCTAGTTAACCTAGTAATATCATCAACCATGTGTGGTTAACTACTGATTTTTATAAGATAAATTTAATGCTAGCTAGCAACTTACCTCGGCTCCTTGCTGCAATCGCGTAACAGGTGGTCAGCCTGCCACACAATTTCCTCGTTGAATGCAATGTAATCTGCCATAATCAGTGTCCAAAAATGCAGATTACCGATTGTTATGAAAACTTGAAATCGCCCCTAATTAATCGGTTAATCGGTCGACCTCTAGTTGAGTCAAATCTTTTTGCAGATGATGAATTTTTCTGTAAGGTCGTGTGTGTGTGTTACGTTATTCTACTGCACTGAGCTGAGGGGAAGTGGAGGCTGAGGGGGATGAGGGCCATTTCATGGTCACTGCTCCTCATTTGTCATTCAGTGAAGTTAAATACTGGTAGGTAAATACCCCCTGACACGAGAGGGCAAGCCGATCGAAAGTAATTAGGCAACTTTCATTTTTTTTATTTTATGAAAACGTCAGAACAATCCAACTACAGCGCTGTATAGGAGGGTGAAAGACATCAAGCTTAGTGGACTTTGTCCGTACTTTATAAAAGCTGGAGAAGCTGGAAAAGGACAAATGTTGCTTTACAGCGATTTTGTTTTCACATGAGTTGGATTGCAAGTTACCATGGAAACAGCTTGCTTTGAGCTAATGCATGATCTCACATAACATTTAGAGGGAAAGTTTGACTACATCCTTGATGACATTAGTGTCAAACTGTATTGTAAACATCGGACTTTTTCGAGGTACGAGGTAGTGGTCCATACAATAGATCATCCTGAAGCAACATCAACAGACCATGATCATCTAGTTGATGAGCTACAAAAGGATATGTTAAAGGTAATATACTGAACAAAAATATGTAAACTGCAACATGTAAACTGTTGGTCCCATGTTTCATGAGCTGAAATAGAAAATCACAGAAATTTTCCATACGCACAAAAAGCTTATTTCTCTCCCAATTTTGCCCACAAATTTGTTTACATTCCGCCTGTTAGTGAGCATTTCTCCTTTGCCAAGATAATCCATACACCTGACAGGTGTGGCATATCAATAAAATGATTAATCAGCATGATCATCACACAGGTGCACCTTATGCTGGAGACAATAAAAGGCCACTAAAATGTGTAGTTTTGTCATACAACACAATACCACAAATGTCTCAAGTTGAGGGAGCATGCTGTGAAGGAATGTCCACCAGAGCTGTTGCCAGGGAATTGAATGTTAATTTCTCTACCATAAGCCGCCTCCAACGTTGTTTTGAGAATTTGGCAGGGCGTGCTGAGGAGTATTTCTGTCTGTAATAAATGCCTTTTGTGGGGGAAAACTCATTCTGATTGGCAGGGCCTGGCTCCCAAGTGGGTGGGCCTATGCTCTCCCAGGGCCACCCCGTGGCTGCGTCCTTGCCCAGTCATGTGAAATCCATTGATTAGGGGCTAATGAACTTATTTCAATTGACTGATTTCCTTATATGAACTATAACTCCGTAACATCTTTGAAATTGTTGCATGTTGGGTTTAGATTTTTGTTCAGTGTATGTCATAGGTCAACAGGAAGTACTTACGCTTAGTCTGTCTCCTGCTTTTCCCTCTAGCGATGACTGGTTGTGCAACAAGTTGTATTGGGAGAAACTCCTCCTGTGGTCGTCCTTCTCTATGTGAGAGAACATGTCATGTTGGTAGTAGTCCATGATTGACGGGAACTTTCCCACACTGCTCCTCTTCATTGTCTTCTCTTCATAGTCAACTGCGGAGAGCAATTTTAAATCAATATATCTATCAATCAATCAACCAATCAAGATGAACTGTCTAAAATCAAATGATGTAGGCCTAGAGTACATCTAAATAACATCAATATTGTGTCTGTGGATGTGCGATGCAGGCGAGATTCTGACCTTGGTTGCTCGTCTTTGCTCTGTTGGTAAGAGTGCTTCGGGTGGAGCCAAGCGTGTTCCCTTCAGACTCTGTCTCGGTGTCACTGCTGCTGCCTGAGTATGTGCACACTCTCGCGGCTCTGTCCTGTTCACGAAAGAGAGGGACATCTGAACAGAATGAGAAGATAGATAAATCCCTTTAAAGACTCCTTCCCAGGAGTCCGATGAACTTGTGGATACCATTTTTATGTCTCAGCATCCAGTACGAAGGAAGTTAGTAGTTTCGCAAGAAAATGCTAATTAGCGTTAGCACAATGACTGGACGTCAATGGTAGACGTCTAGTCATTGTACTAACGCTAGTTAGCAATCGCTTCCTTAAATGGATACTTTGAGATTTTAGCAATTATACCCTACGTCTACTTGTATGCAAGAAGATATCCATAGACTTCCAGCCATTGCGCTAATGCTAGTTAGCATTGGCTCGCGAAACGACCTCTAACTTCATTGATACTGGACACAGAGACATAAAAATGGTATCCACGAGTTCATCTGACTCTGGGGAAATAGATCAAATCCCTTTAATATCACTGTATCCTCAACAGAATACGGAGATACTCTTTCATAATGATAATGCTTCTTGGAGATGTGATATTGTATAGGGATTGTACAGAAGCCACAATTACTATGCTATTGCAGTCTATTTTGCTCCCAAAACACCACCCCATTGACATAGGCCTAATAGTGCATGGGAAGTTCCTTACACTGGATGAGTTGAGGTCCTTGGTGTTCCTCTTCTTGTCCACTTGTTCCTCGTGGGCCTCTGTAGTGACTGTGTGGCTGGTGCTGCATAAGTCTATCTGACTCAGTCGCTTCCTTCTGATCACATCTATCATTCAAAAGTAAAGAGAAACAAATCATGAGACACAGATAACAACCAAACCCACACACTCACACCTGGATGAGAACCTACGCAATGCGTGCATAGAGGGCGGGGGGAAAAGAGTCAAAGCTATTAGGTCCCGGAGTTTCAGTAAGACTCATATCTACATCCCAAATGGCACCCTATTCCCTTTATAGTGCACTACTTTCGACCATGGCCATAGCTTGCCATTTGGGATGCATCACTAGCTAACGCTATGCCAATATAGTTGTTAACCTGTGAAAGCACACGCTGTACAACGTGAGCATGATGCTACAATTTCTTTAAGTGTGAGGAGAGTTTGGCATTTAATCTATTAATAGTCAATGGCATCCTCCCTACGGAGACTACACCGCTACATCTCTGACTTGAAGCAGCCACGAAATACCATCTTCAAACTGTCACCCCCAATGACAAAGCATCCAATGATTGTCACAGCTGAGTCAGTGTGAATTTTAATGACTACCTACCCCTTCCTTCTCTCTTTTTTTCTCTTTACAACTTCCTACCTTCTCCTGACAATATAATTAACTGGGCCTCGTTGGCGGCGGCACCGCGGGAACATCAGCAGAATAATTTGTACTGTGCTGAGGACAAAATAGTCCTTTCATCTACTTGACAACCTGTGAGGGAATCCGTGGTGGAGATTAGGCTCCTTCTCTATTCCTTATAATGACAGCTGCTGGTCATGCCTACCTTAACTGCAGTACCGAGGTCACACAGATCGACACTAATTCCCTGATTGCATAAATCACTGGGATCACTCATCCCTTTACTGTACGAGTACATTGTTAGTGTTACTTCCATCAGCCTATGTGATCCCTCTCCCTCTCCTCCCCACCCACCGTCATACTGTTGTGTTGCTGCAGTGAAAGAACAGGCAGAAGGTGGTTTATGATCTATGTCGCTAATTGTTGCTAGTGAGTTTGCGTGTCTAATTGTATTAGCGACTTATCCTCGGGATATGGTCTGTGGGTCGTATTATCCGGAGGGTTTTGTGAAGGTGGGTGGGGGGGGACAGTGTCCTTTGTTAATAAGCAGAGGTACAGAATATAACTCAGAATACCAAATCAAGCCCGAGTTACCAGCTGGGAGACAAGTTAAAGTTGGGAGAGAGTGCTCTTCTCTCATGAGTTCTGTTTACTGTGACATTATCATGTTTTAAATGTTTCATCCAGCATTCAAAATGCATAGGAGACTGAATAACAAAAGGTAGAAGGTTTTCCTTTTCACTGAATACCATCAAGTGGAGAATGGATCCTCTGTTGAGATTGAGAGGTTAGAACATGTTTCGTTAATTCTTGAGAGTGACTTAAGGGTCATACTTTTTTAACTAGGCAAGTCAGTTAAGAACAAATTCTTATTTACAACGACGGCCTAGGAACAGTGGGTTGACAGCCTTGTTCAGGGGCAGAACGATAGATTTTTACCTTGTCACCTCAGGGATTCGATCTAGTAACCTTTCGGTTACTGGCTCAATGCTCTAAACACTAGGCTACCCATAATGATGTGAATTGAAGTAAAACACTGCCACCCTCATTGCACAATCAAATTGAGCCAGTGAGAATCAGAATTGTATCCTCTCTCATTTTATACACAGTTTATAGATGGGTTTACACCAAATAGGGTTTCATGATAGTGGCCAAACATCCTCTGAGCCAGCCCAGCCATTCTAGCGTTTATATGCAGCTGCGGATCATTGGTTTACCTAACATAAAACCATTGGCATGAACCAGAGACAACACAGAGCCTGTAACAGTGGTTGTGTCCCTATCATTGACTTTTCTCCTTGAAGTGTGCACTTGAACAATCCACCTCACATGATGGGACTGGACTGGTATAAGAACATTGGTGTGGACAGCCAATGCTTATGGCAATCCAATGCTTCTTAATTCATAAAGGGGAGTGTGGAAGTGCACGCTTTGGGAGATGGGTATAGAATGGGGACGTAACAGGGATGTTGATATGAGGTGAACCCCCAGTCTTACCTGAGGTGGATGGTCTGGGGAGGCAGCTCAAGGCTTCCTGTCCACAACCTCTTCCAGTAACTGAAGGGTCAGACAGGGAGTGGCCCAGGGCACTGGTGGGTGGTGCATGCGGGTGGGTCTCAGACAGGGAAGGCACTTTCACATGGGATGGGGAATGAGCAGCAGAGGCCGAGACGAGGTCCTGGTCAGGATCAGTGGGACTGTGAACGCTTGCCATCATCCGGTCGGGGCTGGACTCAGATCTGGGAATGTGGCGCCCGTTGACCCGGGTGACGGAGTCAGGGAGGGGGAAGGTGCCAATCCCGCTGTCCAGGGTTCTCATCTGGCTGCTGGAGTCTGGGGGGGGACGGACGGACGACACAGGAGAAGCAGCGTGTGATGATGGGTGGGGGTGGGGGAGCAATGGAAAAGGAGGAGGAGCCACTGGATTGGATTCACAAGCAACTGAAGGGGTTATGGGTAAAAAGGGCATCTTGGGTAGGTTCAATAAGATTGGAGGACGAATGGAGGCAAAAGCAAGAGAGACAGGAGCATTACTTCACCTATGGAGCACCTAGGTACAATCCAAAGCCAAATCATTACGAGAAACTGTAGAAATGTAACACAGGAAAAAGGTCTGAACTTTTCGTATGACTTTGTCCAGTAATACGATCTGTTGTGTCTGTAATTCATCAGGTTTATTCCTATATACAAATCTATATACAAATCTATATCACATCTTCATAATATTAATAAAGGTATCTGACTAATCTTGAAAAGGATCTAAAATGAGCGGCCGCTTGTAAGTCCTAGCTCTCTCTGCGTTCCCAGTCTAATTTCACCCATTTGGAACCCAGCGTGACTTTAGAGTGACAATTTATTTGTGTCTTGTCTCCCTACCTCCTGTATCGGCATTATGTTGACTTACACACATTCGCCGAACTTGATATGTTCCACACTGCGCAGTGATCTAAGAGCATTGAAGCAACAGATGGACATAGCTTAAAATACACCATTTTGCAAAGCCTCTCCGAGCGAGACAGATGGAGGGCTGTTCGGCATGATCCAATTCCATGTAACTGTGAATGATGTTGGCTAATCATTCTGTGCTCATGACTTAATTGCAACAATTTGGGCAAGGAAAAGAAAGAGAGTGTTGAACTAGTTCTAACATGAATTCAGTTTAAAGACAAAAGAGGGGGAAGGTCTTATGGCAGATATGACTGCAGCGTTGACATTCTGCTGTTCTCATTGTAGGTTGCACAGTATGTTGCTGCATTGCAAAAGTAGAAAATATCAATCTAGCGTTATATATTTATTGTAGACTAGTTGAGGATGGAAAAACCTTGGAAATGATTGATCCTTTCGAGTAAGCAGTTGTTTTGGAAGATATTTTTCCCCGTAGAACAATCTGTAAGTTCTGATTTCTTTCTGCCTTTCATGGAAAAGCATGGGACCTATTTTTTTTTTTTTTTTAGAGATGGGTCGATATCTGCTAGCTCTGCCCTTAACCCTGGAGCTTGGTCTTGTAACGCCCAGACCATAAACATCCACTTCTTCTATATGCCCTAACACATCCATCCATCGAATGAATAAATGGATGATTGAATTCATGAATTCACAAATGAACTGTTTCCCCTGAAGGGGATCAAGGCATGTAAGAGGTAGCCCTCATAACTTCCATGGATATGCTTTAGTACAAACACCCATAAACATAGGGCTCACCCAACATCATCTAACAGCTGCATCAAACCCTCATCATTAAAATCAAACCCTCATCATTAAAATCAAACCCTCATCATCAAAACCAAAGCTCCAAATTGCCTCTTTATCAGAGGCAATGCACTGCTGTTGTAAAATACATTATTAACCTAATAAAGCAATATCTACAGTCCCCTCTAAATGTGCAGCCAGACATTCAATCAAACCAACAGTGCGTCAAAACAAGAATTCATTCAATTATGCATCAGAAACGTCCCGCTGGATGACTGGGAGTAAACAGAGTCAACTTAAATCATGCTATTAGTGCACAGTCAGAGTCATATTGTAGGCATATGTGTCTTCTTCTGCCTCCCTTGCACCTCCTACTCCACAGTAATGTTGTAGCTGAGGTTGTCATAAACCACCTCGATGGACAGATGGCCGGTTATGTTGCTCAGATTAATCTGCAATGAGTCATCACGGGGGCGCTAGTGGCCAGCCCCTAAAACAGCAGCTGATCAATTACTACAGAGTTCTGCATTATGCAGCAAGTGCAAACCAGTTCAGAATGTCTCACGTTCTTGATCCTATATTCAAGGGAAAAGACAGAGAAGATAAAGAGGGGGATATAATAGAGAAAGGGAAACAAAGGAGAAAGAGAGGAAGGAAAGAGGAAGAGGGAGACACCCATACCTCACAAAGCGTAATAACCAAAGGAGTTGATTTGGCAGTTGTTTTCAATATGCCCTTTGCACTCACACTATAACCAGGTCTAATATGGACCTCGAAGCCAGTTCCACCGATTATTATTCTAATCAGGGACTGGTTTAGACCTGGGACACCAGGTTGGCGCATATTAATTATGAGGTAGAACAGAAAACCAGCAGTACTACGGACCTCGAAGGGTATGATTTTAATGGCCCTAGGGTAATACTATCTAAAATCAAAGGGAAAAGTATCAGGGAGGGGCTGAAATTGTGTTTACTGTGATCACTTCTACATTAACCCTCCTGGACATGATGAGGACTCATGCAAAACCCAGACATGAACCACCATCGCAACTGCATGGGAATTGCAACCAGAGGTCGTGACTATCGTCACATGACCAAGACCTCAAACCGTTAAAAATCAACAAATCAAAGGTCAAACGTGAGCTGTTTTTATCTATTATCTATGCATAGTACCTTTACCTACATGTACACATTACCTCAATTACCTTGACTAACCTGTAACCCTGCACATTGACTTGGTATTGGTACCCGTATATAGCCTCGTTATTGTTGCTCTTCATTTAAAAAAATATATAGTTTACTTAGTAAATATTTCATTTTTCTTTAAACTGCAGTGTTGATTAAGGCCTTGTAAGTAAGCATTTCATTGTAAGGTGACAAATACAATGTGATTTGATTTGATTTGAACCATGACAAAGCCACACCTCATAGACTCATGAGTCCATCTGCATCCTTTTCTAGTTTCTGGTTTTAATCCCTGCTACAATATCACATTATGCCAAAACAAAATGCAATTTTTGTATCTAGTTTATTGTGTGTTCAGAGAAAATAAGTAATTGAGATCAGGCAAATGTGTGACATATTCTACCCATAAAAGCCCAGGGTAAAATGATATGCTAGGCTGGACTTCAGGACCTATAAGTGGACTCTGCTTAAATCTTTATGAGAGCTTTAATTCATACTGATGGGAGGTTGGATAGATGTGCTTAGCTGGCAGAATTAAATATGCCATTCAGTTAATTAGAATACAGAAACGATTAACAATCTTTTATTTTTGGCTCTGCTCCACGATATGGGGCCTAGTTGAATCAGGGAAATGTTCATACATCCTGGGAATTTTCCCATGTCAAAACAATTTCTGACAATATTTGTGTGGTCGACCCCATCAATACAGAGGCTAGCATATAAAAATGACTTAGAGCCAAAGAGAGCAGCTTTTATAAGTAACTTTATATAGGCCTATGTTTTCCATGTTGGATGTAAATTATGTCCAAAAGTACCTAAGTCTAAGTCCATAATGTCAATCCTTTAGATACATCTTGATTTAAATAGTCATTATGATAGTCAACATAAGTTATATATATTGAGTGAAATACTGCTTACCAGCAGCCATATTATCTGTGTAGACCTATTATATGCATGGAAAAAAATAAACAAAATTAAGCAACGGAGATCATAATCTTGTGTGAAAATAAGGACAAACTTCAAACATAAAGAAAAGACCACTATAATTCAAGTCGAGGCGTCACAAACACCTTTTGCACAGGTTGTACATGACTGTTTTGCTGCTCTCCTGTTCACGTAATGCCAAAGCCAGACTAACTGAGAGAAGACCGTGAGTGGCACATTAACTGCCTAAAGATTTCCAACAGAGCGATAGGCACCTAGCATTATGCGGCTCTAATAAACATTGATTACCCTGTCCTAGAATGCCTTCCACCTGCCAATGAATGACAAACTGCCCAGCATGTAAAGATCGCCTTGTCATTGAAATAGTAAGTGGGTGTTGTTGCATATAATTTTCTCATCACACATTGTATGCTACCAAAGCTCTCAGAACAGCAGCTGCCCCGACAACCCTCAATGTCTTAGCCACGTAAACAACAATGTGCGCCGCTAACGCTAAAAGGATTTTTGAACGCCGGAGACAGTAACCATTTTGTTGATGACCTCAACATGCAGTGGGAGAGTGACGTGATAATGAAGACTCACTCTGCCAGTGAGAAGACGGATCAGTCCTGCAAAGATGCAGGAAATATTTGTATAGGCTCTAAGCCTACAGTTTTTCACTGGTATGAGAATGTGTTACATATGCAAGTCCCACATGCATTTACCATTAGGTGATGAATGGCAACAGCTATTTCTGTACAGAAGCCTAAAATAAGAGACCGTTTGTATAATCTATTACAGAAATACTTCACACGGACAGCAAACGTCGGAGATGTATGGCTGGTGACTACTGCAACTGTCTATGTTGGAAAAATGTATTTTAATGACGCTTATTAGCGCTAAAATGTTATGTTTTCAGACGATAGCTACAGTACAGTAGGCCCACGGCCACAGTAAAAACCTTACCGATCATGTGGTCCTGACATGAAGTCTCAGGGGTGGGGTCCTCCTCATTCTCTCCTTGCAAGCTGATCTTCTGCGTCACAATGATGGTCTGGTGGGGGAAAAAATGAAGGATGAAGTCCGTATGCATTTAACTTGAGTTCTCACAACATATATACATATAATATACATTCTAAATCATGTTGATGACAAATTTGTTTAGGCATAATGACAGAACATTGAAATAAAGTGTTATTAAATGTGCCTCACAACATCATCAACAGATGGTCGATTATTTGTTGAAAAAATGGTTGGGGAGACTGGCGAACAAAGTAACCCTTTCAGGCTTTTGCTTATCATTAAAATATTATTGGATTTAAATGAAATAATATGATTATACAAACAACATACATATCTCAGCTACCATTACACACTAACTATCGTTCTAGAACAGACCAGTTGTTTACAATTCAACCAAAAGTGGCGGGAGTGAAATGTTACAATTGACCCAGTAGGTGGGGTTAAATGTAACAGGCTACGTACGGGGTTAAATGTAACACTGTCTCCAATTTTAAAAATGAAGGGTAAATGAAGGGTTTTGAAACTGATATTTAGATGATCTTTTAGGCATGTTATACTGACCAAAAACTCTAAATGTATCAAAATGAATATATTATATTAGCATTCAAAAGTGTCAATTGTAAATTTTTTGTATTATCTTAGTTTTACTGCAAAACATGATGTAAAGAAGTCATATTTTATTTAATTATGTTAACGTGGGGCCATGCACAATTGGCCTAGCGTCGTCCGGGTTAGGGAGGGCTTGGCCGGTAGGGATATCCTTGTCTCATCGCGCACCAGCGACTCCTGTGGCGGGCTGGGCGCAGTGCGCGCTAACCAAGGTTGCCAGGTGCACGGTGTTTCCTCCGACACATTGGTGTGGCTGGCTTCTGGGTTGGATGAGCTCTGTGTTAAGCAGTGCGGCTTGGTTGGGTTTGTATTTTGGAGGACGCATGACTTTCGACCTTCGTCTCTCCCGAGCCCTTACGGGAGTTGTAGCGATGAGACAAGATAGTAGCTACTAAAAAACAATTGGATACCATGAAATTGGGGAGAAAAAGGGGTAAAAAAAAAAAAGATGTTAATGTGTCTAAATACCATATAAGGTACTGCGCTACAACTATTCCCCCCACATAGGAGCCTATACTAATCGGAATCTTGTGGGAAAATACAAATAATTATTGTCATCAACTATACCAATCAAAAGACCCCATCTTAGTGATAAAAAATGCTATGTTTAGATACATGGAGAATGTTACACAGGTCAAAACACTAAAAAAGAGAAGAGGGGGTATATTTACTTAAGGGCCTGAAAACCATTTTTTTGTTGTCAATAAAACAGAAAATAATTGACGAATTTAGGCATTTAGAGACACTACCCAAGCATGAGCACATTGTACAACAGCTTTCTAAGTGGTTTCGTGTTACGTTTTTCCTTGGTCTCCCCTACATCATTGTAATGTGCATTGCATTGTATTCATAATTGCTTTGCCGCTTGTGTGTGTATTCAATCTTTTGTATTGTGGCCTTAAACATTCCTTGAATATCATCTACACCGATAATAACAGAACATCACTGCTAGTTCAAGGACATGTCTGGTATGATTCATAAACCCCAAACAAGCAAAGTACACTTTTCTACAATGTGATACTACTTCATATACTTCTACAAAGCCAGACATCTAAAATGTCAAACGCAGCAAAGCTAACACAGATGCAATAGCTGGCATATTCAGATAGAACATTATTGATATATATTCTGTGTTCATCAAGATTCCCATCACACTCTGCTCACCCATTTGTCCCTTTAGCGCATAACAAAACAATAGTGGAAGGCGATTCATCAATTCTTTAAGGGATGACTCAAAACAGAATCGACAAACACCTTGGATTTACAGAAGTTACTGTTACATTTTCAGAGCCTCTTTCATAATAGGTAGTTCTGTCAGGGGAAGCAACCAGGTAAATGATCTTTTATGGAGGAGGGATAACAGAATGTGATGTTGAAAAAGTCTTCTCCAAAGGTATAAAGGGGATTTGCAGGTCATAAACATTTATTTTCTTTTGTTGTATTTCTGTAGAGGGAAGATAGAGATGAAGCTGCAAGGATAGTATTAAACAGGCCTTTGTTGAATTGAGTGTCTGCGATAAGAGCCTCCTATTTGCTATCAAAATTCCCCATCAGCTGGATTGAATTTCCTGCATATTGCATGTGGACTCTCTTTTTTCTTTCTCCCCCTCCCTTCCTTGCTCTCTCTCTCTGTCCCTAACAAAAGTACAAAGAATATATTCTACGAGGTCAGAATGACGTGGCATTCCAAGTCTTACAGAAACCATTTTTTCCATGCAAAGCTTAGTATGTGGTTCAACATTGGTAGCATATCTCCCAAATAAAATCACATTTTATTAGTCACATGTACCGAATACAACAGCTGTAGACCTTACAGTGAAATGCTTACTTACGAGCCCCTAACCAACAGTGCAGTTTCAAAAATACAGATAAGAATAAGAGATAAAACTAACAAGTAATTCAAGAGCAGAAATAAAAAATAAACAATATATACAGGGGGTGCCAGTACAGAGTCAATGTGTTGGGGCACCGGTTAGTTGAGGCAGTATGTACATGTAGGTAGAGTGACTATGCATAGATGACAACAGAGAGTGGCAGTGGTGTGAAGAGGGGGGGGGGGGCTTGGCCCCAGTGATGTACTGGGCCGTTCGCACTACTCTCTGTAGTGCCTTGCGGTTGGAGGCTGAGCAGTTGTAAAACCAGGCAGTGACGCAACCATGCTGTCGATGGTGCAGCTGTAGAACCTTTTAAGGATCGGAGGACCCATGCTAAACCTTTTCAGTCTCCTGAGGGGGACTGTCCTGGTGTGCTTGGATCATGTTAGTTTGTTGGTGACATGGACACCAAGGAACTTGAAGCTCTCAACCTGCCCCTCTGCAGCCCTATTGATGAGAATGTGCTTGGTCCTGTTTTACCTGTAGTCCACAATCATCTCCTTTGTCTTGATCACATTGAGGGAGATGTTGTTGTCCTGGCACCACATGGCCAGGTTTCTGACCTCCTCCCTATATGCTGTCTCGTTGTTGTCGGTGTTCAGGCCTACCACTGTTGTGTCATCGGAAAATGCAATGATGGTGTAGAAGTCGTGCCTGGCCGTGCAGTCATGAGTGAACAGGGAGTACAGGAGGGGCTGAGCACGCACCTCTGAGGGGCCCCTGTGTTGAGGATCAGCGTGGCGGATGTGTTGTTACCTACCCTTACCATCTGCGGGCGGCCAGTCAGGAATTCCAGGATCCAGTTGCAGAGGGAGGTGTTTAGTCCCAGTGTCCTTAGCTTATTGATGAGCTTTGAGGGCACTATGGTGTTGAACGCTGAGCTGTAGTCAATGAATAGTATTCTCACATCCTGTAGGTGTTCCTTTTGTCCAGGTGCGAAAGGGCAGTGCAATAGAGTGCAATAGAGACTGCGTCATCTGTGGATCTGTTGGGGCGGTATGTAAATTGGAGTGGGTATAGGCTTTCTGGGATGATGGTGTTGATGTGAGCCATGACCAGCCTTTCAAAGCACTTCATGGCTACAGACATGAGGTAGTCATTTAGGCAGGTTACCTTAGTGTTCTTGGGCACAGGCACAATGGTGGACTGCTTAAAACATGTTGGTATTGCAGACTCGGACAGGGAGAGGTTTAAAATGTCAGTGAAGACACATGCTAGTTGGTCAGCGTAGGCTCGCAGTACACGTCCTGGTAATCCGTCTGGCCCTGCGGCCTTGTGAATGTTGATCCGTCTAAAGCTCTTACTCACATCGGCTGCGGAGAGCGTGATCACACAGTCTTCCGGTACAGCTGATGCTCTCATGCATTTTTCAGTGTTATTTGCCTCGAAGCGAACATAGAAGTAGTTTAGCATGTCCGGTAGGCTCGTGTCATTGGGCAGCTCTCGGCTGTGCTTCCCTTTGTAGTCTGTAATGGTTTGCAGGCCTTGCCACATCCGACGAGGGTCAGAGCAGGTGTAGTACGACTCGACCTTAGTCCTGTATTGATGCTTTGCCTGTTTGATGGTTCGTCGGAGGGCATAGCGGAATTTCTTAGAAGCTTCCGGGTTAGAGTCCCGCTCCTTGAAAGCGGCAGCTCTAGTCTTTAGCTCAGTGCGGATGCTACCTGTAATCCATGGCTTCTGCTTGGGGTATGTACGTACGGTCACTGTGGGGATGCACTTATTGATGAAGCCAATGACAGATGTGGTGTACTCTTCAATGCCATTGGAGGAATCCCAGTCTGTGCTAGCAAAACAGTCCTGTAGCTTAGCTGCTTTAGTGTGCTCTCATATTTGTGTGTGTGTGTGTGTGTGTCTGTGTGAAGGTTGGCAGAATTTGCAGGTGTGTACACAAACTAGATATACGACATGGAAAAAGTTATGGCAACAGTAAATGATATGGAGTATATGTACAATCCAATAAACAACTGACCAGCATGAGAGCATGGAGGAAGTGGATACTGAGGTTAGAGGAAATAGTGAGAAAATGGTGAGATTATGAGGAAAGATGGACAGATAATAGAGAGAGGGCGCAGTAGAGTGAGAGATCCATGCAATATCCTAGAAGCCTAGCAACGTTTCATTACAGGACCCCTAGCTCACTCACAGCTGTATCGGAGCAGATCTCCATATCTCCCCTCATATCGCTGTTTGTCTTGGGGATGGAGATGCCAGGGAGAGATTCAGCGATGGAGTCGCCCTTCCTCACACTCCTGTATAGGAAACATAATTTGATTCATTTTCTGTCTGTCTGGTTAACCGATTTCATATGAACTGTGCAGGTGGAAAGAGATCCCGGCTGATAAATTCCATTGTTCTCATTCAATATGGCCTTCATATACACTGAACAAAAATATAAACGCAAAAGGTAAAATGTTGGTCCCAAGTTTCATGAGCTGAAAAAAAAAATCCCAGAAATGCACATGTGTAGAAAAAGCCTATTTCTATCCAATTTTGTGCACAAATTTGTTTGCATCCCTGTTAGTGAGCATTTCTCCTTTACAAAGCTAATTCATCCACCTGACAGGCGTGGCATATCAAGAAGCTGATTAAACAGCATGAGCATTACACAGGAGTTGGGGACAATAAAAGGCCACTAACATTCCACAGATGTCTCAAGTTTTGAGGGAGCATGCAATTGGCATGTTGACTGCAGGAATGTCCACCAGAGCTGTTGCCAGAGAATTGAATGTTAATTTCTCTACCATAAGCCGCCTCCAACGTCATTTTAGAGAAACTAATTCTGATTGGCTGGGTCTGGGCCAGAGGGTGGGCCTATATCCCCCTACCGTAGGATCTGAAATAACCTCTTTTTAACGGCTCTTCCCGACTCCAGTCTCATCGAGTGATAAATGTTTGTAACTACTCTTGATAAAATCTGTCAGCTGAGATTTTAGGTATTATATACATTTATGGGAGGAGTGGTAATTCTACACTCTTCCAGCCAAGATAGCTCAGGGCTGATCGTGTCTCTAGATTCCAGGCTAGGAAGTGCTTATGTTCACTCAAGTAGAACCATAACTCAAAGAGGCAGCTGGTGTTGCTGTTGTTTAGCTGTGTGTGTTTTTGCCTCTACATTCATGCATAATGTAGCAAGACTTGTATTTTACAGCCGCATGAACACTTGGAGAAATGTTAAAAGGACAATCCGCAATCATTTCAGCATCACAGGAGACAATATCTAATGAGTGTTCTTTTTCCTGATCAATTCACTGTAATTTTTGGGAGGTTTTTACCCATGTCTAATTATGCAAACGTACTTGAAATATATTTACGAAAGTTACTACGGTAATACAAACCTGGCAAGAAGCTCTTTCATGAACTGGTCTTTCCCAATGTAGGTTGTAGAACACTGGATCTGATTGGCTATTTGTCCCATATGAATATTGCAATGATCCATGATTGAGCTCAGCTTGTTCTCAGACAGCGTCAGCTCTGGACTCTTTTCGAACTGGCTGTCGTTTTTGTTCTTGTCCTTCTTTTTGTCCGATTTCATCTGTTTGCCTCCTAGCACAGATCCAATCTTCAGCTCTTTTTTCTCAGCTTTCTCTTTCAGGGAGGTGGCGTCTGATTTCTTTCCATTCAAGGCTGGCAGCTTGCTTTTACGCAGGCCGAACCAGTTGGCCAAAGACGGGCCGGTCTTCTGCTTGGTTTCCGATGCTATTACCTTCTCTTGACCCTGACCTTTCTGGATATTCTCCTCAATCCCCATCATGACCTTCTCCTCGATGGTGCAGACTGTAGGACTCACTGGTTGCTCTCCCTTATCAACCGCCCCTTGGGAACAGCCTGCCTGGACTTTGACGCTCTTCGCGAGGTCTAGTTTGCCGAGACTGAGCACTTTCCCAGCCTTTGTTGTAGCCTCCGGGCTATAGACAGGAGAGGCCGGCGACTCCACCTGAGGATGAGATGCGACCTTCTTGGGATTTCGGGAGTTCTTCAAGCCGATCCGGTCGGCGAGGGGCAAGCTACGCACTTCTTTCTGATGTGGAGCCATGACGCTCTCCTCCTTTGCAGTGCTCTGTGTCCCTTCACCAGTGGAGCTCGATATGGAGGCTTTCTCCGGAAGACCCTGGTGGCTGTTAGAGCATGTCATACCTCCGTAGTGGCTCAGCCTGTAGCTGGGGCAACGGACCGGACTTTCCCCAGATCCGCTACTGGGTTTAATCTGTATGCCCTCAACAAATGAGCTCTGCCTTGTTAACGAGTTCCCCCTCTCTCCAGAGTTGGTGATGATCTGCGTTCGAATCTTCACATGTCCGTCCAACACGCTGATATTGGGTTTTTCCATGTAGTGGGTGCTGAAACTCTGGCTGCGAGCTTTCGCCCCGTTCATCCCCAGGACAGGCTTTAGGTGAGGTTTGGTCGTGACAGATATGGACCTCTTGAACAGTCTACGGTCACATTCCGACTTGTCACCAACCCCCTGCTCTGCCAACTCAGAGGTGTGTCCCTCCTCTTCCAGAATTATGCACTGGACCTCACCCTTAGTCTCCGTGATGGAAGTCATGGCTAATGAATCAACATACACTGCCTGAAAACTGTCACATGCGAAACCATTTGAAGTCACTGTCTCTTTGGAGAACAAGTTGATGTGTTCCTTCTCTTGCTTTCCTGGTATTGTGGTGGAGCCTTTCTGCAGTGAGGGGGGCGATTTTACAAGCCCTTTGAAGCCCATAGGAATGCGTGTCTTTAACGCTTTTTCAGTGGAATTTTGAGGGCTATATCCAGAGACGGGTAGATTTGCCTCGGGAGGTTGACTCATACTACTGTGAGGTTCTGTTGGACACTGAGGGTGGCCCTGCAGAGTTACAGGAAAACTACTAGAGGTCTTATGCAACATAGGATGCCTATTGTCATTGGTACCTTTCTGACTTGTACATGTGCTTTGAAGCGAAGAGCCACTTTGAGAGTTGTATGAGGGAGGAGGGACATTCTTTGAGCTTTTAGGTGCATTTTCATGCACATGCCCTGAGGCTGAGGAGGGGAGGTAGAGTTTTGTGGGGACCCATTTCGAAGTGCCTTTAGAGGGGGTCTTATTTGAAGCAGGGTGCTGCTGGCTCGATTTGTCCAACAGTTTCTGAGGTGCGATTGCGGTACCGTAGCCTGCGTCGAGGTCTATGGTATCTTGGCCCTTGTAGGGTGGTGGTGATGTTAATGAATGTTGCATATTTGGTACAGGCGGGGGGTGGTAACTCGGGGGTGGCCCCCTCATTGTTGTAGGCATGGATGGTTGAGCCCCTGGTTTAAGTGCTTGAGGTGACCCATCATAGTTTGGTCTTACAAGTAAGGAGGTGGTGCGGCCAGGGGGCGGGGGAGGAGACGGGGACCTGAGTTCGGTTTTGCTGCTGGCTTCACAGTGTCTGTCTCTGGTAGGCTGTTCCCTGTAGTCCACGTGGTCCAAATGCCTTCTTGGGAGGTGTGGGGTGCCGGTTGGAACACTAGATGAGGAGCCCTTTGTCCAGTCATTCCTGCCAGGAAGCTTGTTGTTCACTGCCTTGGGGCTTGTAGTGCAGCCTGGAGCTTTGATGAACCTGGACATCTTGACCGGAGGAGAAGAAGGGGACTTTGACTCCTGAGCTGTGAATCCAGAGGTTGGTCCACTGTTGTTTGTTTCCGTGGTGGAGCCCTTAGAAACCTTCAGTGGAGATCCTTTCCCCCGGCTGCTGGGGATCTTTGAGCTGATGGCCTTGGGGCTGGTGGAAGCATTGTTCATGGGAGGGACAGAGTGGCCTTTGTTGGATCGATTGGAAGGCGGCTTTATCAATTTCCTCAGTGGCGTTACGTACGTTTGCAGCCTCTCTGGGCTTCCCTCCCTGCTATTGCAGCCTTTGCTGCCTACCTTATGATGCATGGGCCTATCATGAGGCGACTGTGCTGCATACTCAGAAACTCCGTTCTCCTTCCTCCCAGGAATCTCTTTCCGAGCCCCAGCACCAACAGAGGACTGCTGAGCACTGAGCTCAATGGGCTGTCCGTCAGCATCGAATATGGCCATGATACTCTCCTCAGACTGCGTTTTAGCCCCCTTGTTTTCTTTGATTGGGCTGAAGGGCCTGGGCCTTCCATCAGCAGACTGAGTCCGGCCAGGTTCCCTCCTCAACCACTGTACGGGAAGCAGCTTGTCAGCATCTCTTGAGAGCCTCTTGATGTCCTTCTGCAGTTGCTCAGCTGTCCGGCTAACAGGCAGCCGGTGGTCACTGACCTCAGAGTGCAGATCCTCAGGGTCGGTGTCTGAGAGGTGGAGGGGGAATTCAGCCTCTGTGGGGCTGATGTCAAAGTGCAACAGGGAGGGATTTAGAACAGCAGAGGTCCGCCCCCCGGAGAGGAAACTGTTGATGAAGCTTTTGAGTTTTTCTGGCCGCTCCTTGGAATTATAGCCGGGTGGGTGCTTCGTACCCATGCTGCAGTTACTATCCCCTACTATGCCACTGTCCTTCAACCCGTCCCAGCTACACACACTGTCCGAGACGCTGTGCGACAGCTTTCTGAAGTACATCCAGCCTCCGTCCTTACTGGGGACGCGGTCTCGTCTGCAGTATGCCGAATGTAGCGACTCGTCGTCCGCATCATCAGAGTCGTACACAAAGCTTTTGCCCCCCATCCCTGAGACAGTGGTCCTCCCCACATAAGTGGCCTTGGAGATTCCCTTGCTCCCACTCTTAATCCCCAGAGAGTAGATGCCCTCATTAGAGTTCATGCAGTCCTTGTCGCCTGACTTGGAGACCCAGGAGGATGAGGAGCCTTTTGGTTTTCTCCTCTGGAGCTTCCGCAGGCCTTCTAGGATGTGGCTCTCTTTCCTCCTTGTGGGGAGCTGCTCCTCCAGGGGGGCGTAGATGTTCCCGGGGGCTGAGGAACCCAGGCTCAGCCTCTTCTCCCACGTCAGAGAGGACTGCAGGAGGAATACAGAAAGACAGAAGTTATTACAGAACTCAGAGAGGACAGTGGGGCATTGAGAGACAGACACACAGATACGTCATTCGAGAATTCAGCTAAATTGAGCTGTGCAACAGCAATCCGAGAAATAGAGGAAGGACTAAAAACAAACAAAATATAACCATTGTAAAATAGATTGTGTCTGTAAAATGTGTTTAAGATGTATATACTGAAGGTAGAAGCCTTAGTGTTATTGTTTATTAGTTAACTCCAATTGGGGGAAGGGTGGTAGGGTTTGAGGGGAATAATAAAGGTATATTCAAAAATATATATATGTATGTCTATGTGTATGTATATATGTGTATATGTATGCATATGTGTATATATATGGATATTACAAAAAATATATATATGGGGGATTGGAAGTGATGCAGACAATTACATTGATGGAAGCAACAATCTTTCCGCAATATTAAGCTGATCCACCCCTCATATTACCATTTTTTTTTTTTAATTAAACAATTTTAAAAAATGAAAAAATAGTGTGCAAAGCTGTCATCAAGGCAAAGGGTGGCTACTTTCTAGAATCTAAAATCCAAAATATATTTAGGTTTGTTTAACACTTTTTTTTTTATTCGATACTACATGATTCCATGTGTTATTCCATAGTTTTGATGTCTTCACTATGTAGAAAATAGTACAAATAAAGAAAAGCCTTGTATGAGTAGGTGATCTAAAACTTTTGACCGGTAGTGTTCAGCTATGTGTTACTTCAATTCTTATTTTTTTAAAGCTGATTGAAACACCACATTGATAATGTTCATAAATGAGAGAGACAGAGACAAACACACAGAGAGACAGAGTGAGGAGAGGTTGGTCTGGTCATCGTACCATTTTCCCACAGGAGCGTCCATCGTTCCAGGTGTAGGAGCCACTGGAGTATTCACTGCAGGCGCTAGACAGGGACAGCTCACTGCTGCTACAGCTGCTGCGTGGATAGACTGGCGCTTGCACCGTCAGACTCAGCTGGCTCAGACACTTGGCCACAGGAAGTCCCGCCTTTCCGTTCAGTTGGACATCCTGCAGGACGGATTCCAAAGACACCATTAGTCATGATTTAGTGCCACATACATTCATGAGTTGGGATAATGGGGATTAAGGTAGAGGTAAAGGCAATTATGGTAAAGGCAATTATGATAGATGCAGGAAAACGCTACAAAAACACTGATTAACAAGCCTTATTTCAGCTTTTCAGTTTAGAAACTATAGAGTTGGGTCTGGACCCATGCAGCGTGTTATATTGTATTTTAACTGAAAGGCTTTCCCCATCACCCTCCAGTGTTTGTGTCTTGAGTGGCTTCAAATCTAGTCTGGGACACAGACACATGGCTGATGCCAGGGGTGGAGCATGGTTTGGGTTATGAGCTAGGGGTGACAGCTGATGGGCTCCAGTGAAAGCTAATTACCCAGGGAGATAAGGGAACAGCTGGAGGACAGGTGGCAGGGGTGAACGGGGGTGAGCGGGTTGGCGAGTGTCACAGAGAGCTTCACAGGGTCATATGAGATGGTAATTATGTCAAAAGGTAAGAATATGGCTGGGAATATATGACTATGCAATATTTAATCACCGGTGCATTTTACAAGGCTATCCAAACACACATCGCTTTTTTCTTTGTACATTAATGCAAAAACAAAGTATATTTTGCATACCTGTTGACTGTTTTAAGTTAGACTACCAGTGGCTGATATTTTATGTGTGAGCCTTTCTGGGGGTTTTTCTTGTAAAGTGTTACGATAGCTACTGCTTCAAACTCTATAATTAGCCAGTGAGATGCAAATGATCCATCATACTTTCAGAAGCAATCTCCCCAACAGATGTTTTCTGCATCAGTCCTATTCCACAATTCTGTCCAAACAAATGTCGATTCAGAATTCTAATCAACTGTTCAGTCAGAGAGATAATAGGAAGCGAACTAATTGGCCCAGGAAATCTGTATATCACATTTTCGCGGCTTCTTTCCCCAAACTCATTATCTTGTCGCAAACACATAAATACATTATCAGATTTCAACATTATTACACTATCAATTTTTCACTTAATTTTTTGCCACATTTCTGTGCTATATATGAAGGTTTATCAGGTTGGGTCCTAACGGAGTAAAAGGACACAAGACCAGAGTGAATTCATTTTAAGACCTTAATACATAATGTATAACATGACTAATCTACTACACTATCCCGCAGACTCATTTTTACTGAAGACGAGCCTCAATCGATGGTCGTCTGGTAATATGACAAGGATTTATACCTTTACGAATGTGATACTGCCAACTCGGCTTGCCGAGAACAGCGGATCAAACCCCCATAATAGTTAGATCTGGTATTTTAATCCTCCCTAATGATTTCTCTGGGCTGTACGTCAGTTCTGATGCCTGGACAATACATATGGGTGAGGCTGGGGGGAAAAGAACATGCCATTGGTTTGTTTTCCATCAATCGTACATGAGGTGGAGAGTCAGTGTTCCTGGATAGCAGGAAGCTTTTGCTCCTCTCCGGCTCCAGGAGGAGATCAGAGGCAGACAAATCCATGATCCGAGAGTGGAGTTTCTGAAAGGACAAGAAAGCACACGGTCTTACTGAATGTCTCTACTACATACAGAAACATATCAACTACATAGAGAAGGCATTTAACACATTCAACTGAACAGAATAATGTGACAATCAAATAACTATATTATATTGCATGCTATTTTGCATTTCTCATTGGTGTTCTGTATCAATCAAATATTTCCAGTAGTAGATTAAATTAATATACAATAGAAAGTCTGCCATCAAATATTAATAATTTTCATTCAAATCTCACAACGAAAACCCTCCCCAAAAAATCACATTTGAGCAGGTCTCAAAAAGGCTTTGGTTCAGCCGCACTTTCCCAGGGCTTGAAAGTAAACCTCTTTCTCCCCCCACTGAAATCTATGCAGGGCACTCTTCAATTGTATTGGAATCAATGCCATTAATGTCATCTGTTAAGAATAATTCATGTGAATGGGAAATAATTGCATTGGGGAGCGAGGGATTCCTTCGATTTTTGTATTCATATTCAAACACTATTTTGTGATCCATTATTTTCTTTGGTTTCCGTTCACAGGGGAAGGATACAAAACCAACTACATTTTCACATATTAATCCTCCAACCTAATTACTGCCCGGTTCCCTGTGCTCGGATCTACTTAACGGCAAATGTGCTGCAACAAAAACACTCCATTTATGCCACATTCCCCTCGAAAGGCAACTTTAATACTCGTCGAGGGAGGATATTTTCTGCTGCGCTCATATCTATTTTAATTTCTCCATCTCGATAATGAAATACAATTGCCAGATTCATGTACACTGCACTAACTTTCCTTCCCGTGCTGTGTACGCCCACTCTAGATGAACATGACCGCCAGAAGACTTTCACGCTGCCGGCGTGGATCTTTTAGTGTACAGTATATTAGCTTAAATCCATCTATAGTCTTTAACATAAATAAAGTATATCTGAATAAAAAAGACAGGGAGAGAGTATACAATATGACAGGCCTAACCTAATATGTGTTTACTCTATTTCTTAGTACAACCATAGAAATGCAATTTCTACCTCACATCATCTCTGTTCTACATTTCAGACTACCCAGAAGGCTCCTTGAGTATAAAGCTACTCCTCTACTAAATCACAGAGGACACATGTTTATTAAACAATAGTTTCACACCTCGTAAACTCCCTGCGACACAGCTGTGCCATTCAGGAAGCCCTGATCTCAAACTCCTTGCCCAAGGCCAAACCATAGTATCACAATATCCATTATTTCATACAAACATCCATGTTACCACCTGTTTAAGTGTGAGGTTCCGATGCGAGATTTTGACATTCTAGAGTTTGTATGTGCTGTCTACCGTTACACTGAGTATCAGGGACAGAGCTACAGTAAGGAGGTGACCTTCCGAAAATAGCCTTTGGAATGAAGACACCGGCTCACTACTGATCTAACAAAGAAACAGAGAGACAGACAATAAGTCGAAAAGCTTGCAATAAAATCAGTCTCAGTGCTAGTGATCAACACACCGGCCGAGCCCTGGGGTCCCGGAGGCTTTGAGCTAACAAGCCTTCCTGCAAACGCAGTGTGAAAGCCATAGAGATAGATACACTATTGAATTGTATTTATATCTATGGTGGAAACCATATTCCTAGAAGCCATATTCATTTTACTTGGGGTGACAGCCCCTTGTAACCAGTTTTCTTTTTAATCTCCAAGAAAAAATGTCTTCATGATGAGAGGGATAACAATCCCAGTCCTTTGTTTCATAAACCCAGCCCTGGGCATTGACAATGGCCACTTGAGCATTGTGTTCAAAACATCCATGGACTACTGTCAGAGGATCAATAGTCACAATCTCACTGAAAGCAACTAACCAAAACCACCGGAAAGATACCTATACTGCCCTACCAAGCAAAAAGGCAGTAACTGCTCATAGCGTGGAAATGAGAAAAATTGCTTTTATCTAACTTTATACAGTTACTGCTAACATCACCCCCATTTTCTCCAAAACCCAACAGAGGCAGAATACTTGTCCTCATGTATTTAATGTAGCAAAAATGCCATTAACTCATTTTCGACCAAATGAGCTGTTACTGCCTTTTTGCTTGGTAGGGCAATATAGACCAGGTATCTACAGGTCTACTTCCTTATAAGGCTCAATCTGTTATATAACATTTGTGATGACTGCTGCACTAGTGTAATATACATCATGCAATGTGAAGTGAGGCTTCAGTAGTAGAACGCCAGCTAATACATGTATCTTCAACATATGCTGTCCCTTAGGCGAAAGAAACACTTCCAAGGACATACGAGCACATTCGTTTTGGTTGACTTGACATCGAGTCTCAACGCATCGCATTCATATCGATCAAGTTCCGAAAGCTGCAAAGCCTTGCTTCTGTGTGAGCCACCCTCTGCGAAACACAGAGAATGGATAGAAATAGTTCCAAGTTAATTGTAGATGCATTTATCTGTGCAAATTAGAGCAAATTGGAACTAGTTTAAAGGGAACATGGATGTAAACTGGAGATCTGAATTAAATCACATTTAGATGATCCCTTTATCTCCCGAGAGTGCCAAATTATCTCCCGAGAGTGCCCCATTTAGACTGAGTTTAAGGGGACTCTATCCTGCAGACCATCTAAACGATGAAGGGCTATAATGGAAACATTCCAATGGATTAAATCATATTGATTTCCAATGGGTTTTTGTAAAAGTAATTGGTTTTGTATTTTCATGTGCATGTGTTTGTGTGGGTTGGTTCTTCTAACCTTGCGAGGATCTAAAATCCCATTAAGTTCCCACAAGGATAGTAAAACGAGGAAAGTTCTCCCTCTTGGGTACATTACCCACGTCCCAATGAGGACAAAGGTTATTTTAAACTTAGGTTTAGAGTCAGGGTTACAATTAGGGTTAAGGGTTAAGGGTTAAATAGGATTCTGAATGGAAATACATTTTATGTCCCCATGAGGTTTGAAGAATAAAAACTGTTTGTGTGTGGAATTTCAATTGAGTTGAAATTTGCTCGAACCATCGTGCAGTGCTGTATATCTGCAGCAACTGGAGAAAACATTGTTTAAATTGTTTAAATGAATATACTCCATTTTGACAGTATATATTTTATTCTCATAAAAATGGTGACCATGTAATGCTCTCGTTACATCTCGTCTTGTTCTCTAGTACAGTACAGCATATTGTGTGCTAGCAGGGACCTGGAAGGACATGGCATCAATACTCTTTCACAGCAGATAGGCTAGTTTGACTATTTTCAGGAAATGATGAACCTTGAGGTCATCTCGGTGGAATGCTCCGTAATTTTATAACTTGGCCCAAGTCAATTTGGTCCAGGGTGGTTGTGATCGATGAGGATGTGGAAAAGGATTGGACGCTGTGTGCTCTCTTGTTCTCCGTTGTGAGTTAACTTTTGAAATATAGAAATAATGATAGAGCTGTTTCAACTGGATTCAATGGGAATGAAGTACAGCACATAAACGGCATGTTGAGCCTCTAATCAATTTGATTTAATCATTATTTTACACAGTTCATGCACATGATGCTTGATTGTTTTAAATTAGTTTGTTAGGCATAATCAAATGTTTATATAAAATATATTCTTGTTTATTGCTTACACATTTAGGCAAAGACTTCATCTTGAGAATTAAAGGTAAGTGACAGTAATTAAATGAAAAAAGGTTTTAAAACATGTTGTGCTTATTTGTAGTTGAATTTGAAAATCATATTCATGTCATGTACAGAACTGTGAATTAACGGAGGCAAAATATACCTACTACAGCTTGTACTAAAC
Organism: Oncorhynchus keta; assembly: GCF_023373465.1. Taxonomy (NCBI): domain Eukaryota; kingdom Metazoa; phylum Chordata; class Actinopteri; order Salmoniformes; family Salmonidae; genus Oncorhynchus; species Oncorhynchus keta. Next base: position 13,314,208 of record NC_068457.1, on the reverse strand, counting down.
CAAGTATTTTCTTGAATACCGCTTAACTTGCCATTATGACCTAAAGTTGACATGTGGATGAGAATTCTTCCCCTGTAGCTGACTCAGTCCAGGTTGTCCTTTACAGTGGACTTAACATGCCAGATGGCGTCTCTCTCACCATAAAGCCGGTAATAGAAATGTAGTCCTCTCGGAAGCCATATCGCTCCTCTCCAGGGTATAGGCTGTCCACACAGGGGGATGGGAGTGGCTGAGTGTCAGGAGAAGAGAAGGGGGGCTGATGTTATCGTAGGGGTGCAGGATTACACCTCCTCAGCACAGTCATCAATGATTCAGTCAATAGTGTCACAAGGTCTCCGATGGGGAAGGGGGGCGACGACATGGGGGCGGACAGCTCCCCCATCTCTGTGTCTCTTAGGGCTAACCTCACTGTTCCTGACCGGGTGGAGGTGTGATCTAGCCAAGGACGGAGGCACACTGAGGGAGCTCACCTTCTCTGTTACAACCTATTTCCTTAACTACATTTAATTCTGCACTCACGGCTTGGTCTTCCCTTAGTCAGAGGATACAGGTAACGTATAGCAGGGAATTGGCTAAGCTAAGACAAAACATGGCTCTCGTACTCCACTGAGAAATGAACCAGAATAGGAATACTGTGCAGGCAGTCCAGTTAACAAACCTCCAGCAAAGACAACACTTTGAGGGGAACCATAGTGCAAAAGCCAATCAAAATTCAGAAGGCAAAAATTAATGGTACTGTGTAGCGACTAGGTCCTGCCGGAGGGGCCTGAGAAGTTTCCACGGCAACCAGGACCTACTTTTACGGATAATTGACAACTCAATTACCACTCGCCTGTCACTTTTGATAAGGCTGTATAAGTGGAAGGAGGGAATTATTATTCGCTACTTACACACCTTACTAAGCACCTGGCCGAAATGCAGCAAACAGAGCTTTGCAGCGTGTGAAATGCCACATTACATGAGGCGACAGCAGGTCAAGCATATTCCCAGTATTCCTAATCACAATCTGAATGGAGAGCAGTGATTCGTTATCAGGGAAATTCAAGATGGCCCCGGGGGCCGACAACACATTTAATTACCGACTCCCAGAACAGTAGAAATGAAATGCCAAAGCGGGTGAGAAAAAATGGCCAAACACCTGCCACCCTCTGACTGAAAGGAAATGTTAATATGTCAAACTCTACTGTCGCTAATTACTATTTGATGGTAGGTTATGGTATAAAGGTAATTCATGCAAACCACTAACTTGCCTAGTGAAATAAAAGGTGAAATAAAAAATCTAAATAAATATGAATAAAAACAGAAGGTTACCTGCAGCCATTTTAGAGGGCAAAATATTAGACTACTTCAAGAGAAATGATCCACAATAACTAACTGATTTCAAACCCATGTTTTATATGACTCAATCAATAAATCAATCAATCATATACTCTTTCAGCACTTATATTACTAGTCATCGTTGTCACAGCCACCTTTATAGAGAAACTAATCCCAGGAATAGAAACAAGGTTTACAACCTGAAACATATCGACAAAACCACAACCATGAAAGAATCATGAGCTTTTCCATAAAATGACTGACCGTTTGAGGAAACCATGTAAAAATACAAAAGAGCATCCTATAACGTATGATTTAGCTATCGCTTACACAAGTGTCAATTCTTTTCTTGTTGTTTAAAATGCGCTGGCAGACACCGGTTGGTCATAAAGTTGGACATAAATCTTTAAAAACTCTCCGCCTCCTTCACAATAAAATCTCACTTTCTCACCGCTGAAAAACAATGTCTTGCTACAAATCCCCATTCCCGACATACTCCCTTGTGAAAAGCCAGGGTATATGTCCCAAATAGTACCCTATTTTCTACATAGTGCACTTCTTTTGACCGTTCGGGTAAAAAGCAGTGCACTATATAGGGAATAGGATGCCATTTGGGGCAGGAACAGAGGTTCCTGCTACACAAGCAAATAGATTTACGGTATATTGCTCTCGTCAATGTCTTGTTGATCACGTTGTATACTGAACACAAATGCTCTACTGAACAGACTGAATATGCAAACATTTACTCTTGTAGGATATAACCAGAACATACATATTGGTTTATTAAATCAAAATATTATGAAATAGTTACAAATAGATAATAAACTATTACACATTTCACTTTAACCCTGCCCTGGTTTAGTTGGGACAAAAATAGTGCATCCACAGCTTCGCTCAATCTGTTGAGACGATTGGACCCTTCACTGGACAATGTGAACTGTGACTTTCAATTATCCATATGTCCATATCAGTTGCTAGCAGAGGGCGACTGACAGAGGGCATACTCTCCCCTGAACATGAGGTAGATAAAGGATTGTGGTCAGCTCGCTTTGCAATTTTCATTTATAATCCTTTCGAATTTTGTCAACACCTGAACAAGCCGCGATGGTCTATTGATCGAAACATTGCTTAAACGAGATCCATTAAAATGGTTTGTGGACTATTCAACAATACCAGTGTGCTGGAGGCTGATTTTGTCAACAAGTAAAAAAAAAACAAGTTATTCTTCAACTATAACTTTCTTTGTTTCTGTACCTGGATGTGTTGACTTGCATAGTATCTGCACTCAGCTCTCCCCTGAGCTCCTCTCGTCCATCCTTTCTGAGCCACATGTTCTCATTAAGACCAGTAGGCGTCTCATTATTCGTTTGTAGGCCCTCTGTACCCCCATCCCCCTGAGCTCCCTCTCACACCTCACATCTCCCTGCTTTACCCTGTGGCAGTCTGAGAGCCTCCACCCACCACTCTGAGAGGAGGTAAGGTAACAAGAGCTGGACGGCCATAGCTGCAAATCAGACCGCCATTTTATAGCAGACATGGTTGTCAATATTTCTCTCTCTGTCTCTCTCTGCAGTGACTGGAGTAAATGATTTCTGAGTTACAGTAAGTGTGCATTCCTACCCACGGCAGACTACATACACACGCGCGCGCGCGCGCACACACACACACACACACACACACACACACACACACACACACACACACACACACACACACACACACACACACACACACACACACACACACACACACACACACACACACACACACACACACACACACACACACACACACACACACACATACCCTCCCCTCTCTCTAGCATCTATGTCTGTGTTACGTGCCACAGGGTCTGGTGCGCTAGAGGTAATTTGGTTGAGAGGTTTACTGTCCCCCGAGAGAACCCAGGATGGATGACGCGAGTCTCGGTACTTTCTCAAATGATCTTATCTGAGCCCCGTAGCTCCGCGGAGGCTGGATGGTTCATGAGCACATAGTTTTTTAGCAATGATGATATCACAGACCCTGGACTCAGGATCACATCGCCATCACAAAAAGATGGATGATCTAATATCGCTGCTCTTCAAAAGTTTGAAGTGAGAAAATATGTTACTGGAACAGTCGTCCTTACACCCACACTGTTGTCTTCAACAATATTGAATACAAGAAACTAATAGCAGTGAAATGCTATTTTAACGCCATCAGTCAGGCACCCCTGAGTAATGGTCAATAGTTGCTCTGTGAGGTTCTATTGTGGTTCTGGGACAATGAGGTGATATAGTGGTTCTGGGGTAATGAAGTTCTATTGTGGTTCTGGGACAATGATGTTATATTGTGGTTCTGGGACAATGAGGTTCTACAGTAGTTCTGGGACTAGATGAGTGGACAGGTCCCTACTTGCATGAGCAGGTCTGATGCGGGTCGGACTCGCTGCTGGAAGAGGACACTCATGGTCCGGTTTTGTTGCTCCAGGTCAAACACTCTGGTCCGCAACTTCAGACACTCCTCCCTTAGATCCTGCATGGGGAAGAACAACAGAGAGAGAGTTATTACAGTGATGTGTGACTGTCCTAATATGGACACCATAAAAGATGATTAGTTAACACGAGATAATGAGGTGTAAAAAAAAAAAAAGTGAATGGTAAGATTAAGTTTTGAGCTACTGTATTGCATACATGTATAACAACATCATTGGATCTAATTATAGTATAATTCTGAGACATTTTGATAACACAGTTGCTATGGAAACCAGACTCCTACCTTTTGGGTGAGTAGTGCCTGCACAACTTGATTGGCAACCTAAAACAGAGTGAAAAAAAGCAACAATAATTATCCAAACTTTTTATGCAAGCTGTTTAGTGACTGACCATAATATGGTGGCTGTTATGGGTGAGGAAAATGAGTGTGAAAGAAAACAAGAAAATGTCTCCAGTTGACCCACGACCTCAACTCTAAACTGCCCCTGTCCTGTGTATGCCGACGCTGCACTCTCTCACTTCCTCTATTCCTCCAACGACATTTAATACACAAGTTCCACCGACCGCCTATCAAAATGATTACAGGCTTTAGTGAACACGACGTCCCAATACATTACAGCATTGTCCCCCCGTATGCCTTTCCTTGGAGGAGTGTGTTGATTCCTAAGGGGACCAATCATCATAAATCTGACGCAGGGTGGCAGAGAAGGCCAGTAGCGGCCCGGCGAAGCCGAACAGATTGGAGCCAGACATGCTGCATGTCTTCATGATGTTTAATTGTCTTCTGTTGATCCTGTATTGACAGCAGTGTCAGGGCTGATATAGTGGCTTGGAGAGTAGGGGGTTGTGTCCTGAATGGCACCCTATCCCTTATATACTGCACTACTTAACCCTATGGGCCCTGGTCAAAAGGAGCACACTATACAGGAAATAGGGTGTCATTTGCAACACAGCGGGCAGTCGGAGAGAAGAAGTGGAGGGCTAAAGTACTGTTGTGCCTGTGCTTTGGCCGCAGAGCGCCTCACACCCATACCACTCTTCCGAGTTTAGACCGCAAAGCCCCATCGACTCCGACTCTGATTACAGCCCATTGATTGCTCGTTAATTCACTGTTAGCACGCACTGGCTTTTTTTTCCGCAGAGGTGTCCTCTCTCCCTCTATTGAATAAGGGGAGATGGAGTAAATATGACGAAGTGATTGAGCCCTGTGGGGAGGGATACAGAGCTGCTCCTGTAAAACTGAAGGGCACTAACTCAAAGAATATTTAATGATCTTCAAGTTAGAATCTAAATGACAACAACTGATAAATAAAACAACTCATAAAGGTTTTATAGAGCATTCATAGTTCAAGTCATACTACATGAAGTACAGCATAACAGTCCCTTACATCTAATGCATTGCCAAATGTGGCATAACTCCTTATACCAGCCTTTCAATAGCATGAGATTTGCCCATTTACTAAGTGGGAAAAAATATATATATTTATTTTAAAAATATATTTTTAAAAAACTAACATGAGTGGCCAGCACAAATAGCATACCAAACAGCCACCACTCTGCTTATGTAGAGATAATAATCCACAATCTTTTAATTTAAAAAATGTATCACTACTAAACAAGCCCAGCGTTCTCTACAGTTTCCAAATGCCCTGAGCCCATCGGCAGAGTTGTTAGAGCTGTGGAGATTTCCCGCATCACAACATGCTCATTAGTGAGCTAGCTCCCGTCTTGAGCGACTACAGAGGGCAACACAACACCAGACAACAGAGCAGCACAGCCCTGGCTTTTTGAGGTCACGGAAGTGGAAAAGGCATTTGGTCTGGGCTCACCCCAGGCATTAGCCTCCAAGGCTGCAGCACGGTGTGGAGTTTCATACAATATGCTTGGAGCATTGCAATGCAATTGCATGCCATTGTTGGACTGTTAAAAACACAGCTAAAGTATTGTTAACTCTCCTTTTATCTCTCTCTCTCTCTTCCTCCCTCTTTCTTTCTCCTTTTCTTTCTTTCTCCTTTTCTTTCTTTCATTCTCTCGCTTTCTCTGTCCCACCATCAATCTACGTTTCCCCCCCTCCCCACCCCCACTCCCTCTGGCACCAGAGCCCAGATCTCAGGTCATATGAGCCCCAGTAGCTGGCACCACAGTGTATTAGACCAGTCTGTCCCTTCTGGCACCCGCGGGCCTCCAGCCTTCCCTCAGGGAGACTCAGCGTGCGGTCCAAGCCAACAAGCTCATTAATTGCTGTCATCCTGCTCCCTCAGGCCACCATTTACCCAGCTTCTCCCACAACACAGTTCGCCTTCGGAACGCCAAGTACCTCTTCCTCCATAATCACATTTCCTTCTGGAGAGGAATTACTTTGGAATTGCATTGATGGAATTTGAGAGCATGAAAATTGTCAATTGAGAAAAATCTCAAAAGAAAGTCGGTAAAAATAGTGCAGCATTTGTAACATGTTTGATCAGTAAGATCTTAAAGAAAGTCGCTAAAGGTAAATAGGAAAGTATACAACTCATAATAAGTCACGGAATAGGACAGAACAGGGAAGAAATAACACTCGTTCCTGAGATGTAGGCTATCATTAGTGTGGTGAAAAAATAGATTTGCCTCACTGAGGTTGAGGGCTGAGTGAATAGAGTGAGGCGTGGACTACTCACCTCATCCAGACAGTGCTCATACTGCTCCCTCTGGCTCTCATTCTCCATGGCCAATGCTGAGTTTTCCTCCTGTACAGCAAAATAAAAAACACACTTAGTGATGAAATCCACTGAGAGCTTGTCGTTAAAAGCAAGTTTGTATGCATCAGATTTGTTTATGAGTCATTTACCAAACAGTAATGAAGGAAGAGTTAAAGTAATTAAAGTAGAATATAAAGAAATACCAGGCGGTGCCTGCTAGTCAATTTAAAACAATCACAGGTGGTTATAGAACAACCAACATATAATTATCTACCCTGATTGACATACACTGAACAAAAATGTAAACGCAAAATGCAACAATTTTGCAGTCCACATAAGGCAATCAGTTTATTGAAAAACATTCATTAGGCACTAATCTATGGATTTCACGTGACTGGGAATACAGATATGCATCTGTTGGTCACAGATACCTTTAAAAAAAGTAGGGGCGTGGATCAGCAGTCGGTACTGTATCTGCTGTGACCACCATTTTCCTCTTGACGAGCGATAAAGCTCCTCCTCATAGAGTTGATCAGGCTGTTGATTATGGCCTGTTGAATGTTGTCCCACTCCTCTTCAATGGCTGTGCGAAGTTGCTAGATATTGGCGGTAACTGGAACACGCTGTCGTACACGTTGATCCAGAGCATCCCAAACATGCCCAAACATGCTCAACGGGTGACATGTCTGTTGAGTATGCAGGCCATGGAAGAACTGGGACATGTTCAGTTGTACAGATCCTTGCAACATGGGGCCGTGCATTATCATGCTGAAACAGGAGGTGAAGGCGGCGGATGAATGGCACGACAATGGGCCTCAGGATCTCGTCACGGTTGCTCTGTGCATTCAAAGTGCCATCGATCAAATGCAATTGTGCTCGTTGTCCGTAGCTTATGCCTGACCACACCATAACCCCAATGTCACCATGGGGCACTCTGTTCACAACATTGACATCAGCAAACTGCTCACCCACACAACATTGACATCAGCAAACTGCTCACCCACACAACGCCATACATGTGGTCTGCAGATGTAAGGCCGGTTGGACAGCTCTGGTAGACATTCCTGCAGTCAGCATGCCAATTGCACGCTCCCTCAAATCTTGAGAATTCTATGGCATTGTGTTGTGTGACAAAACTGCACATTTTAGAGTGGCCTTTTATTGTCCCAAGCACAAGGTGCACGTGTGCAATGATAATGCTGTTTAATCAGCTTCTTGATGTGCCACAGCTGTCAGGTGGATGGATTATCTTGGCGAAGGAGAAATGCTCACTATGTAAACTAATTTGTACATTTTAGAGATATAAGCTTTTTGTGCGTATAGAAAATATCTGGGATCTTTTATTTCAGCTCATGGAACATGGGACCAACACTTTACATGTTGAATTTATATTTTTGTTCAGTGTAGATGTGAAATGATACTGAACATGTGGCCAATGAAAATAATGGCAAAGGCATTTGTAGTCTCTCCAATCTGTTTTCATATGATAAACTATTGATGAAACAAATCATATGTGTTTTGTAGTGCAAGACTACACTGCCAGAGAACAAGATAAAAACAAGAGAGGATTCGCCGGAGGTGGAAAAGGTCAGGTGTCAACCATAAGACTGGGGCCAACTAATAAAAACCTGCAGAAGTATCTCACAGTGAAAGGTCAAGGGGATTGAAGTTATGATCCTGAACTTTAAAAGGTACAATGAAGAAGTTAGGTAGAATGGGCTAGAAGGGGCTAATGTGAATATGTCCTTGTTTTAGGGTGGGGGGAGGGGGTATTGCTTCACCTTTTAAGGGAGAGGGGCTATTGATCGCATCTGTTTCTAGTTTGTCAAATGGTCCGGGCAGGCCATATTAGAAGCTGTCAACATTCGCTCCGGCTAGCTCACCTCACTCGCCACGTGCCCTTTAGTACAAATAGCCAGCCTTCGATTAAAACCCAGGCTAAATAATTGCACCTAACATATTCCCCTGCCTTAATCGAAATGGCACGGAGCTATAACAAATGAGCAACTTTGAGACGTACATGAAAAGCCCTTTACCCCCAAAAAATTCACTTGCATTATCACGTATTAATATTAGTAAAGTAAAAGCTCCTAGTGACGGTGAACAATTACCCAAAGGTTGCATATAAGCATGTTTTCTGATGTTCTTATCGTCTTCTTTGTGTTGGTAGTAACTGGTCGAATCATCATTTCTCTGTGGGACAAGTGGTCGGAGAGAAAGAGGAAGTGACGTGCTGTATTGACAATATCGTTGATTTGGGAAGTGATGTGGGAAAATACGTCTACTTCCGTCAAACTGAGCCTCTCAGTACCTGACAAACACACTTTACAAATGCACCCAATGACGACTGCTGAACCTTTTCTGCTTGCATTAAAAGCATTTGAGATACTTTCATTGTCGTGCTCTTTGGCCATCTCGCATTGCAGAACGTCACGGAGAATGTCTGACATTGCAGACAATCTAACAATACAAATATTATTTGAGCCTGGGAGGGGAAAAGAAAGAGTAGACTAGTTGAAAAACAATATTTTGTACAGCCACAGTGCATAGTCAATATTACTGTGAATGAATGCAGTGCTCGGCTGCGATGCGATGCGTTATCAACAAATGCTAAACTAAATAAATGTCCCATGTCAGAAAAAACATTGGGGATGATTGATTGATTGATTGATTGATTGATTGATTGATTGGGGATGAAAAGAGCAACTAAATCACGTAATTAACATGTATTCATATTAGCACATCCTGTCAATGTATTGCTCCTCCAGCTGCTGTAATTAAAGCATACAACTGCTATTGCCACAGATTTTGAAACATATCAATTATGCATGCCATTATAAATGGCTTTGTATAGAATAGAATACATGCATGATCATCCATGATTAGAGTTCCCATGATTAGAGAAGTGCGTGGACACAACGCTGGGCAATGGGCATGCACACTTGCTCAAACTGCAGACAGTCACCCAAGACCCAGTCACTTGCCTGCTCTGTCTTCCCATGGAGTCTCTACTACACTTACTTGTGTGGAAAGCTAGAAGCATTGAGAGTTGAGCTGGAATGGATGAGTTAGGTACAGGTGTATAATTTGGAATGGATGAGTTAGGTACAGGTGTATAATTTGGAATGGATGAGTTAGGTACAGGTGTATAATTTGGAATGGATGAGTTAGGTACAGGTGTATAATTTGGAATGGATGAGTTAGGTACAGGTATATAATTTGGAATGGATGAGTTAGGTACAGGTGTATAATTTGGAATGGATGAGTTAGGTACAGGTATATAATTTGGAATGGATGAGTTAGGTACAGGTATATAATTTGGAATGGATGAGTTAGGTACAGGTATATAATTTGGAATGGATGAGTTAGGTACAGGTATATAATTTGGAATGGATGAGTTAGGTACAGGTATATAATTTGGAATGGATGAGTTAGGTACAGGTATATAATTTACAGCGGTAACTTGTATTCCATCCTATGTCCGCTCAAGATTAATCCCAACTCATTTTGTCCTTCGACCGAATGTCTAATCAGTCAACGATGCTACTTCCATTTTTTTTTTTGGGGGTGTAAAAATATATATAAATTAGAGTAGCAGCGTTAACTGATCATTCAAGCATCTGTGAAAAGAATCCACGTGTTTTTCCCTCCAAAATGTTTCTCAAAAGGTTTCAATCCAAGTAAGCACCATTTATAAAGGCATAGCATGCCCACCGTGGTAATGAACGATATCAGTTGGGCTGGGGGGGGATAGAAATGGGCGCCCTTACTTAGTGTCATCACCGTTTACACATAACAAAAGGCCAGTGATGTATTGCCTCGCTGTTGTTTTAGCCGGTTCTCTTCTGGAGGAGCATCCATCACCGATGCAGCGGGACGGAAGGAAAAGGCAGATACATTTAGAATGTAGCTTTTTGGGGTAATACGGGTCGCTTCCTCTGACAAATCACGAGACAGGCCAGCCATTATTTTTCTTCGACTGCAGGGAAGATAACTTATACAGTGATAGAGGAGCCATAAAGCAACAAGCAATTACACTGCATTTGGTTGTAATTAGCCTTAACTGCAATTTCTGTCTGCGTGGAGTTAGTGTCACCGTTAATAATGTCTGTAGAATGTGCCGGTTTCTTGGGTACTTTATTATCTCTGGCAGCGTTTTCTCATGTCTGAGCTGTCCATAGTGGCTTAGGAGAAGACCTGGGTTCAAGTAGTATTATTCCTTTTTTAAAATACTTTCTCTACACTTGATTGAGCTTGGTTGAGCTTGTTTCGCTGCAATGGGACCAATGGAGTAGTCCCAAAAGCGCAAAACCAAACCTTTCCCATCGGGCACTCCGGTAGGGACTCTATCATACGCTCAAAGTATTTGAACATTAGCCACAGACCCTCGAGGCATCAGCGAAGGGCCACTTCCTAAATGAGTAGGTGGGTCTCTGAGCGTAATTCGATTAAGTCTTAATAGACTAAGCCCCTTCAATTGCTGAGGAGATCTGAAAGCCTGGTGTGTCAGTTTCGTGGGTATACTGTATGGTCGGAAACAATCAGAATCAGAAGGATTACTCAAAATGGATTTCTGACTCAACTGTTGCTAATGCTAAGAACAGAACACACAGTGGAACAGCGCTATGGAAGTGAACAAAGACAGTTGTAAAGACCCCAAGTCCTGAAACCTGAGCCCTCCGTGGAGCGCTTTGCTCTTCAAACAGCAGAGCGCACAATACTTTGATAAGGCAATTATGCTCCAGACTGCAAACATAAGAAGGAGAGCCTGGTCGAAGAGGGAGAAGCGGACGAGGGAGGAGAAGAGAAGAGAGGCGGAGCCATGTTTTAAACTGTACCTCTAGGGTGCGCAGACGCTCCAGAAGGAGCTTTGTTTGGTCCTGAAACTCTTCCGCTCGGCTGATGTCTGCCAGCAAAGGGTCTCCAGAAGACGGCTGTGGGCCGCTACCGCTGCTGTTCTGCTCCAGGCTGTCACGCGTCTTCTGCACCTCCTCCGAGAGCTTATCCTGATAGACAGACGAGAGGAGAGACAGACAGTGAGAGAGAGAGAGAGAGCAAAAGAGAAAAGAGAAATAGAGAGAGAAAGAGAAAGAAAGAGAAAGAAAGAAAAAGAAAGAAAGAAAGAAAGAAAGAAAGAAAGAAAGAAAGAAAGAAAGAAAGAAAGAAAGAAAGAAAGAAAGAAAGGCGGGAGAAGAATGAGAGAGAGAGGGAAAGAGGGGGAGAAAAAAACAATTCAACACCCAAAACATCCCCTAATCCCTAATCGTTTCACTTGTATTTCCAAAGAGTGGCAGTGACCTTGAGACCTCTCCATCTTGTCTGCCGATAGAGGACCCCACACCCCTCGTTCTCCCCCCCTTCACACCCTGCCGCAGTGTCCGGCTGTGACACTAATGCACAGAGGCGGAAATTAAAAGCGAACACAATCAATTGATGGGGTCCATGATATCCCCAGGCCCACTGGGCATGGCTCACCAAGACAGTCACAGACGAGACAGCATCCTGACATTGACTAGCTAATTAGGTACTGTACATTCAACACAGGATATAGAGTACTGCTAAAGGAGGATATGGCAAGTGTTGCCTGTCAATTATTCTAAGTATTTTTACACTACCCTAGAAGTCAAGGAGGGATTTTCTTTCCCTCTGACGTTACTATTCAAATAAATGATATCATGCTACTTTGATCTTAAATCAGTACACCACGTTGTTTTGTATGTGATGTTGAGACATATGAAAACCATAGCATAGCCTGTTGTTAAATCTAATATACTGTATTTACAACAAACACCATTTTCCTTACAATTTAATACAAAAAACTTACCAGTGGGGATTTATGATGGATTTCCAGCATCCAAAACAAAGTGATATGCCGATAATATGGAACGCTTAATCCTCACTGGACTAAACCTGACATTTATCTTTATGCATTGAATGTTCTTTATTTCAAAAAACACACACTGCTCCTGGGGTGATATAGTTGCCATGAATCCTAGATGTAGGTACATTTCAATATGAGAGACTGAGACACCTTTAAATACTCAACATGCATGGCTTTAGTCTGATCGAGGAGGTCACCGCCCTTTCATTTGCAACATCCATTTCACAAACGCTCTTATCTCCATCCTATTCCAAATCTGATCAAGGACCAGGAGAGGGATGAAACTACAATTGAGCTGGGAGTTAGATGTCGTGTAAACCTCACCACATGCCTATAGCCAGCCAATGAGCTTTGCAATGCAAGTAAATGGACCCCCCCCCCCATTTTGTCACCTTAAAATCTCACCAGAGCCTTTTGTTGTTATCGCCTGATGTACACCTGTGCACCTTTGTTAAATTTTTCATTCAATCCTTCTCTTCCCTCCTTGACAGTTGATTGTCAAGTCTGACAATTGGCTTTCACGGTAGCGCGGCGGACGCAGAGAGCCATGGCTGGAGACATTGATAGATGAGGCTGAGTCCTTGCTAGCGCCGTCATATCCAAATGCATCCAAATCAAGTCGTCCCTCCCTCCTGAACATGAATTGGAAATGCTGTCCTTGGCAACCAGTAGCATTATGTTTTGGTTTGAACTTTTAAAGGACTATTCCAATCTTGGCTAAAACATGCTGGTGGTTCCCAATCTTGACTTTGTTTGATTAGTTTGTTTTGCAGGCACTTTGAAACCAGGGTCGTATTCATTTGGACACTCTGTAGTAAATAAACATTTTAAAAAGCATTTCTTATTGTACAAGTTCAGGCCGTTCCTGCCTGTTTGAGTGAGTATTCTTTTGTTTGGTGCATAATGAATATTACCCAAATCTCTCCCCCAGTAATGGTACCATTAATTGAGAGCTTGTTCTTATTACCACAGCCCTGTTATGTCTGATTGCTTGCTGAGCATCTGGTCACAGTAGGTACAGTCATCTCGGTAACCTAACATATGTCTCTCTCCACATGCGTATGTTTGCTGCATCCATTCAAACAAGCTCAAGCGAAATCGATCCCCCACACTGGCACAAGTTGACAGATTCTAATTCCATGTTTAATTAATCCACTCAGGTTGATTCATTCTGGGGCTGCTATTATTCTGTATAATAACCATCATTTGAATAATCACAGGGTATCTGACTATGTGGAAATATGGTCCACCGCAGAGAGAGAGAGAGACTGCATCGCAAAAGACACCCTATTCCTATTATGCCTAGTGCTACATACTCTATGGGCCCTGGTCAAAAATGGTGCTCTGTATAAGGAATAGGTGATTCAGCCATAGAGTTATACTCCCTACGTTCACCCACAATAAATCTAGCTAATGCATGTATGAGGCTTAATGAAATGTATACCGCCATACCTCCATTTCCCATTATGACGCACATTTTTTACACTTCCTGCCTGTTTTTTTTTTTACACTTGACCATTTATGATCGGTTTCTAAAGGCATAGCAAGCCCACCATACTAATGGATGGCTTTATCTTTTATAGCAACGTAGCGTAGTCATCACTGGGAGTCCAGAAGTCCGAAGAACGTTTTGCATTTGAGAGATATGTACAATGCACTTAGGTGAATTCGCTTACTTATTGTTAACGCACTTGGAAATGAAAAAGTCGAAGCTAAATTACATTTCAAATGTGACATGAATCATACTAGTACAAGACATGACCTCCATGAACTGTAATGGTATGACCTTTCTCAACCTCCCCTAACAGTAACACAACCGAACTGCTTCCAGCTCACACAGTTCCACTTTTCTTCCTACCATGCTGTTTGAAAGGTCACTTAGGCATAATTAAAGGAGCGTAATTTCACAAGGATAATTAAAGGACCATCTGTGTCAATATCTCTGTGAAATACCTTGAGTATCTAAGGAACAGCACAAACACTCTGCCTAGAAGGCCAGCCTCTTCACTGTTTCTCAAACTAGTCACACTAATGTACTGTACTTGTCCTCTTGCGCACCAAGGCCTCCCACTCCTCTTTCTATTCTAGTTTGCGCTGTTCTGTGGAGGGAGTAGTACACAGCATTGTACAAGATCTTCAGTTTCTTGGCAATTTCTCGTATGAAATAGCCTTAATTTGTCAGAACAAGAATAGACTGACGAGTTTCAGAAGAAACCTGTAATTGAGCCTGTAATCGGACCCACAAATGCTCATGCTCCAGATACTCAACTAGTCTAAAGAAGGCCAGTTTAGTTGGCACAGTTTTCAGCTGTGCTAAAATAATTGCAAAAAGGTTTTCTAATGATCAATTAGTCTTTTAAAATGATAAACTTGGATTAGCTAACACAACGTGCCATTGGAACACAGAAGTAATGGTTGCTGATAATGGGCCTCTGTACGCCTACGTAGATCTTCCAAAAAAAAATCTGCCATTTCCAGCTACAATAGTCAATTACAACATTAACAATGTCTACAGTGTATTTCTGATCAATGTTATGTTATTTTAATGGACAGAAAATGTGTGTTTCTTTCAACAACAAGGACCTTTCTAAGTAAACCCAAACTTTTGAACGGTAATGTATATTTAACACACAGTTGAAGTCGGAAGTTTACATACACCTTAGCCAAATACATTTGTTTTTCACAATTCCTGACATTTAATCCTAGTAAGAATTCCCTATTTTAGGTCATTTAGAATCACCACTTTATTTTAAGAATGTGAAATGTCAGAATAATAGTAGAGAGAATCATTTATTTCAGCTTTTATTTCTTTCATCACATTCCCAGTGGGTCAGAAGTTTACATACACTCAATTAGTATTTGGTAGCATTGCCTTTAAATTGTTTAACTTGGGTTAAACATTTCGGTAGCCTTCCACAAGCTTCCCACAATAAGTTGGGTGAATTTTGTCCCATTCCTCCTGACAGAGCTGGTGTAACTGTGTCAGGGTTGTAGGCCTCCTTGCTCACACACGCTTTTTCAGTTCTGTCCACACATTTTCTATAGGATTGAGGTCAAGGATTTGTGATGGCCACTCCAATACCTTGACTGTGTTGTCCTTAAGCTATTTTGCCACACCTTTGGAAGTATGCTTGGGGTCATTGTCCATTTGGAAGACCCATCTGGACCAAGCTTTAACTTCCTGACTGATGTCTTGAGATGTTGCTTCAATGTATCCACATAATTTTACTCCCTCATGATGCCATCTATTTTGTGAAGTGCACCAGTCCCTCCTTCAGCAAAGCACCACCACAACATGATGCTGCCACCTCCATGCTTCATGGTTGGGATGGTTTTCTTTGGCTTGCAAGCCGCCCCCTTTTTCCTCCAAACATAATGATGGTCAGTATGACCAAACAGTTCTATTTTTGTTTCATCAGACCAGATGACATTTCTCCAAAAAGTACGATCTTTGTCCACATGTGCAGTTGCAAACCGTAGTTTGGCTTTTTTATGTCAGTTTTGGAGCAGTGGCTTCTTCCTTGCTGAGCGGCCTTTCAGGTTATGTTGATATTGGACTAGTTTTACTGTGGTTATAGATACTTTTGCACCTGTTTCCTCCAGCATCTTTACATGGTCCTTTGCTGTTGATCTGGGGTTGATTTGCACTTTTCGCACCAAAGTACAATCATCTCTAGGAGACAGAACGCGTCTTCTTCCTGAGTTGTATGACGGCTGCGTGGTCCCATGGTGTTTATACTTGCGTACTTATGTTTGTATAGATTAATGTGGTACCTTCAGGTGTTTGGAAAATGTCCCCAATGATGAACCAGACTTGTGGAGGTCTACAATGTTTTTTTCTGAGGTCTTGGCTGATTTCTTTTGATTTTCCCATGATTTTAAGCAAAGAGGCACTGAGTTTGGAGGTAGGCCTTGAAATACATCCACAGGTACACCTCCAATTGACTCAAATGATGTAAATTAGCCTATCAGAAGCTTCTAAAGCCATGACATCATTTTCTGGAATTTTCCAAGCTGTTTAAAGGCACAGTCAAATTAGTGCATGTAAACTTCTGACCCACTGGAATTGTGAGACAGTGAATTATAAGTGAAATAAGCTGTCGGTAAACAATGTTAGGAAAAATGACATGCTAGTAGATGTCCTAACCGACATGCCAAACTATAGAAAGAAATTTGTTGAGTGGTTGAAAAACAAGTTTTAATGACTCCAACCTAAGTATATGTAAACTTCTGACTTCAACTGTACATATGGGGGAACGGTAAAGATTCAGACAATTACATTTTTTTTTATTTTACCTTTATTTAACTAGGCAAGTCAGTTAAGAACAAATTCTTATTTTCAATGACGACATTGATGGAAGCCACAATCTATCTGCATATATATAATAGTAAGGCCACTCCTAATTGATGGTGAATAACAACAACTAATCCTAATGTATGGTCTATGTGTTACCAAACAAAGTATTTCTCCTTCACAAGCCTCTACGGTTTGGCTTTAGAAAGAGCAGGAAGGAGAGCCCATGTTGGAGAAGTGCTGAGCAGTGCGGTGTTACCTTGTAGGCCTTCATGATGTCCACAGTGTCCACGGCTGTTTGCTCCAGCACCCCCTGGTTCTGCAGCAGCGTCCGCACTGTCTCTTCCATCCTGCACATGCACACACATACACACACACAAACAGAGGGAGAAGAAGAAGGGGGAGATTGGTTTAGGGCCAGCGACACAAGAAGGGACGGGTGGGTTTTGGATCATACCCCAGTCCCTTTCCACTACAGTACGTGGTACACCACACGATGTTGTGCTGATTGGGTACATATGGCGCTGGGGAGGTTCACAAGTCCATCCACTGAAGCAGAGTGTTGACTGACTGCCTCAGTGTCTCTATGGGACTTGTGATACGGTTGTGCCTCAATTTTTGTGCCAAATAATGGTTTCTCTCAATGCAAACCAGAGACTTTTACCCCACAGCCTACATCAATATGCTACTCCTCACCCCTGATTCCCATATGAATCCCTACAATGGCGTTACCTCTTGTTCTAGATTCTCCCCTGGCCTATTCCAGGTAAAAAACACATCCAGTGAGAGTTGACCCTTTAGGGAGATTGTCTAGGATAGAGCTCCCTCCGTTGACCCGGCTGGAAATAGGCCTACAAGTTAGAGTACAAAAAGATGGCGCGATGAAACCACTGTGACATTTCAGGAGACGAATACCATTACGGAGCAGGGATTTCCCATTGCGGTTTTCACAGTTGAACTGTTGCGGGAAGGCAAAGCCATGGCTTTGGTGTAGGCAGGGCTGTGCTCTGCCATCGGTAGCGGCCACACCATCTGGCAGACTGAGTTGGAAGCAGGAAAAAAGCTGGCTATAAATCAGGCCTAGCTAGCTGACTGACTGTCTGACTGATTGACCGGCTGAGTGAGTGGTCAAGTCTATGGCAGATTGCTGTAGCCCACCGCTTAGGACACTGTCCTTAATCGCCGTGGTCAGGGATAGGACATTGTAGTCAGGTCAAGGTCTTTGTGACTGAATGGTCATGCTAGATTAGTATGGTATTGGAAGTAACTAACATGGTGTAACTGACTCAGAGTTTATTGACTTAACATGAGTTGGGAAACAAATATGGCTGAGCTGAAATACACTGGGATTCAGTCATCCTCTTCACAAACATACCGGTGTGTCTACAGTATGACCAGGGTCATGAATTATTTACTGTTCAGATCATGTCGTAAGGAATAACTCCTGATCCTTACTTTGATTCACTAGATGAATAGGAGAGCAAAGGCATTATTTACCCAATATTTACATTGATACCATATTATAAATGTTATCAAAAATATTTTTGAAATCCTGCTTTATCAAATCATTCCCTCAAGATCTTTTCTTCCCTCAAAAAACACATTAAAATCAAATTCTCCACATTCTCCGCCACAGTACCAGACAGACAGAACATCACTGTGTAGAGAGGCAGTGGTCTGACCCCGGTGACCTCCACATGGCTAAATGACAGGATGATGGGGGCCTTTGATGTTCCTCTCCTCTGGCTGGCCTGTGTTGTGGATGAGGACTAGGGGCTCTAGGCTGGAGGTCTGGTGGCTGCGGCTAGCCAGCACTTGAAAGGGTCTCTGTGTGTTTTTTAATAGGGGCTGATTCAGGGCAGATCATGAGAGCACATGGTGTGCCTCAAAGTCCCAACCAGCAATGCCAGACAAGCCCAGGCTCAATCCCAAATATACAGCCTGGCCAAGAGAGATGGGCAGAAACAGTCCCCTGCAGTACATACGCACTTACACACACGCGCACAAAGACTTCCAGTGCCGATTGAGGGGAATGACTTCAACATGCGGTGGATTCCCCAGACTGTTTGAAGTCACAGGGTCCTGTATGTGCACCATATAAGCAGAGAGAGAGCAGAGGGGGATAAAGGGACCATGGATATGGATGGAAGCCACTGCAGAGTGGTACCAAAGTCTGACTTCATAATACATGCTGAGCTACAAGGTGCCTGACTCCATACTGTGTGTCACACAAAGAAATAGAAAACATAGAAATAAAGAAACTAGAATGCCCACCCTAGTCACACCCTGGCCTAACCAAAATAGAGAATAAAAGCCTCTCTATGGCCAGGGCGTGACTAGGGTGGGCATTCTAGTTTCTTTATTTATATGTTTTCTATTTCTTTGTGTTTGGCCGGGTGTGGTTCTCAATCAGAGGCAGCTGTCTATCGTTGTCTCTGATTGAGAACCATACTTAGGTAGCCCTTTTCCCACCTGTCTTTGTGGGAAGTTGACTTTGTTTAGGGCACATAGCCTTTAGCTTCACGGTTTGTTTTTGTAGTGTTTATTGTTTTTGTTCGGCGTCACATATTAATAAAAGAACATGTACGCCCACCACGCTGCACCTTGGTCCTCTTCCTTCAACAGCCGTGACACGGTGACTGTCAAAATGCTATTCTATGAATAAGAAATGTCCAGGACTAGCTGTAATGCTCTGCTGAATAGCTTTTCTAATAGTTTTTTAAATAGTTAACCCGTAGCTACCCTGAATATCTGCATACTGTATCTTTTGACTCATCACATACACTGCTTCTACTGTTTACTATATGTCACTTTATCTCTATCTATAACAAGGCACCTTTCCCAGGGACATGAAACAAGCTGAAGTTATACCTCTGTATAAGGACATAAAGTCTGACCCTGGGAATTATAGGCTTGTATCTAACCTCTGTGTAACATCAAAGATCATGGAGAGAAATGTACATGAGCAAATGTATGAATATGTTTTAACAAACAGGGTCTAATGTATCATTTTCAGTCGTGTTTTAGAAAAACATACTCCACTGATTCATGTCTACTTTACTTGACTTACTTCATCAGGAAAGAGATTGATGAGGTAAATCTGTGTGGAATGGTACTGCTTGACCTACAGAAGGCATTTGATACAGTTAACCACTGTCTCCTAATCTCCAAAGTAGAGGCACTGGGGTTAAGCAGTATCCCTCTAGGCTGGGTAAAGTCCTATTTATCAGGAAGGGAGCAAGTAGTAGAGGTTAATGGTTCACTGTCTCAGTTATTAAAACAAATTAGTTGTGGCGTTCCGCAGGGGAGCGTGCTTGGGCCTCTGCTGTTTTTATTGTATATTAACGAAATGAAAGATGCTTGTTCTTGCTGTCTTTTTCTTTATGCGGATGACTCTACACTTCTGGTGTCTCACAAAAGTAAAACTATGTTGGAGAGCATACTTAGCACAGAGCTTACAAATGGCTTGGAGATAATAAGCTATCTCTGCACTTAGGGAAAACTGAAGCAATTTTTTTTTATCCAGACCTAAATTGTGTAGGTCATCTGAAATCAGAGTGGAGTTAGGGGGTAAGGTGCTGACTACTAAAACCTCTGTTAGCTACTGGGATGTATCCTTGATGGAAGCTTGGGACGTGTGAGCATGGCCAATAAGGTGCTAGGGAAGGTTAATGCCAGCACTTAATCCCAGGACGTTTTTGGCTAGAAAGTCCAAGCTGCTTGATAAGGACTGCTAGCTACTGCCCTCATTCAATGCCATTTTGACTATGCTAGTACTTCCTGGTTTGGCGGCTTATCTAAACTTATGAAGGGGAAGCTCCAGATAGCCCAGAATAAGCTGATCAGGGTAGTATTGAAGGTGAGTCCACATATTCACATAGGCAGGAGCTGCTTTCAGGAACTAAACTGGCTGCCTGTTGAGGCTAGTGTTTCCCAGATTAGACTAGGTTTGGTTTACAGGAGTATTTATGGTCCTGCTCCCAGATATCTAAGTGATTACTTTCCTTGTGTTAGGGATGCACACAATCACAGCACCAGATCAGGTGTTGCTGATGTGTGCTTATACAGGTTCAGGAGTAATGCTGGGAAAGGTACTTTCTTGTATACTGGAGCCACAGAATGGAATGAGTTGCCTCTGACTATAAAAACAATGTCCTATCTGGACAGCTGTAAAAATAAAGTAAAAATATGTTTGATGTCTTCTGTGCCCATATGAATAACCCCTATGATGTAACTGGAATGATGAGATAGATGTTCTTCTTCTCTGTTTTTGTTTGATTATTTAATAATAATAATAATAATATATGCCATTTAGCAGACGCTTTTATCCAAAGCGACTTACAGTCATGTGTGCATACATTCTACGTATGGGTGGTCCCGGGGATCGAACCCACTACCCTGGCGTTACAAGCGCCATGCTCTACCAACTGAGCTCTGCCATACTGTGTTTGATCTTGTCCAGCCATCTTGTCTCAAGAGGACCACAATGGAAATAAGTCCCAGACTTTATTGTGTGTTGTCCTCAATGATTTTATTAATGTGCATGTATGGCTTTTACGTTTTATGTGTGCTTGTTTATTAAAATGGTCAAATTAATAAAATAAATATGTACTGTACAGGACAAATCTACCTCAATTACCTCGTACCCCTGCACATGGACTCTGTACTGGTACCCTGTGTATATAACCCTGTTATTGTTACTCATTGTGTATTTATTCCTCATGTTGGCCTATTATTTTTCTAGTATTTCTCGTTTTTTCTCTCTGCATTGTTTGGAAGGGCCCGTAAGTGAGCATTTCACTGTTAGCCTACACCTGTTGTTTACAAAGCATGTGACAAATACAATTTGATTTGATTTAATGCTATGACATGTCGTAATGCTATGACAGTTCATAAAGCTATGACAAGTCGTAATGCTATGATAAGTACCGCAATGCTATGAAAAGTCGGTATTCTATGACATGTCGCAACGCTATGACAAGTCGTAATGCTGCCACATTGGCATTCAAAAGCTACATATGAGATGAAAGCCAAACAAATCTTTCTCAGGTGTTTTTTCAGCTACTAACCTACAATTTACATATGACACATCTCATCCCTCATCACCATACATGACTAAAGTAGATTAATGCAGCTACACACACAGTGACCTGAACATAAAATGTAGTTCTTTTGTCTCTGTAAACTTGAAAAGGTGGGTTCAAGTTTAGCTCCCATTAATTCTAAACACATTTCTCCCTCCAATTCATCTGGGGGAGCATCACAAATAGGACTGTCTTGGACAATTACCCCTGATAATCACATTTTGATGGTGTACTGATTAGGAATTATAGTGTTTTCTGAAGCTATTTAGCAGTAGAATTGGTGAGGACAGGGGAGGGAGATCCGCGAGGTTGTTTCAAGTGCATAATGCTTTTAACGCTTGTATTACATTTTGTGTGGTTTTATATGTAATCAAATAGAGTGAGAATGGTTTCAAAGAGTGTTTATTTCATTTATCTCTAATAATAAACTTGGATTAGGATCATAACTGTAATCCATCGACAATTTCAAAACATCCTCAAGTCGCACATGTGCTGTATATAGTGTGAATATGATATCACTTCAATTCAATTTACATAGGGATAAATAGAAATAATCAGACTCTGGCCTAACAACTTGAGCCATTAACCTTGTCTATTATACTAAATGTAATAACATTGCCATTTAAAATCTGTTGGGAATTTCCTAATTTCGTGTGAAACACTTATCAACTCCACGAGATGTCAACCCAAACCATTAGAGCTGATAACAACCTTCGTGAAAAAAAGATGTGAAAGATAGTTTTTTTTGTGTGTAGAATCAAAGCTTAAATCTGTGTCCAAACAGCCCTTACTTAATGTGGTTACAATCTCAGTGGTTGTAAATGACCTTCTATTGAGGACCTCGCTGGAGAAAAGGAGGGAGGAAGGGAAGGATGCAGGGATGGATGGATTGAGGAAAGCAAAGCCTGACTCGTTTGACCCCCAGACTGCACCAGCTGAATTTCAAACACGTCGGCAACAGCCAGGAAGTACAATTAAGTCTCCAATCAATTTCCAGGCCCAGGTATAAGTAAAACACACACACACACACACACACACACACACACACACACACACACACACACACACACACACACACACACACACACACACACACACACACACACACACACACACACACACACACACACACACACACACACACACACACACACACACACACACACACACACAACTTCAAGTAAATCCAATGGGGAAAGGAAGCCAGATGTCTGAATGAGCTGAATGAGGTGTGTTTGACAAGTCGTCAGAACATGCAAACCATTGATGGACCAAAATGGCCTGTTAGAGGTAGAACACCCTGTGTGGCGGTCTCCACTGCGTCCTGTGTCTCACATTACTCATGTCTCAGCCACTTTCAGATGGCCCGAACATTGAAACACAGATTTGCAGCTTCCTGCCATTTAAGCCATGAAAACGTTCACCGCCGTCCAGACTTCAAATGGGACGCCATTTTTATCACCTGTCAATGAAAACGATCAAGCGCTACTCCGGGTGTAGAACGGATACAAGTCAAATTAAATGAATTCTCAGAGGAACCTCTAACAATGCTTCATGCACAACCAAGGATTTAGCAAAAAGAACACACACACACAAACACGCAGATCTTTAAACGCTCACAATGATCAGATCACCTCAGTCCGACTTACCCCATGTTGCTGAATTTGGGTCCATTCTGGTTCTTACAAACATCCCTTCTCCTAAACAATGCCACAAGCACCGTGCACACTTCCCTAAGCTCCATGGGGACAAGCAGACAGACCAGCCAGCCTGCACTCAGAGAGAGCACTGCTCTCAGCACTCAGTGTCACCGGATGACCCAGACACAGATCAAAATGTGGGTCCACTAAAATAGGCCATTCAAGAATCATACAAGCCTGAGTGCTTTTCCCATCTAACAGACACTGCCAGCACGTTTGGTTGGTCGTCCGTTAGCATCATGAACCACACACAACCTGCCAGCCAGTCTCAACCAGTCTCACTTTCTATGAGGTGGCCTGCCCTGTGGTGGGTTATTATCCAATCCCAACGCTGTCCCAGTCAGGACCATAGTCTGGTAAGGGAAGAAGTCCAAAGGGAGGGAGAAGTAAAGGGGGAGGGACGGAAACCCTTTCCCATATGTCCCATGTTAAGCCTGAGCCAGAGGAGGACAGCCCCTGCTGCGTCGACGCTAGGCTGCGGCTAGGCTACGACCAGGGATCAGGTCTGTGGCCACAGGGGGGAAGCCAGGATAGGGATCACTCAGCCTGGGATGAGTGTGAGGGATGGATGGATGGACAGCAGACATGGAGCTTTATTGGCTGCCAGGGATTAGGGAGGCTGAGTTGAAACCAACACTTTCTATTGCTATGTAAATCACTGCTGTGTCGTCATGGCAATACTGTACACAAGCAATAATAGCACAAATTGACAGACAGGAAGACAAACAGACTTCTTTCTCAGGACACATATGAACATGATAGATAAAGAGTGAGACCATGAGCTCATGGGTTGGATTGGTCTACCTGGCTACTGCAACCTCGGGGCGCATTGGGAAATGCCCTGGACCAAACTCCATTAAGAAGGTTTGACAAAGGCACAATTTGAAAAGTCTTGAGCCCCCCCCCCCAAAAAAAGAGTAGGGAACAATCATCAGGTTGTGGCTGGATTGGGGTCACGAGGGGTCACCATGACTTGATGGATAAATATTATCCTTGCCTTATCTTCACCTGGCAGCAGCTCCAGGAAAACTCACCCAAACTATCCGACTCAGCATTCTTGAAGTTCCATTTTTCAGGTTGAACACTTTTTTCCACTAAATCTCCTCCACCTCTGTAAATGCATGTAATTGCCAGGCAGGGCGATAGATTAAGCTAAGCCACTTTTTTTAAAATCCTCTTTCAAACTTTTGTTTTGTGTTTTTCAACCAGAATGGGTCATTGTAATGGGGACTCTACTGGCCTCTACCCTCTCCTCCTACCCTAGAGGGGACTGAGTGACCTGGACCCCTAATAAAGCCCTCAGGACAAATGCTGTTGGGGTCTCTACACTCGTTCTCTGACCAGGCGATACGCATCCAGTTTTGTTTAAAGCGGAAAATGGGTTAGTGTGTGTGTGGGGGGGCATCGTTCCCCTTTGGCACAGGGGAAGCATTACAAATTCCTTAAACCCTAGGACCACTGGCTCTTTCAAGTCACCTTTGACCTCTGACAATGAGACATGCATGGCGGGGAGGCAGGGGGACACCAAAGGGACGAGTGAGGCAGTCAGAGGCCAGGCAGACCAAGGCAGTCATGTCACTGTTTTACAGCCTCCTGTTCTTCTGAGAGAGATAACGACAACCTCCAGGATGCTGCCACCATTTTCATTTCATTTGAGTGAAGTACCGTGTCACATAGGGTACAATTCTCACAAACATGCGACCAAAAAGTCACTGCATGGACATATGGATAAGACTTAATTTAATGAATTAATTAATTCCTCTTGAAAACACAATCCTCTCGTTCTTCCACCTCTTGTCCCTCCTTTAGTTGAGGTTGGAGTTCAAGCAAATCCATTATGTTTTTTCCACATGTACATCTCTGGCCATAGGAAGCAGTTAGCAGTATGCTGGGAGCCAAGGGGCCCCATATGAGCAGAGGCCTCTAGCCCTCGGAGGCTCCCGGAGGATCTGTGATAGGGTGATAGGGTTGTGTGTGTGCGTGTGTGTGTGACTGCGAATGTGCGTGTGAAGGGTAGCATGTGTGGCCCACATGCTGCACAGAACATCACTGACGGGCCCCAGAGGAGACACTTAGGGAGGATGACAGGATGAATCCGATTACTCCACAGCAAAACCAGGAGCACAGCTATCCCCGAACCTCCTCAAACCTCCCCCTGCATGGATGCTCCTCTTGGGGCATGGAGAGGAGAAGGTGGCCTGTGGTCAGGTTCTCTCCCCTCCACACACAACCTATCCCAGCTGAGGGCCTTGTACAGGCATTCCCTATCATAAGCATCTACTGTGCCTGACATTGCTGTTATGTAATGAAGTACAGGGTCATTTCAAGTTAGATTTGACTCCCATGTTGAGTTTAAATATGTTCATACATCTGTACATACCCATAGCCATATATTAAAATACTTTGGCCAGGTTTTAGAGCGGGCGCCATGTTAACGCCTTTATTCTCGATATTTTGATGAGGTAGGAGAACGCCTCTGAGAATTCCCTATGAAATGACCCGCTGAAAACAATCAAATCAGATGTTCTTATTGGTCAGCATTTGGGATCATGTGTATCCAAGTCGGTACTGTGGACATCTTGATAGGTTTTGAAAACGATCCAAAATCAACAGAACAAGGCGGAAGCGTCCAATGACACTCGAGCAACGGCTATAGAGGAGAAAGTGTCACTCTCGGGAACATTCAGACAGAAAGCTCACTGGCTCAACCTTCTAAATAAATGACTTTAGTAGCGGCTATTAAGGCACAAGTGTCTCTATGCATTGACCATGTGTATCAGTCTACTTGCCTGATCGTGTGTTGACAGGTGTTCATATTACACCATAGACAGCTCCTGTGTGTCATGTGTCGCTTGCCTTGCCTGCCTGCCTGCGTGACTGCCACAGACGAGTGCCACCGCCACCAGATCCATACAACTTCCATAAGGTCACTGCATATTCCATGTCACTGTGCCACGGGCAGTCTGCTGGTCTGCATCCTACCCAGCGGCAGCCCTTTGAACAGTGGCAAGACAGGAAAGCCTTGATCATGTGTGAACCAACGGATGCCCTACTTTCACACAGGCTTGTAATCTGACCTCGTTTAGTACGCCTGTAAAATATCATCACAACCAACATGGTTAATCCGTAGCGGAAGGGAATTAATGTCTGTGTGTGTGTGTGTGTGTCAGTGACTTAAGAGTGCAGATCAAAGTAGAGTATGTGTATCAACATGGAGGTCTTGGTTACGGACATAGTTACAGATAGCACTGTGTAATCTAACACACACTGTAATAAGTATATTTTTTATAAACGGAGTGACCTCCCCTCCACTGTCACCACTTTACAGTAATGATAGACAGGCGGTTACATCTGAATAACCTCTCCAAGTTGATCAGCCTCTGAAATGTAATTTCAAAACCTCCCCTAATCCCCCTAAATAAACTCAATCATTCCAATTCCCCGACTACGTTAGAACGCCTGTGACTCGGTTAATTGCGGCACAAGGGAGGGTGGGGACAGAGAAATGTAATGAAATCAGCAACTAACAAACCCTCTCATAAAGTGGGTGGTTTAAATATGGAACTGACACTTATTATCAGTCTAACCGTCTCCCATCCATCGCTAATGTGTCTGATGGCTGTGAGTGGAACAGCAAAGTCTGATGGCTGTGAGTGGAACAGCAAAGTCTGATGGCTGTGAGTGGAACAGCAAAGTCTGACGGCTGTGAGTGGAACAGCAAAGTCTGACGGCTGTGATTGGAACAGCAAAGTCTGACGGCTGTGAGTGGAACAGCAAAGTCTGTGAGTGGAACAGCAAAGTCTGATGGCTGTGAGTGGAACAGCAAAGTCTGACGGCTGTGAGTGGAAAAGCAAAGGCTGACGGCTGTGAGTGGAACAGCAAAGTCTGTGAGTGGAACAGCAAAGTCTGACGGCTGTGAGTGGAACAGCAAAGTCTGTGAGTGGAACAGCAAAGTCTGTGAGTGGAACAGCAAAGTCTGACGGCTGTGAGTGGAACAGCAAAGTCTGTGAGTGGAACAGCAAAGTCTGACGGCTGTGAGTGGAACAGCAAAGTCTGACGGCTGTGAGTGGAACAGCAAAGTCTGTGAGTGGAACAGCAAAGTCTGACGGCTGTGAGTGGAACAGCAAAGTCTGTGAGTGGAACAGCAAAGTCTGACGGCTGTGAGTGGAACAGCAAAGTCTGACGACTGTGAGTGGAACAGCAAAGTCTGACGGCTGTGAGTGGACAGCAGCAAAGTGCAACAGCAAAGTCTGTGAGTGGAAGTCAGCTGTGAGTGGAACAGCAAAGTCTGTGCAACAGCAAAGTCTGTGAGTGGAACAGCAAAGTCTGACGGCTGTGAGTGGAACAGCAAAGTCTGACGGCTGTGAGTGGAACAGCAAAGTCTGACGGCTGTGAGTGGAACAGCAAAGTCTGTGAGTGGAACACCAAAGTCTGACGGCTGTGATTGGAACAGCAAAGTCTGACGGCTGTGAGTGGAACAGCAAAGTCTGACGACTGTGAGTGGAACAGCAAAGTCTGACGGCTGTGAGTGGAACAGCAAAGTCTGACGGCTGTGAGTGGAACAGCAAAGTGGAACAGCAAAGTCTGACGGCTGTGAGTGGAACAGCAAAGTCTGACGGCTGTGAGTGGAACAGCAAAGTCTGACGACTGTGAGTGGAACAGCAAAGTCTGACGGCTGTGAGTGGAACAGCAAAGTCTGACGGCTGTGAGTGGAACAGCAAAGTCTGACGGCTGTGAACAGCAAAGTCTGACGGCTGTGTGGAACAGCAAAGTCTGACGGCTGTGAGTGGAACAGCAAAGTCTGACGGCTGTGAGTGGAACAGCAAAGTCTGACGGCTGTGAGTGGAACAGCAAAGTCTGACGGCTGTGAGTGGAACAGCAAAGTCTGACGGCTGTGAGTGGAACAGCAAAGTCTGACGGCTGTGAGTGGAACAGCAAAGTCTGTGAGTGGAACACCAAAGTCTGATGGCTGTGAGTGGAACAGCAAAGTCTGACGGCTGTGAGTGGAACAGCAAAGTCTGTGAGTGGAACACCAAAGTCTGATGGCTGTGAGTGGAACACCAAAGTCTGACGGCTGTGAGTGGAACAGCAAAGTCTGGAACAGCAAAGGCTGTGAGTGGAACAGCAAAGTCTGGAAACAGCAAAGTCTGACGGCTGTGAGTGGAACAGCAAAGTCTGACGGCTGTGAGTGGAACAGCAAAGTCTGACGGCTGTGAGTGGAACAGCAAAGTCTGTCGGCTGTGAGTGGAACAGCAAAGTCTGACGGCTGTGAGTGGAACAGCAAAGTCTGACGGCTGTGAGTGGAACAGCAAAGTCAGCAAAGTCTGAACAGCAAAGTCTGTGAGTGGAACAGCAAAACGGCTGTGAGTGGAACAGCAAAGTCTGACGGCTGTGAGTGGAACAGCAAAGTCTGACGGCTGTGAGTGGAACAGCAAAGTCTGACAGGCTGTGAGTGGGAACAGCAAAGTCTGACGGCTGTGAGTGGAACAGCAAAGTCTGACGGCTGTGAGTGGAACAGCAAAGTCTGTGAGTGGAACAGCAAGTCTGACGGCTGTGAGTGGAAGTGGAAGCAAAGTCTGACGGCTGTGAGTGGAACAGCAAAGTCTGTGAGTGCAACAGCAAAGTCTGTGAGTGGAACAGCTGTGAGTGGAACAGCAAAGTCTGACGGCTGTGAGTGGAACAGCAAAGTCTGACGGCTGTGAGTGGAACAGCAAAGTCTGATGGCTGTGAGTGGAACAGCAAAGTCTGACGGCTGTGAGTGGAACAGCAAAGTCTGTGGCTGTGTGGAACAGAACTGTGAGTGGAACAGCAAAGTCTGACGGCTGTGAGTGGAACAGCAAAGTCTGACGGCTGTGAGTGGAACAGCAAAGTCTGACGGCTGTGAGTGGAACAGCAAAGTCTGAGTCGGCTGTGAGTGGAACAGCAAAGTCTGACGGCTGTGAGTGGAACAGCAAAGTCTGACGACTGTGAGTGCTGCAAAGTCTGACGGCTGTGAGTGGAACAGCAAAGTCTGACGGCTGTGAGTGGAACAGCAAAGTCTGTGAGTGGAACAGCAAAGTCGGCTGTGAGTGGAACAGCAAAGTCTGTGAGTGGAACAGCAAAGTCTGACGGCTGTGAGTGGAACAGCAAAGTCTGACGGCTGTGAGTGGACTGTGAGTGGAACAGCAAAGTCTGACGGCTGTGAGTGGAACAGCAAAGTCTGACGGCTGTGAGTGGAACAGCAAAGTCTGAACACCAAAGTCTGATGGCTGTGAGTGGAACAGCAAAGTCTGACGGCTGTGAGTGGAACAGCAAAGTCTGACGGCTGTGAGTGGAACAGCAAAGTCTGACGGCTGTGAGTGGAACAGCAAAGGCTGACGGCTGTGAGTGGAACAGCAAAGTCTGGAACAGCAAAGTCTGACGGCTGTGCAAAGTCTGACGGCTGTGATTGGAACAGCAAAGTCTGACGGCTGTGAGTGGAACAGCAAAGTCTGTGAGTGGAACAGCAAAGTCTGTGATTGGAACAGCAAAGTCTGAAGGCTGTGAGTGGAACAGCAAAGGCTGGAACAGCAAAGGCTGTGAGTGGAACAGCAAAGTCTGACGGCTGTGAGTGGAACAGCAAAGTCTGACGGCTGTGAGTGGAACAGCAAAGTCTGACGGCTGTGAGTGGAACAGCAAAGTGAGTGGAACAGCAAAGTCTGACGGCTGTGAGTGGAACAGCAAAGTCTGACGGCTGTGAGTGGAACAGCAAAGTCTGACGGCTGTGAGTGGAACAGCAAAGTCTGACGGCTGTGAGTGGAACAGCAAAGCTGAGTGGAACAAAGTCAAAGTCTGACGGCTGTGAGTGGAACAGCAAAGGCTGACAGCAAAGTCTGACGGCTGTGAGTGGAACAGCAAAGTCTGTGAGTGGAACACCAAAGTCTGATGGCTGTGAGTGGAACAGCAAAGTCTGACGGCTGTGAGTGGAACAGCAAAGTCTGACGGCTGTGAGTGGAACAGCAACGTCTGACGGCTGTGAGTGGAACAGCAAAGGCTGACGGCTGTGAGTGGAACAGCAATGTCTGTGAGTGGAACACCAAAGTCTGATGGCTGTGAGTGGAACACCAAAGTCTGACGGCTGTGAGTGGAACAGCAAAGTCTGACGGCTGTGAGTGGAACAGCAAAGGCTGACGGCTGTGAGTGGAACAGCAAAGTCTGACGGCTGTGAGTGGAACAGCAAAGTCTGACGGCTGTGAGTGGAACAGCAAAGTCTGACGGCTGTGATTGGAACAGCAAAGTCTGACGGCTGTGATTGGAACAGCAAAGTCTGACGGCTGTGAGTGGAACAGCAAAGTCTGTGAGTGGAACACCAAAGTCTGACGGCTGTGATTGGAACAGCAAAGTCTGACGGCTGTGAGTGGAACAGCAAAGTCTGACGGCTGTGATTGGAACAGCAAAGTCTGACGGCTGTGATTGGAACAGCAAAGTCTGACGGCTGTGAGTGGAACAGCAAAGTCTGTGAGTGGAACACCAAAGTCTGACGGCTGTGAGTGGAACAGCAAAGTCTGATGGCTGTGAGTGGAACACCAAAATCTGACAGCTGTGAGTGGAACAGCAAAGAGGCTGTTTTTTCCTCAAGAAACCACCAGATGTGCGGAGTGTGAAAAAGAGCCACAATCAACTCCGCAGCTGCTCCGACCGAGGGGCCCTGTTTGAAATGCTTCAAATGGTATTGGGTGTTTGATTAGCCTAAAAGGGCATTGATCTCTGAACGTGAGTGCACACAAACGCAATCACCGAGCTCATTGGGAATCAGGGGAATATGTGTGTTAGCTATCTCGCTGTGGCCGGGTGATAACTTGCCGGTACAGCTGTGGGCCGGAACGCGCTAACACGTTAACGAGGTAAGCACATGACCATGGTCTGTGGTGTTTGTATAGCCTGACCCTATGGTCTCTCTCCTCTCTTCCTCTCTCTCAGTCTGTGGTAATTGTGGGGGCCAGCTTCAGCAGTCTGAAACCAAGCATGACTCTCCAAACAACACGTCTGGACTTGAACGTCCATCCACTCATTCCTGCCTGTTTACATCATCCTACCCCCCCCCCCCCCCCACCACCAGTAAAATGCAGACAGAATACTCCACAGAGTTGTAAATCTAGACCTAGAGTCATCATCTGCTGTTGTTATTAGTATTCACAAGCCTGTAGTCTATATGCCTCCCTTATCCTGACAAGGAACTCAACTTGTAGAGACAAAGCTGATTCAAAGTCAAGAAGGAGAGCGTGGATAAGTGTCTTGGAGTTAGGCCATTGATTAGTCAGCATATTATTGCAGGTGGCCAGGACCTTATACAAAAAAACATAGGTTTTAGTGTGCAGGTTTAAGTTCTCCAGCATGCAACTGAGTACTCCCGGAGTTTTCAAAGTTCTGTCTCCAGAAAGGTACATTAGACAAGTGTTGAAGACAAATAGAGACAGTGAGAAACAGAGCGAGCCTGGATCTTTCATTACCTGAAAACTGCTTCCCTCATCTTCAGGCCAAGCCCTAAGTGGAAGCCTTTGATGGGGGGCCCCAGTGGCCCCCGGGTCCATGTCTGTCCACAGGACATCCTGTCTGACTGTAGGGAGGAGGGAGGGGTGGAGGAGGGATAGACTGCTGGGGGTGATGTGACTCAGGCTCTCCTTACAATCCAGTCCAGTCAACCTCTTGTAAAGTCCAACCGGCCACCTTCTTTCACCTCCATCTCCCGCTACTTGTCCATGTAACTCTGCTTCTGTCCTACTAACTGTTCAAACTTCAGCCCTCGAGAAGTTGAGAGGGCTCCTGTTAGTTGGTTTCCCATTGTCCTCTGTCCTCTCTCTACAGTGTCAGGCCCCTGTGGGTGTAAATAACCTACAGGGTGGACTGTGTGGGCTCTAAGTCTTCCACTAATCCCTGAGTTTTAATGACGACCAATCTAGAGCTAGCTCCCTGAGGGCTGACCCAAGTCAGGGGCCGACCAGGTGACCTTCCTGCTGGGGTCTCCTCCCCTTTAATGCTCAGCTGGATAGGGATGGGGGAGGGTGTGTGTGTGTTGGTGGGGTTCGAGTGTGTGAGTGACCAGTCCCTTAAGGAACGCAGACCTGCTGATCTGAGGACAGACATGAACACAAAGGAAAACAAAAAACTGGGAACCGAGACTATGACGTCTTTTTGTGTATAAAACGGAGAAAAAAGCCAGACGACCCACTACTAAACGATTGTTTCGATCAGGTTCCTGCCCTTACATTCACCTCCCGAAAAGAAAGCACCGAGGCACATCAGGAAGCACACACACATCCTCGCTGGGGCTAGTAAAAAGCTGTGCTTCCCTGGGGTTCGTCTGGCACCACTCTTAGGCTTTCTCTGATGTGTGTTTTCTCTATTCCCTGATCAGAGTGAAGGACGGAGGGAGACAGCGAGGTGCCATGGATCTAACAAGAGCTCATTAACATACCTCTCTCATATCAGCACACAACACCTTGGTTTTCCAAAACAGGAGATTGGAAAGCAACCTGGTCTCAGAGCATTTCGTATTATTCTGTACATAAATCTGGGACACTCCATTTAGTATGATATATTATATTTCATATGGTATGCATTCATTTGTGGATGTCCATCACCAATTTCGTATGACATGTTACGAATTACAATTCGTATTATATATGATGAATTTGCAAAACATAATATATATTACGAATTCTAACTAGGTGGCTAACTTTAGCTAGGCTAGGGGTTTGGGTTAGGAGTTAGGTTTAAGTTTAGAAGTTAAGTGTAGGGTTAAAGTTAGGAGGAGGGTTAGCTAACATACTAAGTAGTTGCAAAGTAGCTAAAAAGTAGTAAGTAGTTGAAAAGTTGGTAATTAGATAAAATGCTCAAGTTGTCCGTGATGAGATTCGCACTCAAAACTTTTGGTTTACTAGACGTCACATTTGGGTTGTTAGACGTTTGCATTATACGCCTACCCATCCACCCCGACCAACCACCCTACTTTCGTTTCTGTCTTAAGTAACCATACCAAACATAACATATAATACTAATTTGAGTATTCCGAATGTATGTTTACTATGTTACGTCTAGTCTATGAAACCAGGCTGTGGAAAGACGAAACTAAAACAGACTCTCTAATAACTTCACAAAAAAGGGTGTCCTGTTATGTTAAGGAAGTTCGACTGAAAAAATATGGTTCTATTACATATAGACAGACATAACATATTATAGCCCTTTAAGACAGGCCCATAAAGGCTCATAACATGTTATAAAGCATTATTCCTGCAGGCTATAAAAATGTTATCAAAATATTGATATGTGTTTGTGGTATTTTATCTTTATCCAATTTAGAGGTCCTATTCTAACCTTATTTCAATTCACTATCATCATTGAATGTGACTTCATTTCGATTTTATTTCACCTTTCATGAGTTAAGAACAAATTCTTATTTACAATGACGGCCTACCCCGGCCAAACCCGGATAATGCTGGGCCAATTGTGTCCCGCCCTATGGGAGGTGATACAGCCAAAAGAACTCAGTTCTCTTTCTATTCCTACTGCCCTTGTCTTTGAATGAGGACTCAACTGTTTTGCCAAATCACTTCACCTATTTTGTGGCCTGTGTCGTCTTTGAATTTGCATCTTTTTTATTTCACCTTTATTTAACCAGGTAGGCTAGTTGAGAACAAGTTCTCCTTTACAACTGCGACCTGGCCAAGATAAAGCAAAGAAGTGCAACACAAACAACAGCACAAACAACAACACACATTGTTATGTTTAGAAAGGAACTCATATTTTTTTACAACATTCAATGCATTCTGGGTTTTTATAAAGTGCAGGACAAGCAATTCCATCAGAGCATGTTATCAGACAGCTAGATATACCTACTCACATTTTGGAAGCTAATAGATTGCATTTATTTAAAAGATGAGACATAATAATAATGATCAGAAGATCATTTTAATAACAGAATAAAAAGCAGAAGAATAACTTCAGATTAAATAATGCTGTAATTGAAAATTGTACACCCAATGCCCCTTTAAGAGCAAGCATTGATTCACCAAATATGTTGTTGTCTTCCTACGCTATTCAACCCCCATAATCAAACAAACAGTTTACAAGGCTCTCATCCTATAGATCATATATTGCAAAAAAAATGATCTGAACATCGTATCAGTACGAAACTGTTGCAATGTCTGTGCATCGCTAATCAATATCCAAAACCAGCAAGTTTTGTCTTCGAACTTACACAGTATCATCTTCTCTCTTTCGTGAAACCAATGGGAGGTGTTACGTCAGAGGAAATGGTGTTGCAGTAGTCCAGTGTGTTATGCCGGAATAATGAGAAGCCAATCCGGGGAGCTTTGTGTTCACACTGCCCTAAAAAAGTGAACCGGACAGTGGAATTCAAGAGAACCGAACTCAGACCACCTTTTGAGATGGTTTCAGTTCGGGTTTGCTTCAGGGGCACTTTTGAGGGGTCTGATTTCATTTGGAGTGTTTACACTGCACACAAAAAATCTGCAAAAATGGTCTCAAAGGAACCAAGTGTGAAAGCACCCAAAGAGATTGGATATCAAACCTCCATAATTCCTGGATATTATCTATGAGACACATTCATGGGATGAGGCTATTCTCTTCTAATGAGAAATGAATGGTAGGCTATGCCTGCATCCCAAATGGAACCATATTCCCTAAATAGTTCACTACTTTCAAGCATGGGCCATAGGGCTCTAGTCAAAAGTAGTGCATTTTGATGTAGAATATATGTTGCCAAGATGTATGTAGGGCACATAGGTTCTATCCTTGACAAGCAAAGAAACAGGTACAATGGAAGGTTATTTCACTGGAGAATCAGATTTTAGTGGGATAATGAAATAATGCAACTATAAGATGGCACAATATGCTCAATCATCCTGAACTAAGCACTACACACAATGTGTGTGTGTGTGTGTGTGTGTCAGTGACTTAAGAGTGCAGAGCTGGCATTATCAAGTGGGTCAAAGGTTCAGGTTGAAAACAGTGTGGGCAGCCTGCTGACTGACTGGTTTGCTGGCTGGTAAACTCTTAATTAAAGTGACCACACAGATGTCCCATCTGCCACTGCGACCACCGCCACACATTACTGGCTCCCATGTAAACATAATAATCCAATGAGAGGCCAGGTACACACACATGCAGGGATACACGCAAATCACACACACACACACACACACACACACACACACACACACACACACACACACACACACACACACACACACACACACACACACACACACACACACACACACACACACACACACACACACACACACACACACACACACACACAATAAACACACAAGCACACACGCACCCACACCCGAACCCACACCCGAACCCACCGATGGAGCCAGACACTCCAACATACAAAAACAAACATTATGAATTCAACAAGCCACTGAGTCTCTAAAGCCTTTTAGCTCCTCTGTGTCTGTCACTGCAGGGAAACCTCCTTTAATAGGCACTGAAAAGTACAGAAACAAGAGCAATATAATGTTTTAAAAAAAACAAATTTCTAGCAATCCTTGTTGAAATTACTGCCATCCACCACTACTGACAATGAGCAATAGAGGGAGAATTAC
Source organism: Oncorhynchus keta (assembly GCF_023373465.1). Taxonomy (NCBI): domain Eukaryota; kingdom Metazoa; phylum Chordata; class Actinopteri; order Salmoniformes; family Salmonidae; genus Oncorhynchus; species Oncorhynchus keta. Next base: position 13,278,184 of record NC_068457.1, on the reverse strand, counting down.
ACCAGCAATGCCAAGCACTTCATCTCCTATAGCGTGTGGTGGGAAGGTCTCTTTTCGCTGAGCATTATAAGCACATAATGGAATCCCTGTCTACATTGTTCTTCCACAGTCTAGGGGCCGAGGAGGCATGCAGTCATCCACAGGAGTCACAGCCAATAAGAACAATCCGTCTGGAGAGAGGCAACCGCCCGGCGACGGAAGCATCTGTCACAAAGGGACTAGAGCAGGACCCAATCACAGATAGGCCTAATATATTTTTTCCCCTACACACATACATGCACAACCAGTCTAGCCCGCCTCACTTATTCGGGCTATGGGACATCGGGCATCGTTATGCTAACTCCATCAGCTGATGCATTGGTCCGCGCCAGTGATAGCCCAGAATATAAACAGATCTGAGATCGGCCGGGAGTCTGGATGATGTGACAGAACACATAATACGGCTATGGCTGGTTGAGTCAGACACTGATTGGGGATCAGACTGATGGCAGACATAAATGAGGCAGTCACAGAGGCAGTCAGGGAAGGGCGAAATGAATAGGGACAAAGATTGGAGACAGGCACTTATGTAAACATGATACGATGTCGCCCCCGCTCACTGACTTCTATTAGATCTCTGTGTTGAATGATCTGTGCCTGACTCCTCAGGCATTATTCCATATTAGGGGGGGCAGCTAGCTACTATACAGATACACAATAGCATGTCTGAGCTGACTGTGTTCTCCGTGCTGACTGCAAAATCTAATCCATACTGTACGCCCACATGGATAAAGGAATTCCGCGACAGAATGAATATGTTGATGGATACGCATATAGATATATGGTGACAGGATGCCACAGCCAACGCTGAGCATGATACAGAGTTGTGGGGCATGGGTATGTTGAGCTCGTGGGCTGGAATTACAATGGCCCGTGCTGATGGTTTAACCACTACTGGTCCATTAAGTTTGACACCATATAGAATCATTGGGATATAAGTTCATTAACATTTCATTGATGTGCATTGCAGTGTGTTAGCCATCAAAGCTGTTGTGAATGTGGTTGAGTGAAGCGGGTGAGTTGCCATAGTAGCCATTACACTGTGACACATCTGACATTCCTTGGAGGCGTGGGTCCGAATCCCACTTCTGACACCATTGTTGCGATTTTGGGGGATGCTTAAACTCCAATCGCCTTGACCAAGGGCAGCGACAGTAGCCACTGGCCCACAAACACCCTTGGTGTTTGCGGTCTTAAGAACGTCAGACTTCTTACAATACTACTACAAAACTTAGAGAGGAAACACTTATACCATTGTTAGACTTGTACCATAGCTGTAATGACCCCATAGTTAAAACACTACATGACAACTATGACGACCCACAGAGTTCAGAGGTCATTCTGAGCAACTAACTCCAGACAACTAACTCCAATACAATGTCACACTATTTTAATTAGGACAGATTTTCCTCGCCCAATTTAAAATGGGAAGATCAGCGCTCATTCTAAAAATCCACGGGTTATTCTCGTGCGGCAGTGCGTTGAATGACTATCTCCTAATTATGACATCAGTTCTGAGCTGAGTGGTGAATTTGCTTACGTCACACCTCAATGAGGCTGCAGTAGGATGTAAATGATCCTATAGTAAAGGGGGAAACGGACTCTCGCCGCAGTTGTCATTCTTCGCGGTCAGAGAACTGACAAAGACTTCATCCTTCCTTCATTTTAAATGTTGGAGAAAAAGAAAAAAATGTGTCTTTCAATACAGTCAAGGTTGACTGATGAAGTGATACACCAAGAGATGAATGAAGAGACGGTTTGAGGAGAGACGGTTTGCAATTAAGATTTCTCAACACAAAGGATTTAAAAACAGAGATGGCTGTGTAAATTAAAATTGGCCCCTAGTTTGAAACCCGTGGCAAAGTCTGTGGCATTAAAATCTTTGGCATTATGTCAATGAGTATGACAATGCAATCTGATTGTAGCATAGACAGAATTTATCTAGGCCTATATAGGTTGTGTCTGACCTGTGTCGTGCTACAGTGGTACAGTAAGCTGGTGGTGCCTACTGGTCTGTTGTCATGGAAACGTTGCCATGGCGCGTGGGACGGCGGTGTGTGTGTGTGTGCGCTCATGTCTGTGCCTGTGTCAGTGTGTATGTATATATGCATGTGTGTGTGTGTGTGTGTGTGTGTGTGTGTGTGTGTGTGTGTGTGTGTGTGTGTGTGTGTGTGTGTGTGTGTGTGTGTGTGTGTGTGTGTGTGTGTGTGTGTGTGTGTGTGTGTGTGTGTGTGTGCGTGCGTAGGGTCTGCATGTTACCTGGAGAAGTGCTGCTGTAGCGAAACCATCTGCGTTCGGCCCAGCTCCGACTCGTCCGTCACCTCCCGAAGCCGCTTCTCACTGTCCAATCGCAGGCGTCGCTCTTCCTCTAGCACGTGAATCAGCTTTTGTCGCTGTGGGAAAAAGGACAGAGTCAGGTCGGCTGCTGGTTGTCAGCAAAACAGCTAAATGTAACAGGTGTTGTTACTAGTCAACAGGCAGAGAGATAGAAAAGCCACCAGCAACATAGACCAAAGTCTGTGACTATCTACATGTCACAAATATCTATTTCATAATATCTATTTCATAATTTCAATTTCATAATATCTATTTCATAATATCTAGTTCATAACATCTGTGTCATAACATCTATATAACATCTACAGTTGAAGTCAGAAGTTTACATGTACTTAGGTTGGAGTCATGAAAACTCGTTTTTCAACCACTACACAAATTTCTTGTTAACAAACTATAGTTTTGGAAAGTCAGTTAGGACATCTACTTTGTGTATGACACAAGTCATTTTCCCAACAATTGTTTACAGACAGATTATTTCACTTATTATTCACTGTATCACAATTCAAGTGGGTCAGAAGTTTACATACACTAAGTTGACTGTGCCTTTAAACAGCTTGGAAAATTCCAGAAAATTATGTCATGGCTTTAGAAGCTTTTGATCAGCTTATTGACATAATTTGAGTCAATTGGCGGTGTACCTGTGGATGTATTTCAAGGCCCACCTTCAAACTTAGTGCCTCTTTGCTTGACATCATGGGAAAATAAAATAAAATCAGCCAAGACCTCAGAAAAAAAACATTGTAGACCTTCACAAGTCTGGTTCATCATTGGGAACAATTTCCAAATGCCTGAAGGTACCAAATTCATCTGTACAAACATAAGTATGCAAGTATAAACACCATGGGACCACGCAGCCTTCATACTGCTCAGGAAGAAGACGCGTTCTGTCTCCTAGAGATGAACGTACTTTGGTACGAAAAGTGCAAATCAATCCCAGAACAACAGCAAAGGGCCTTGTGAAGATGCTGGAGGAATCAGGTGCAAAAGTATCTATATCCACAGTAAAACAAGTCCTATATTGACATAACCGGAAAGGCCGCTCAGCAAGGAAGAAGCCACTGCTCCAAAACTAACTTAAAAAAGCCAGACTACGGTTTGCAACTGCACATGGGGACATCATACTTTTTGGAGAAATGTCCTCTGGTCTGATGAAACAAAAATAGAACTGTTTGGCCATAATGACCACCCGTTATGTTTGAGGAAAAAGGGGGAGGCTTGCAAGCCGAAGAACACCAACCCAACCGTGAAGCACAGGGGTGGCAGCCTCATGCTGTGGTGGTGCTTTCTGCAGGAGGGACTGGTGCACAAAATAGATGGCAGGAAAATTAGGTGGATATATTGAAGCAACATCTCAAGACATCAGTCAGGAAGTTAAAGCTTGGTCGCAAATGGGTCTTCCAAATGGACAATGACCCCAAGCATACTTCCAAAGTTTTGGCAAAATGGCTTAAGGACAACAAAGTCAAGGTATTGGAGTGGCCATCACAAAGCCCTGACCTCAATCCTATAGACAATTTTTGGACAGAACTGAAGAGTGTAGAGCAAGTGTAGAGCAAGGAATCCTACAAACCTGACTCAGTTACACCAGCTCTGTCAAGAGGAATGGGCCAAAATTCACCCAACTTATTGTGGGAAGCTTGTAGAAGGCTACACGAAACATTTGACCCAAGTTAAACAATTTAAAGGCAATGCTACCAAATACTAATTAAGTGTATGTAAACCTCTGACCCACTGGGAATGTGATGAAAGAAATAAAAGCTGAAATAAATTTCTCTCGACTATTATTCTGACATTTCACATTCTTAAAATAAAGTGGTGAATCTAACTGACCTAATACAGGAAATTCTTACTAGGATTAAATAGCAGGAATTGAGTTTAAACTGAGTTTAAATGTGTTTGGCTAAGGTGCATGTAAACTTCCGACTTCAACTGTATATTAAGACATCCATATATATCGTCAACTTCCCATGGCCTTGTAGTCTATGTTGATGCATCCACTACAATGTTCACTTTCAATGACACATATGATGAAATGTACATTACACTTCTATTGTAAGACAGCCATAGTCAGCTACCCATGGACTTGGTGGCTATATGCTGTGTAGGAGGCAGATGGCGGTTGGGCCAGTATCTGAAAAGTTGCTGGTTTGAATACCCGAGCCAACAAGGTGGAAAGAATCTCTCATTCTGCCCTTGAGCAAGGCAGTTAACCCCCAGCAACAACTGCCCCGGGCGCCATTGACGTCGGATCTGAGGGATTGGGTTAAATGTGGAAGACACACTTCGGTTGAATGTATTTAGCTGTGCAACTGACTAGGTATCGCCTTTTCCTTCCATCCTTTTCGAGGCATCCCCTATAACTATAGCCTTCACTGGGAATGAGATATATCATGGAATGTCCATAAAACGGTTATCAGTATCTGCGTTTATTCGAGGCACGATTTCCCTTTGCTATAATCACAGCCCCTAATATTGTACTGTATGTTATAGTGTTCAAGTGAAGAGGAAATTCAGCCACTCTTGGCAGACATGAGGAGGATATGCCCAATTTCCTCTTCAGTTTTCTCCTCAATTCATGCACATTAGTTGGAGAACGAGGTAGGGACAGTGTTCGTTTCACTTGGTACCATTATTGTGTTCAACACAGTGTCACGGCCTCTGTTTTGTCTAACCAGAAGTAAACATCCTTATATTTTGGCAATAAGCTTATTACACCCTCGACAGAGGGAGATGGTTGAGTGGGTGAACCTACTGTACGGCTAAGAGGCTTACTCAGCATGCAGTGATCAATCTGTCACTTACTGTAACTAGGTAGATTTTGCCATATGGAGACAGATTATAGTTAAGTTAGTGCACTAACTTTCTCCAAATCATGTCTTCAGTGTTAAAGTATCTTCAAGATAAATCCCCAAACTCAACTAGCTTGTGGAAGTTTAGATGTAAAGCAGGCAGTGTTTGGCCCCACAAAACTTTATCACAGAACCCCAACATTATCTTTGACTCGAAACTTCTTCCTTGACATGGTCATGCAGGAAGGCAGGCAGGCCGCATAGCCTTTGAAGTGTAGAATCTGAAACGAGGACAGTTTCTTCTTTTGGAGTAACTTCTGAGGCTTCAGGACATAGTGCATGTTCCAATTAGGGTCATAGAAGAAAATGGGATGTTCAGAAGCTTTTCTGCTTTTAGAGTCTCTGTGGCAAAAGTTGATCATCTTTCAGCAGTGAGCCTGCAGTGGAGTCTTTAAAAACCATGTTTAGTAAAGACAAATCTAGCATTAGTGCAGTTGTTTTCCACTGTGATTCTAGCAGCAGGGTTTAAGCTTTAACTTACACTGAGTGTACAACACATTAAGGACAGCTGCTCTTTTCATGACATAGACTGACCAGGAGAATCCAGGTGAAAGCTATGATCCCTTATTGATGTCACTTGTTAAATCCACTTCAAATGGTGTGGAGGAAGGAGAGGAGACAGGTTAAAGGAGGATTATTAATCCTTGATACAATTGAGACCTGGATTGTGTATCAGGGTTAGGTGTCACGATCGTCGTAATGAGCGGACCACGGGCAAGCATGATTGAAGTTCCACATCTTTATTTCAGTGAAACTTTACACAAAAACAATACACCAATAATGAAACGTGAAGAAGTGGTGCACAAACACAACACAATATCCCACAAAGCAGGTGGGAGATAGGGCTTCCTAAATATGATCTCCAATTAGAGGCAACGATTACCAGCTGCCTCTAATTGGGAACCATACAAAACCACCAACATAGAAATACACATTCTAGAACACCCACCTAGTCACACCCTGACCGAAACCACTATAGAGATTCCAAGGGCTCTCTATGGTCAGGGCGTGACATTAGGTCAGAAGATGTACAAGATTAACTTATTACCCCAGCTGCAATAGGATTGTGAGTTTGCTCATTTTTTTAAAGCATACTCACAATACTATTGCAGCTGGTTGCCTTACAATTGTATATTTGAATCAACAACTTTTTATTATCACAGTGCAGAGTGCTGCATTACACTGGGTATCCATTTTGTGCCATGGCAACTGGGACGGCTTTAGGAGCTCGAATTAGAAACATGATATTGTTCTCCTGAACTGTAGAATTACAAATGCAAATAGATGTTATGAAATACAGTTGAAGTCGGAAGTTTACACCCTAGCCAAATACATTTAAACTCAGTTTTTCACAATTCCTGACATTTAATCTGAGTAAAAAATCCCTGTTTTAGGTCAATTAGGATCACCAATTTTATTCCTGAGCTCTTGTCTGATTTCTTTTGATTCAAGCAAAGATGCACTGAGTGTGAAGGTAGGCCTTGAAATACATTTTCTGGAAATTTCCAAGCTGTTTAAAGGTAGAGTCAATTTAGTGTATAATAAATGTATGACCCGCTGGAATTGTGATACAGTGAATAATAAGTGAAATAATCTGTCTGTAAACAATTGTTGGGAAAATGACTTGTGTCATACACAAAGTAGATGTCCTAACCAACTTTCCAAAACTATAGTTTGTTAACAAGAAATGTGTGTAGTGGTTTAAAAACGAGTTTTAATGACTCCAACCTAAGTGTATGTAAACTTCCGACTTCAACTGTATATTACTATATGGATGTCTTACTATAAGTCTTACAATATGAATGTCTTACTATAAGTCTTCTTATGTCTTACTATAAGCATGAATAAGTCTTTCTATATGGATGTCTTATAAGTCTTACAATATGGATGATGTCTTGGATGTCTTACTATAAGTCTTACTATAGCAGTCTTACATAAATATGGATGTCTTACTATAAGTCTTACAATATGGATGTCTTCTTAGTCTTTATATGGATGTCTTACTATAAGTCTTACAATATGGATGTCTTACTATAAGTCTTCCTATAAGTCTTACAATATGGATGTCTTACTATAAGTCTTACTATAAGTCTTACTAATGGATGTCTTATGTCCATAAGTCTTTCTTATATGAATGTCTTACTATAAGTCTTACAATATGGATGTCTTATTATAAGTCTTACTATAAGTCTTACAATATGGATGTCTTACTATAAGTCTTACAATATGGATGTCTTACTATAAGCATGTCTTACCATAAGTCTTTCTATATGGATGTCTTACTATAAGTCTTACAATATGGATGTCTTACTATAAGTCTTACTATATGGATGTCTTACTATAAGTCTTACAATATGGATGTCTTACTATAAGTCTTGCTATAAGTCTTACAATATGGATGTTTTACTATAAGTCTTCCTATAAGTCTTACAATATGGATGTCTTACTATAAGTCTTACTATATGAATGGATGTCTTACTATAAGTCTTACTATATGGATGTCTTACTATAAATCTTACTATATGGATGTCTTACTATAAATCTTACTATATGGATGTCTTACTATAAGTCTTACTATATGGATGTCTTACTATAAGTCTTACTATATGGATGTCTTACTATAAGTCTTACTATATGGATGTCTTACTATATGGATGTCTTACTATAAGTCTTCCTATAAGTCTTACAATATGGATGTCTTACTATAAGTCTTACTATATGTATGTCTTACTATAAATCTTACTATATGGATGTCTTACTATAAGTCTTACTATATGGATGTCTTACTATAAGTCTTACTATATGGATGTCTTACTATAAGTCTTACAATATGGATGACTTACTATAAGTCTTACTATAAATCTTACAATATGGATGTCTTACAATATGGATGCCTTACTATATGGATGTCTTACTATAAGTCTTACAACATGGATGTCTTACTATAAGTCTTATTATATGAATGTCTGACTATAAGTCTTATTATATGAATGTTTTACTATAAGTCTTATTATACGAATGTCTTACTATAAGTCCTACAACATGGATGTCTTACTATAAGTCTTACAACATGGATGTCTTACTATAAGTCGTATTATATGAATGTCTTACTATAAGTCTTACTATATGGATGTCTTACTATAAGTCTTACTATATGGATGTCTTACTATATGGATGTCTTACTATAAGTCTTACTATATGGATGTCTTACTATAAGTCTTACAACATGGATGTCTTACTATAAGTCGTATTATATGAATGTCTTACTATAAGTCTTACTATATGGATGTCTTACTATAAGTCTTACTATATGGATGTCTTACTATATGGATGTCTTACTATAAGTCTTACTATATGGATGTCTTACTATATGGATGTCTTACTATAAGTCTTACTATATGGATGTCTTACTATAAGTCTTACTATATGGATGTCTTACTATATGGATGTCTTACTATAAGTCTTACTATAAGTCTTACAACATGGATGTCTTACTATAAGTCTTATTATATGAATGTCTTACTATAAGTCTTATTATATGAATGTCTTACTATAAGTCTTACAACATGGATGTCTTACTATAAGTCTTACAATATGGATGTCTTACTATAAGCCTTACAATATGGATGTCTTACTATAAGCCTTACTATATGAATGTCTTACTATAAGTCTTACAATATGGATGCCTTACTATATATATAGATGGATGTCTTACTATAAATCTTACTATATGGATTTCTTACTATACGTTTTCCTATGTGGATGTCTTACTATAAGTCTTACTATATGTCTTACAATATGGATGTCTTACTATATGTCTTACAATATGTATGTCTTACTATAAGTCTTACTATATGGATGTCTTACTATAAGTCTTACTATATGGATGTCTTACTATAAGTCTTACTATATGGATGTCTTACTATAAGTCTTACTATATGGATGTCTTACTATAAGTCTTACTATATGTCTTTCAATATGGATGTCTTACTATAAGTCTTACAATATGGATGTCTTACAGGTGCTTTTACACCTGCATTGTTTGCTGTTTGGGGTTTTAGGCTGGGTTTCTGTACAGCACTTTGAGATATCAGCTGATGTACGAAGGGCTATATAAATAAATTTGATTTGATTTGATTTGATGTCTTACTATAAGTCTTACTATATGGATGTCTTACTATATGGATGTCTTACTATATGGATGTCTTACAACATGGATGTCTTACTATAAGTCTTACAATATGGATGTCTTACTATAAATCTTACTATATGGATGTCTTACTATATGGATGTCTTACAACATGGATGTCTTACTAGAAGTCTTACTATAAGTCTTACAATATGGATGTCTTACAACATGGATGTCTTACTATAAGTCTTACTATATGGATGTCTTACTATATGGATGTCTTACTATATGGATGTCTTACAACATGGATGTCTTACTATAAGTCTTACAATATGGATGTCTTACTATAAATCTTACTATATGGATGTCTTACTATATGGATGTCTTACTATATGGATGTCTTACAACATGGATGTCTTCCTATAAGTCTTACAATATGGATGTCTTACTATAAGTCTTACTATATGGATGTCTTACTATATGGATGTCTTACTATATGGATGTCTTACAACATGGATGTCTTCCTATAAGTCTTACAATATGGATGTCTTACTATAAGTCTTACTATATGTATGTCTTACTATAAATCTTACTATATGGATGTCTTACTATAAGTCTTACTATATGGATGTCTTACTATAAGTCTTACTATATGTATGTCTTACTATAAGTCTTACTATATGGATGTCTTACTATATGGATGTCTTACTATAAGTCTTACTATATGGATGTCTTACTATAAGTCTTACTATATGGATGTCTTACTATAAGTCTTACAACATGGATGTCTTACTATAAGTCTTATTATATGAATGTCTGACTATAAGTCTTATTATATGAATGTTTTACTATAAGTCTTATTATACGAATGTCTTACTATAAGTCCTACAACATGGATGTCTTACTATAAGTCTTACAACATGGATGTCTTACTATAAGTCGTATTAATATGAATGTCTTACTATAAGTCTTACTATATGGATGTCTTACTATAAGTCTTACTATATGGATGTCTTACTATATGGATGTCTTACTATAAGTCTTACTATAAATCTTACAATATGGATGCCTTACTATATGGATGTCTTACTATAAGTCTTACTATATGGATGTCTTACTATAAGTCTTACTATATGGATGTCTTACTATATGGATGTCTTACTATAAGTCTTACTATAAATCTTACAATATGGATGCCTTACTATATGGATGTCTTACTATAAGTCTTACAACATGTATGTCTTACTATAAGTCTTATTATATGAATGTCTTACTATAAGTCTTATTATATGAATGTTTTACTATAAGTCTTACAACATGGATGTCTTACTATAAGTCTTACAATATGGATGTCTTACTATAAGCCTTACAATATGGATGTCTTACTATAAGCCTTACTATATGAATGTCTTACTATAAGTCTTACAATATGGATGCCTTACTATATATATAGATGGATGTCTTACTATAAATCTTACTATATGGATTTCTTACTATACGTTTTCCTATGTGGATGTCTTACTATAAGTCTTACTATATGTCTTACAATATGGATGTCTTACTATATGTCTTACAATATGTATGTCTTACTATAAGTCTTACTATATGGATGTCTTACTATAAGTCTTACTATATGGATGTCTTACTATAAGTCTTACTATAAGTCTTACAATATGGATGTCTTACTATATGGATGTCTTACTATAAGTCTTACTATATGGATGTCTTACTATATGGATGTCTTACTATATGGATGTCTTACAACATGGATGTCTTACTAGAAGTCTTACTATATGGATGTCTTACTATATGGATGTCTTAATATAAGTCTTACTATAAGTCTTACTATAATTCTTACTATATGGATGTCTTACTATAAGTCTTATTATATGAATGTCTTACTATAAGTCTTACTATAAGTCTTACAATATGGATGTCTTACTATAAGTCTTACTATAAGTCTTACAACATGGATGTCTTACTATAAGTCTTACTATAAGTCTTACAACATGGATGTCTTACTATAAGTCTTACAATATGGATGTCTTACTATAAGTCTTACTATAAGTCTTACAATATGGATGTCTTACTATATGGATGTCTTACTACAGTGGTAAGAAAAACTATGTGAACCCCTTGGAATTACCATGATTTCTGCATAAATTGGTGATTAAATTTGATCTGATCTTCATCTAAGACAACAATAGACAAACATAGTGTGCTTAAACTAGTAACTCACAAATGTAGCATTTTTATATGTTGTCTATATTGAATACATCATTTAAACATTCACAGTGCAGGTTGGGAAAAGTATGTGAACCCCCAGGCTAATGTCCTCATCCGAAAGCTAATTGGAGTCAGGAGTCAGCTAACCTGGAGTCCATTCAATAAGGCGAGATTGGAGATAGCGCTGCCTTGCCCTATAAAAAACACTCACAAAATTTAAGTTTGCTATTCACAAGAAGCATTGCCTCAAACAAAAGAGATCTCAGAAGACCTAAGATTAAGAATTGTTGACTTGCATAAAGCTGGAAAGGGTTACAAAAGTATCTCTAAAAGCCTTCTCTAAATGTTCACCAGTCCACGGTAAGACACATTATCTATAAATGGAGAAAGTTCAGCACTGTTGCTACTCTCCCTAGGAGTGGCCATCCTGCAAAGATGACTGCATGAGCACAGCATGTTCAATGAGGTTAAGAAGAATCCTAGAGTATCAGCTGAAGACTTACATTAATCTCTGGAACATGCTACCATTTCTGACAAGTCTTCAATATGTAAAACAATAAACAAGAATGGTGTTCATGGGAGGACACCACAGAAGAAGCAACTGCTGTCCAAAAATAAAATTGCTGCACATCCGAAGTTTGCAAAAGAGCACCTGGATGTTCCACAGTGCTTCTGGCAAAATATTCTGTGGACAGATTAAACTACAGTTGAGTGGTTTGGAATGAACACACAACTCTATGAGTGGAGAGAAAAAGGCACAGCACACCAACATCAAAACCTCATCCCAACTGTAAAGTATGGTGGAGGGAGCATCATGGTTTGGGCTGCTTTGCTGCCTCAGGGCCTGGACAGCTTGCTATCATCAACGGAAAAATGAATTCCCAAGTTTATATAGACATTTTGCAGGAGAATGTTAGGCTATTTGTCTGTCAATTGAAGCGCAACAGAAGTTGGGTGATGTAACAGGACAATGACACAAAACACAGAAGTAAATCAACAACAGAATGGCTTCAACAGAAGAAAATACGTATTCTGGAATGGCCCAGTCAGAGTCCTGACCTCAACCCGATTGAGATGCTGTGACATGACCTCAAGAAAGAAGTTCACACCAGACGTCCCAAGAATATTGCAGAACTGGAACAGTTTTGTAAAGAGGAATGGTCCAAAATCCCTCTTAACCATTGTGCAGGTCTGATCCGAAACTACACCTTGGGTTGAGGTTATTGCTGCCAAAGGAGGGTCAACCAGTTATTAAATCCAAGGGTTCACATACCTTTCCCACCCTGGACCTGTGAATGTTTACACAGTGTGTTCAATAAAGACATGAACACGTATAATTGTTTGTGTGTTATTAGTAGGTTTGTCTATTGTTGTGACCTAGATGAAGATCAGATCAAATTGTATGACCAATGCAGAAATCCAGGTTTTGCTTTTATAAAAGGGTTCACATACTTCTTCTTGACACTGTATGGACATCTCCCTATATGGACATCTCCCTATATGGACATCTCCCTATATGGACATCTCCCTATATGGACATCTCCCTATATGGATATCTTATAAAAGCACAAGTCCCATCTTCTGACTTCTGTCTGTTCTATGTACTGTTGTCCTGAACAGGGTCAGTCAGACTGCATCTGGATAGAAACTCTAAAAGAGGCCTCCTGGGTAACGCAGTGGTCTAAGGCACTGCTTCGCAGTGCTAGCTGTGCCACCAGAGATTCTGGGTTCGAGCCCAGGCTCTGTCGCAGTCGGCTGCGACCGGGAGGCCCATGGGGCGGCGCACAATTGGCCCAGCGTCGTTCGGGTTAGGGAGGGTTTGGCCGGCAGGGATATCCTTGTCTCACTGTGCACTAGTGACTCCTGTGGCGGGCCGGGTGCAGTGCACGCTGACCAGGTCGCCAGGTGTACGGTGTTTCCTCCGACACATTGGTGCAATCTATTAAAAGATATATAGGTATAAAATATTTACCTTCGTGGCTATCACATATAAAACATGAGTTCATTTGAAAAAGCAAAACTTAACAAAGCTTTTTAATCATCATTATGTTATTTCTGATATATGCAATACTACCAAGATCTTGTTCATTAGGTTGTCCACTGCATGGTAACAAAGATGGAATTGAAAGCAGACAATTTCACAAGATAAGTATTGCAGGGCCATCTAGTGGCTATTGAACAACACACTAGCTCAAGCAGCGTGCAGGAGAGGAACTAACCAAGGAGCCTACTATAGCACAAACCAGGCTCCTTACCACATGAATGACACATTTCAAACCTCAATATATACTACAGAGGCCTTAATATAGCAAATCTGTATTACTCTCAAATCAAAATACCTATATAACTGTACATCAAATCAACCCATATACCAAATCAAATCAAATCAAATTGTATTTGTCACATACACATGGTTAGCAGATGTTAATGCGAGTGTAGCAAAATGCTTGTGCTTCTAGTTCCGACAATGCAGTAATAACCAACAAGTAATCTAACTAACAATTCCAAAACTACTGTCTTATACACAGTGTAAGGGGATAAAGAATATGTATATAAGGATATATGAATGAGTGATGGTACGGAGCAGCATAGGCAAGATACAGTAGATGGTATCGAGTACAGTATATACATATGAGATGAGTATGTAAACAAAGTGGCATAGTTAAAGTGGCTAGTGATACATGTATTACATAAAGATGCAGTAGATGGTATCGAGTACAGTATATACGTATACATATGAGATGAATAATGTAGGGTATGTAAACAAAGTGGCATAGTTAAAGTGGCTAGTGATACATGTATTACATAAGGATGCAGTCGATGATATAGAGTACAGTATATACGTATGCATATGAGATGAATAATGTAGGGTAAGTAACATTATATAAGGTAGCATTGTTTAAAGTGGCTAGTGATATATTTCCCATCAATTCCCATTATTAAAGTGTCTGGAGTTGAGTCAGTGTCAGTGTGTTGGCAGCAGCCACTCAATGTTAGTGGTGGCTGTTTAACAGTCTGATGGCCTTGAGATAGAAGCTGTTTTTCAGTCTCTCGGTCCCAGCTTTGATGCACCTGTACTGACCTCGCCTTCTGGATGATAGTGGGGTGATCAGGCAGTGGCTCGGGTGGTTGATGTCCTTGATGATCTTTATGGCCTTCCTGTAACATCGGGTGGTGTAGGTGTCCTGGAGGGCAGGTAGTTTGCCCCCGGTGATGCGTTGTGCAGACTTCACTACCCTCTGGAGAGCCTTACGGTTGAGGGCGGAGCAGTTGCCGTACCAGGCGGTGATACAGCCCACCAGGATGCTCTCAATTGTGCATCTGTAGAAGTTTGTGAGTGCTTTTGGTGACAAGCCGAATTTCTTCAGCCTCCTGAGGTTGAAGAGGCGCTGCTGCGCCTTCTTCACGATGCTGTCTGTGTGAGTGGACCAATTCAGTTTGTCTGTGATGTGTATGCCGAGGAACTTAAAACTTGCTACCCTCTCCACTACTGTTCCATTGATGTGGATAGGGGGGTGTTCCCTCTGCTGTTTCCTGAAGTCCACAATCATCTCCTTAGTTTTGTTGACGTTGAGTGTGAGGTTATTTTCCTGACACCACACTCCGAGGGCCCTCACCTCCTCCCTGTAGGCCGTCTCGTCGTTGTTGGTAATCAAGCTGTTGTGTCGTCCGCAAACTTGATGATTGAGTTGGAGGCGTGCGTGGCCACGCAGTCGTGGGTGAACAGGGAGTACAGGAGAGGGCTCAGAACGCACCCATGTGGGTCCCCAGTGTTGAGGATCAGCGGGGAGGAGATGTTGTTGCCTACCCTCACCACCTGGGGGCGGCCCGTCAGGAAGTCCAGTACCCAGTTGCACAGGGCGGGGTCGAGACCCAGGGTCTCGAGCTTGATGACGAGCTTGGTGTTGAATGCCGAGCTGTAGTCGATGAACAGCATTCTCACATAGGTATTCCTCTTGTCCAGATGGGTTAGGGCAGTGTGCAGTGTGGTTGAGATTGCATCGTCTGTGGACCTATTTGGGCGGTAAGCAAATTGGAGTGGGTCTAGGGTGTCAGGTAGGGTGGAGGTGATATTTTTTTTATTATTTTTTTTTAACCTTTTTTTTAACCTTTATTTAACCAGGCAAGTCAGTTATTCTTATTTTCAATGACGGCCTGGGAACAGTGGGTTAACTGCCTGTTCAGGGGCAGAACGACCTTGTCAGCTCGGGGGTTTGAACTCGCAACCTTCCGGTTACAAGTCCAACGCTCTAACCACTAGGCTACGCTGCCGCCCCAGCGGTTAGTGTGAATATCAAATCAACCCCTATACCCTACCCATAGTCACTACTAATGGTTAGTGTGAATATCAAATCAACCCCAATACCCTACCCATAGTCACAACTAATGGTTAGTGTGAATATCAAATCAACCCCTATCAACCCCTATACCCTACCCCTAGACACTACTAATGGTTAGTGTGAATATCAAATCAACCCCTAGACACTACTAATGGTTAGTGTGAATACCAAAACAACCCATATACCCTACCCCTAGACACTACTAATGGTTAGTGTGAATACCAAAACAACCCATATACCCTACCCCTAGACACTACTAATGGTTAGTGTGAATACCAAAACAATCCATATACCCTACCCCTAGACACTACTAATGGTTAGTGTGAATATCAAATCAACCCCTATCAACCCCTATACCCTACCCCTAGACACTACTAATGGTTAGTGTGAATATCAAATCAACCCCTAGACACTACTAATGGTTAGTGTGAATACCAAAACAACCCATATACCCTACCCCTAGACACTACTAATGGTTAGTGTGAATACCAAAACAACCCATATACCCTACCCCTAGACACTACTAATGGTTAGTGTGAATACCAAAACAACCCATATACCCTACCCCTAGACACTACTAATGGTTAGTGTGAATACCAAAACAATCCATATACCCTACCCCTAGACACTACTAATGGTTAGTGTGAATATCAAATCAACCCCTATCAACCCCTATACCCTACCCCTAGACACTACTAATGGTTAGTGTGAATATCAAATCAACCCCTAGACACTACTAATGGTTAGTGTGAATACCAAAACAACCCATATACCCTACCCCTAGACACTAATGGTTAGTGTGAATACCAAAACAACCCATATACCCTACCCCTAGACACTACTAATGGTTAGTGTGAATACCAAAACAACCCATATACCCTACCCCTAGACACTACTAATGGTTAGTGTGAATACCAAAACAACCCATATACCCTACCCCTAGACACTACTAATGGTTAGTGTGAATACCAAAACAACCCATATACCCTACCCCTAGACACTACTAATGGTTAGTGTGAATACCAAAACAACCCATATACCCTACCCCTAGACACTACTAATGGTTAGTGTGAATACCAAAACAACCCATATACCCTACCCCTAGACACTACTAATGGTTAGTGTGAATACCAAAACAACCCATATACCCTACCCCTAGACACTACTAATGGTTAGTGTGAATACCAAAACAACCCATATACCCTACCCATTGTCACTATTACCCTGCTCCTAGACATTACATTTGAAACCCTACTTCTTCAAAGAGTATCTTAAATAATCCCACAGCACCCTTCCTCGTACCACCTCTCCCCCTCCCCCCAAAGTGCCTAACACTCGCACTTGACCCCCCCTATGGTATTGATGACTAAGATATGTGGTTGTCTTAAGATGGATGCACTAACTGTAAGTTGCTCTGGATAAGAGTGTTTGCTAAATGACAACAATTAAAACATGTTAATGTCTAAAAGAGAAAGACAAAGTAACACTGAATGAAAAAGGTGCCCCACGCTACTGCAACACCACAACCAGGACAGTTTCCAGACAAAAAAAATATAATAATAAATTAAATACAAAACAATGATAAAACAGTTTTTTTCTCAAGGGGGGCTTTTGGCTCCTTCAGTTGTGAGGCCAGTGTGTTAGAGTTGAAGCCGTCCAATAAATAACCATGTTTCACTCTAACTCTGTGACTTGGTCCAAGACTTTAATCCGCTGAAGCAGTTGAGCATTAAACCCTATTCACAACTAAAACCAGCCCCAGCTCTTCAACACGGCCGTAAATCCAGGGATACTATGTGGAGCGGCTTTTACGCACCAGGGAGCCTCTCCATCACAGGTAATGGCTGCCGTAAATAACACGCCACTGCAGGAACATAAACCCACTATCACAGGGCTGGTGCCAAGTTAGAGCTGGACCAAACCCAAATGAGTTCCTTCACCATGACTAGTTAGACCGGAGTTGAACAACTGAACATGAGTTTGAGTAATCGCTTTAGAAAGTTTAGTGACCTTTTTGGAAACTAGACCTTTTCTCTTTCAGAAGAGATGGGTTTTCTATCATAAGAATGAGCCAACTCTAACATAAACAGGTTTAAACAAAAATATCTAAATCAGAAAATTAAAGGTAAATTGCGGTATTTTGATCTAATATTTAAGGGATTCAAGGAGTTAAAAGCCAATTGACAAAACATATTGTACTGGACTTATTGCAACTTATATGACTTGACATAAAAAATGTGTCGACCGATTGTTCAAATACCCACACTAATTGCCTAAAGATGTTTACTGTATGTTAAAATCACCTTTATATGCAAAGGTCCAATTTGCCTCAAACACAACTGCAAATGACACTGTTCAGTGATTTGGCCTGGGTTCCTACAATTGTCCATTGTCCCTGCCTTTTGTTCACCACATCTACTTAAAAACACCCCAGGCACAACAACCATGCAATAAAAAATAAAAAAATGGATCAGCCCCAAATGGCACCCTATTCCCTACATACTACTCGATAATCTCTCTAAGGGCCCTGGTCAAAAGTAGTGCACTACATAGGGAATAGGGTGCAAGTTGGACCGCCGAACCTACGTCTGCATACTAAGCCTTGCCAAGAGCTTCGACAACAACACACTTATAACAGCATACATTATATTAAAGGCAGTCTTCTGCTTTTGTTCAATGTATAATTTCTGCCATTTAACAAGGCCCAGATCCGTTAAATCCAACTTTAACATATCTTTATGTTGCCAGAAAATCCTAGCGAGACATTACAGTATTTCACAGCTGAAGTATTTACTGTCCACAGACTTTATATGCGTATGGCAATTGGCCTTGCCCAGTGATAGCAAGCCGGATAATTGAAAGCATACTCTAACGTGCTAATACCAACCACGAACATTAAGCTGAACATTAAGCTGCAGCTAGACTAGACGACATTCAGTATTGTCAAAAAGAGGATCAACTCGATGTGAGGAAAACTGTTCAGGCAATCAGTAGAAAAACTAGCATAAGCATTCTTTCTAAAGCAATATTTACTTTGATGTCTCAAGTGACAAACAAAAGGATTATACCTCTGATTATGATTAGCTTGCATGGCAGTAACCTGTCTGCACGGATGTTCTTCCCTCTCTGTCCAGTAGATGGCCTTCTCTTCCCAAAAAAACATATCTGTCAAGGCCCATATACACAATGTGTCTCAGAGTAGGAGTGCTGATCTAGGATCAAGTCCTCCTTGTCCATATGATCGTATTCATTAGGATCTAAAAGGGAAAACTGATCCTAGAACAATAATGAATCGGTTACTTTTGTCACATTTAATGTCTCCTTTACTCTTATCAGGCATATAACCTGTCAGATGAGATGCATTATGGTCCTGCTGACTCCTCAAGGTTTGGAGAGTGGCTCTGCCTAGGGATTGTAGCTGGGTATTCAGGATTAACTTTGAACTCAATGGGATTATCATCCTATTACCTGGGAAGGTAGGGCGGGGAAATAAGCAAGGCCAGTGATTTCATCCAAATATTACTACAGCATTGTTCGGTGAAGAGTGAAACATTGGACTACCTAGAATACATTCAACCAAACTGCGTCTTCCGCATTTAACCCAACCCCTGTGAAACAAGGCCCGGGATATGGAGCTGGGTGTATGCATACGATCCATCATTATCAAAATATATACATATGATATAAACATAGAATCCTAACTTCAAATCATGTCCCTGTCATAATATACAGCATATGTAACTGGTCTTGATTGCTCCATGCTACAGTAAAATTACACAGTCCTAGCATGGCCGTGTAATTCTACAGCATTGTGTTGTCATTTATTCATAAGGGACAGACAGACAGGGTTCTCAGTAGTGAATTACTGGACCTTCCGTAACCCCCTGATACCCCTCCATGATCCGGAGGAGATTTTAAATTAATTAGAGACGACTGCGTCTCTCAAGGCCACATTGTGCGCCAGCTGCAGTCTGTGCAATGTTATCAGTGTGTGTGTGTGTGTGTGTGTGTGTGTGTGTGTGTGTGTGTGTGTGTGTGTGTGTGTGTGTGTGTGTGTGTGTGTGTGTGTGTGTGTGTGTGTGTGTGTGTGTGTGTGTGTGTGTGTGTGTGTGTGTGTGTGTGGGGGGGGGGGTCAGGAGAGAGAGGGTAGTATGTGTGTGTGTGTGTGTGTGTGTGTGTGTGTGTGTGTGTGTGTGTGTGTGTGTGTGTGTGTGTGCCCCTCTCTCACTCAATAATCTCTTCATTACACAGTGCACCTCAGTATGAGGCTGGGAGGCTCTCGCTGCATCAAAGGTCTGGAGAATATCTCCTTGGCCCAGTACCGCAACACAAACATCAGGGACACAAAGCCCCGTGCAGTTTCCTCCTCCTTCATCAATAATACATGCAGTTTACTGTCTGCCTGTCTGCCTGCCAGGCTGGCAGTATATTGACCAGCCTGGATTCTGCTGGAAGAAGTGTAACAAGGGGATTTGTCTGACTGGCAAACTGTAGGCTAAACAATGTGTGTTCACTACAATACAGAATACAGGTATTTACATGCTATTATGACAACAACAACAACCAAATGCTTTAAAAAGTAGCATGTCATGTAGCATGTAATGTAGCATGTCATCATGTAGCATGTCATGTCTCATGTCATCATGTAGCAGATCATGTAGCATGTCATGTAGCATGTCATGTAGCAAACCATGTAGCATGTTTGCCTGAAGTGCCTTTACTCTCTTAGCCTAATTGCACTGAAATACTACATTTTCTAAATAACAATTTAATTTCAGGTAGGTTCTTAGTAGTAGCCCTGCCCTTGGTACATTGAGCAGAGAACAATTACCATAAAATCCATATTTAAATTGCAATATCAAATATGATTATATTCTTGAACATGGCCATTTGCTACAATAATACTTATCTTCAAAATACAGAGGATGGTGTAAACTGAACCTCATGCTATTCCCTAGAAATCACTGCCCCACAGGTCCCTAGGGAGTCCATAAATTCAATTATCATGCAGGGCAAACCATTACGTTAGAGCCTGGCTATTGCTCTCACGTAGGCAGCCACTCCGGATGTACAGTATACACAAACCCCGGGATATGGTAAACCGTATGAGTGGCCCATTTATCATTGCCAAGGGACCCACACCCTGTCCATCCACACAGAGAATGAGAAAGAGAGAGATAGAAAGAAAAAGAGAGAGAGACAAAAGAGAGGCACACACACACACACAGAAACTTAAGGCACACACGCGCGCGCAGAAACGTAAGCACACACACACCCCAACCCCCCCACCCCACCACACGTGCTCCGTCCAGAGACTGCTGGCTCTGTGGAGATGCGATTTAAGCTTGGCTGTCACCCATCTCAATGAGTGAAACCACTATGGGAGAGAGGGATCCCAGTGATGCTCCCCATAGTGGTTTCGCACATTGAGATGGGTGACGAGGGGTGACAGCCATCACTGGGATCCCTCTCTCCCAGCACATGGCTGATAAGCCCCAATCTGTAGAGACAGCACCTGAGTTCCCAGCGGTCCCCTCGGTCCCCAGTCCCTCACCAGTGACAAAGATCCTCCAAACAGCTGTCAAAGGCATCTCCATGCTGTCTCCACACAGACGTCAGTCCACCACACAGACTTCAACCATAGACATACAAGGAAATACTATAGAATGGAAGTAGGCTATTATACTAGCACAATTCTAGAATAAAAGTAATGCTATTTCTATTGCTTCAACTCACTATGCAATCCCTTTCTCTCTGTTCCACTAATGGAGAGCTTATAGCTAGAATGCATAGGCACACTCATTTGGTTCATCATCCATTTGGCCTACTGCACTGTGTGTTTGTCCAGATCTCTTTTAAGACTCGTAACAGTTTATCTTAAGTGCATTTTCCCCCATGAATTACCACTGGTGCATTTGGATCCTTTGGAGTAGATGAGACTGCTGAATAGCCTCCAATGCAATGCTGATGAGAGAATGTTTCAATTCCTTTCGCTTGAGTTTCATTCAAGCGTGAGCGAATCGCATGCAGTAATCAAGGAAGGAGAAATATAGTGTGTGTGAGTGTGTGTGTGTGTGTGTGTGTGTGTGTGTGTGTGTGTGTGTGTGTGTGTAGACTTGCACGTGTGTGAATGTGTCTGTGCATGCAAGCTGTACGCATCTACACTTCATGATGGGTCTATTAAGCTGTGATACCATGGTGTGCCTCAAAAAAAAAGTGTGTTTCACACAAAGTGCAGCGTTTATTTTCCCACGTTGTTTAGACAGCCGCTTCCAGTGGTCATAATCTCAGCCGCAGCACCGAGCGACCTCAGAAGCCACACATTAAAAAAAAAACTTCTCTCTCTCCCCCCTCTCCCTCCCCCTCTCGCTCTCTCCCTCCCCAGCCAGCCAGCCAAGCCCAAATACTCCTCTCTCTCTATCTGGGCTGGCTTCGATGTGAAGAATTCCAGAATTCTGAATTCCAGGGGAAACCCACAGCAGCGACTGGTACTGAATGAGAGGGTTTGACTGGAGAAAGACAGGCCATGCTTGTTGGAGTGACTGGGCCTGTGTTCTGCCTTCTCTGAGCATAAACACGACCAGTTACCAGAGCTCATCATCAAATACCTTGTGGGGGATCCAGTGTTTTTCTTCCTGGCTGAGTTTGAACGGAAGGTGGCTGGGTGGGGCTGGCTGATTAAACACCCTGCAGGGCTTAAGATAATGTTTAAGCAGTACACAGCACTTTCAAGGCCTGGCAGGTATGGCTATAACAACATCTCCTTATAACCAATAAACCAATGCATATAAGTCATGTCTATCATATAGGGACTCAGTATCTTAACCACAATTCTCATTTAGAAGACCAGGGGCCATATCTATCAAGTGTCTCTGAGTAGGAGTGCTGATTTGAATAGGGTTACATGGACAGGGTGAGAAACTGATCCTAGATCACCACTCCTACTCTGAGACACTTGATACATATGTATTGCTTTTTTACAAACTCCTGCAGTTTAAGTTCTGATAACAAACGTTAAATTACCCAATGAAGAATGATACATAAGTCTAAGGCCCATGTCATTGGCAGTTGCCATGGTTTTGCGCAACTGTACCCCCCAATTTAAAACACTAGCTAAAGTTAAGACTTGTTACTCAGAAGTATTAACATTGAGTGTTTTTTTACAAAATCAAAACCCTACCTCCCTCCACGGAGAAGAGAGCATAACTAGTTAAAGAGGAGGGTCAGAGATGCACACTTCAAAGTCTACAGCATTTAATCTGTCGTCTTCTGGAGGCTGTGTGTGTGTCTGTGTTGGTATCTGTATATCATTACTTATCTGTGTGTGTGAGGAGGTTACTCTCTATTTCACCTTGCTATCACATTAACAATTATCTCCCTGATGCAGCCCTCTTGTTTGATTTCTATTAAAGACCCTAAAGACCATGCCTGAGCTCCCAGAGGAGAGGAGCATCTTCCAGGCATGTGTGTGTGAGAGGAGGGATAATCCCAATTTCAAAATGGAGCTCAGAGAGACACACACACACCCCACATTCTTCTTTTACCACTCCCTTCCCCTCCTCCTGTCTGGCATAGATAACTCATCCCTCCTCCACCCCCCTTTCCTCACAAACACACCCGGAGTTGTAATTAGCATGGCATCCACTCTCATGACTCGAAGAAGCAGTACTCAGAGAAAGCCTCGCACAGCCAGGCAGTAGATATTTCCCTCCTAGCTCTTCACTAAGGTCAGAGGCTAATCAGTCTCTTAGTCTGACTGACTACAGGACGAGGTGCTGACACACAGAGTTTCCCAATGGAGCCTGAGATAAGAGCTATGTGGGAACTTCCTTCTCTTGTGCTGGGACCGTATGGGATTTGCTACAGTGAGCCTCAACAGCGAGAGCCTGCACTGTGTTAAGACACATGTGACTCTGATTGCATGGTCACGTCTGACCTTGCAGACAGCTACAGCATGCCTCAGGAACCGCAATGCAGAAATCAATACACTGGGTAGGTCGTTCTTCACAGTCACAAACTAACATCCAAGTCTTTTCCAAAGACTCCATAGGGTGCTTCCGATAAACATTTCTCTTACCATCGACATCGTCATTTAGCGCATGTTTTTATCCAGAGCAACTTACAGCAATAAGTGCATACATTTTCATACTGGTCCCATGTGGGAATCAAACCCACAACCCTGGCAGTGCGAGCACCATGCTCTACCAACTGAGCCATACAGGACCATCTATACAAAGAAGGCTATGTACAGTATGCGGCCATTGTCATGATGCGTATGCTTGCCACTCTATACAGTATATAGTGTTGTTCATATCCATGTCTGTTCTACTGTATTTTAGTGTCACGAGCCCAGGCTGTTAACTCTGTATTCTCAGCCGGACTTCTAGAATGCTGGAACTCATGACCACTAGCACCATGAAAAAGCATTGTAGATATGGTGATCCTAGAGTATGTAAATCTCAAGTCCGCTTTAGGATTGCTGCCATAGCGCTCTTTTATGATGCTATTTGGGGCTTTACTGCGGTTCTAAACAGCTGCGTCCAAGGCCTGGCTGTCGCTCTAGAGAACATGGTCAGCTGGTATCTGCTCTCTCACACTGTCAGTCCACTCTCTGCGAACCCTACCTCTTGCCCTCTGCGTCAGCATGACTGGCTCCCTGGTCTGCTTTCCCCTTGTTATACAACCACTGTGTGTGTCTGTGTGTGCGTGTGTGTTTAAGCCCTACATTTGACGTCATCCCTGAAATCTGCAGCACTAATGAGCCATAATATGGGTTGATAATACCATGGCGATGGGAGCAAGACCTAGAATTGCCACCCGGAATAGTGCTGCAAGACCCAACGTAAATATATGTTTTTGGTTGAGGAAAGTTAGCAGTGCAGTGACCTTGGTCGATGACCGAGCAGGACTGGTATGCCTACAACTGTGGGCTGTGGGTTTAAGACTGATAATGTGTGTGTGTGGTGTGGTGTGTCTGTGTGTAAGACAGAGCATCAACAGTACCATTGTTCCTTCGCTTTTGCTTCGTGCGACTTCCCTCTGCAGGCGAGCCACGGCCAGCTTCTCCCTGAACACAGAGAGAGAGAGAGAGAGAGAGAGAGAGAGAGAGAGAGAGAGAGAGAGAGAGAGAAGCAAGTGAATAGCTGATCGTTTTTCATTGGGACACAGTCAGGCAGGCCTGCCACCTCTCTCTGTCAGTGCTCCACACACTGTGTTCTGCCAGACAACTAGCTAACAGCACTGTGGTTTACCAACACGTCAACAAACATCAAACAGAAAGGGTATAGGGGGCAGCAACTAGACACTACACACTAAACAGAGACACACTAGCCTACGCCTTGACAAAAATTGCACACAAACAGCACGAAAAGCATTCCACTTTGACAACCATAAACATCCACTCAGTCATAGAGATACAATGTCTAGCGTTCTATTTCTATGAAAACTGTAGGACAGACAAGCCCCCCAATCTCACGCGAGCTCGATCATTTTGCTAATGAGAGGAAGTGGCGCGCTCATGTACTGGCACTGATAACGATGGCCTCTTTAGAGCTTTTCCCAAGGTATCACTGCCTGACTGACTAACAGTTCTCTCGGCCAGGCATGCCTTCCATATTAATTAACAACATACTGTAACATGTTTGAAAGCTACAGACAAGAGGAATTGTCCTGCTGCGGTTTCAATGCGAGCCAGCCACCATCATATTGTTACCCCACAAAACAACGCTTAGTATTCCATATTACTGTAGCTACCTGTCTGGAAGCAACAGACAACTCCTTTAGGCAAGTCATACCTTCCATATTAGCAACATATCCAAAGGCAAGAAACTAGAAGAGGTACTGTAATGCTGTGGTTTCATAGCCCACCAGCCACCATTGTTAGCCTACAAAATAACTCTTAGTATCAGAAATAGGGCAATTTCACGGCATCGGAATTGCGCTGAGACTCCAAACAATGAGTTTCTTCTTTGACTCACCTGGGGAAAGTCCTGTGTTAAAAAGACTACCAAGGTAGTAGTAGATGAATATGGATATAGTAGATGAATATGGATGTTGAAGTCCCCATTGAATTAGTAGTTTGTAGGACAATACTCTCCAGCGCAAAATGAGAAAGTTCTCGTTTGTTTGTCATTCAACTGCAGTGTGTGAGGAAAGGGAAAGAGAGACAAATTCAATTGCGCAAAGTCTTGGCACCGATTGATAAACAGTGATGCGGTGAATCCGACGTGAAGTTGATGCAGTGAATCTGAGTGTAAGTTGACCTGCCCTATTAAAACACACACACAAGCAAACAAACGTGCACACACACACACACACACACACACACACACACACACACACACACACACACACACACACACACACACACACACACACACACACACACACACACACACACACACACACACACACACAGTATCATGCCTGAGCTGTGAGAAAGCTGTGCCCATGTGATCCTACACGCAACACCTGAAAAACATGGCAACACACTCACACTCCAGCTGCGCAGTCCTATTAGTAACCATTCCAGTTACTGTGTGTGTGTGTGTGTGTGTGTGTGCTGTGTCACCTTGTGAGAAACTCCTGAACTTCTGTAACTCGTCACCACGGTCTACACTGTTTTCCGAACTGGCAACTCATCACATACCCTGCTGCTACTGTTTATTATCTCTCCTGTTGCCTAGTAACCTTACCCCTACCCATATACATATCTACCTCAATGACCTTGTACCCCTGCACATGGACTCGGTACTGGTACCCCATGTATATAGCCAAGTTATCGTTACTCATTGTGTATTTATTCCTTTGTGTTGTTATCTTTTTATCACTCATATCTTTTCTCTCTCCGCATTGTAGGGAAGTAAGCATTTGCCTGGTAATCTACACCTGTTGTTTATTAAGCAAGCCTTTGTTAGGTCTGCGAGCTAGACATGTAAGGGGTTAAGTTTCAGGCCACTTATTCACAGACATGCTACAGGGGGCAGGAAACTTAAGCTAACTGCGCCCGTTGAGAAAATCATTGCCCAAAATAAAGCCATTTTTACATTCTGTGGTAAACATAATTACAGTAATTGGTACATTTTTAACAGGCAGTCAAAACAGTACCTCAACATGGCAACATTTGACTCCAAGTTCAGCCCTGAGAATGTGGAGGGGTGGTATTTGAATAGGATCATGTAAGTAAGGGGTGGAAAAAGACCGCCGGAGTAATAGACAACCCATTAGGCATATTTGATCCCGACATCATGTGGCATCTGCATTCCAACCACCACCAAGTTAGCCCATTCTGCTGATCTGTTTCTCTGGGAACGGCTAGGCTAGCCTGTCCATGACCAGCTGTGTAAACCTACCTCTCAAAAGAGACACAGAATGAGAGTCCGCTATAATGACAAACATTCCAGATATCAGAACTCATTCTCCTTGAGCTGTGATGATGGTTATAAATAAATAAGGCTGTGTTCCAATATGTCGCACAAGCATGCAGTACCACTTACTAGAATGTATTGGGCATGTGTTCTAATGAAATGGTATAGTACTACGGAATTGGAACATGGCCGAGATGTGTTTTCCAATACTCTGATCCCATGTTTGATCGAACACAGGCGGAAAGGAGGCATGCTGTATGCTCAGACTGCTAGCTGTCCACAGTTGACCATGTGTTTGTGAACCTTTTCATCTCCATATTTAATTGAAACCCCAGCTGCATCCAAACCCTCCTCCCTTCATCCCTGATTTCCCCCTGCTCTTTGAACACGTTTAGGGGGCTTCGGGAGCGAGTGCATTCCAACGGCAGCGACGGGCAGACAGATCGGGGTTGGCACCTCGCTGGCCTCCAGCAGTTCCCAGTGACCTGGAATCACCTGGCACTGCCCGCACCAGTGCTCAGTCTGTGCCCACAGTCTGCCCACAATATATCCACCACGAGCAGTTGGGCCAGTGGAGAGCAGGAACGCAGGCTGACTAGCTCCACGCTTCAGTGAAGCAGGCCCAACCACCCAACCGCCCCCCCGCGGACGCCCCACTGCTTCCCACGCCTCGCACAAGCTGCTGCTGCGAAGGGCAACGGGCCAAGGACCAGAGAGGGCCAAGCTCTGCCCCCAGGCTGACACCACGGGCAGGGCTGGGGCAAGGGAGGGCCCCCCAACCATCTCATATCCCACATGCCATCTCATCGCTCGCCCTATAGGGCTAGGGGTACTTTTGGCAATATGTACTGACAGTATGAACGTTATGCCAAAAAACTACATTTGATTGGTTACTGCAGCATATGGGATGAGAACTATACTGAAACCTTATTAATCAGGGTCCATATGTTTCTGAACATCTAGTTCTGACCCAGGATCAGCTGTCAGTTGTCCACCCACCCACACAATACTGCATTGGTCTTTTCCTCATTGGGATGTTGTTATTCGTGCACCATCACAACAACATCATCTTCCTTTAGGTTTCATATGACAGCCTAGAATGTGCCAAGGCGAGGCGAGGAAAGGGGTGTGTATGAACACAGATCAAATCAGCCCGGTTTCCCCATACATTCTCCCACATTCTCCAGGCTAACCAATCTTCCCCATCTCCAGATTGTTTTCGTCGTCACGCGGAGACAAAGGAGCGCGGCGTCGGAGCATACGCGCCTGCAAAGACATGATCTGGCGAGGGGCGGGAGGATCAATCATTCTCCGGGAGATGTTATTTGCCAACCTGAGCTGACACGTTCGCCCCCCAGACACGCTTTGAACTGCATTGTGGGAGGCAGCTCGTTTTGTTGCGTTTTTTCTTTCATCCTTATGATTGTTCCATTGTCAACCATTGTCCCTTGTGTGAGGTTGTCTGGTTTAAGTCTATTTTGTCAAGTCTAAGTTGGCCTGATGAGGAAAAAAGTTATCCTTACTCATAATGCTTAGGGTTACTCTGTATACCAAACTATACATTCATACACTGGCAAGCCAAACCTACCTCTCTTAAAACCATTGTTACATATGCAGTAGCGTTGTGGCAATGAGGAAATGACATACTGTGGCAGGTAGCCTAGCGTTTAGAGCACTGGGCCAGTAACCATAAGGTTCAAATACCTGAGCAGACAAGGTGGAAACCTGTCAATGTGCCATGGAGCAAGGCAGTTTGCTTGTTGTAGGTGACCAAATACTTATTTTCCACCATAATTTGCAAATAAATTCATAAAAAATCCTACAATGTGATTTTCTGGATTTTATTCCCTCATTTTGTCTGTCATAGTTGAAGTGTACCTATGACGAACATTACAGGCCTCTCTCATCTTTTTAAGTGGGAGAACTTGCACAATTGGTGGCTGACTAAATACTTTTTTGCCCCACTGTATGCTACAAATAGTCATGCCTGGGAAGAATTTGGCTAAAACAGGAAATCGACCTCACCATCCACTACATAATAATGAAAAATCTTCTTCAGCAACATCAGCTCTCACAGTCTATACTCTAAACACACCACTCTGGGAAAAGGATGCCTGAATAAAAAAGCCCTCCGATAGTGTTAATACAAGGCTTACATAAGCAAACGGAACATCTAAACCATGACATTATCTCAATCTGAGTAAACCGCAAATGTACACAGAGTGAAGTGGAAGGGAAGCATAAATGTTTGGATGATGATGAGTCCCCATGCATTTATGTATTTGCGCTTGCGAGCTCCACGCTGAGTTTTAACTCTGCAGATTAACAAATCTGGTGTGTGTGTGTGTGTGCACACGTGTGACTAAACATGCGTCCGTGTGTGTTTGGAAAGACCTTGCCGGTTGGCTCTCTTTTTGGCCATTTCCTTAATCCGTCTATCCCACGGTTATGCAACCCTCTCTGTGATTCCAATGCCATATCTCCCTCCAGGGAGCGTCAGGCCAATGAGTTTGTTCAGGCGCTTATTAAGTTGTAGCATCCATTAGAAAGCAATAATGGCTAATGCCCCTTTGTGTGTGTGTATGCGTGTGTGCGTGTGTGTGTGCGTGTGTGTGTGTGTGTGTGTGTGTGTGTGTGTGTGTGTGTGTGTGTGTGTGTGTGTGTGTGTGTGTGTGTGTGCGTGTGCTCGTGCGTGTGCGTGTGCGCGTGCGCGTGCGTGTGCGCGTGCGCGTGTGTCCGTGTGCGTGCGTGCATGCGTGTGTATGCACGTGCATCTACACACATGTATGTTATGCAGTTACAGCTATGTCACTAGAAAACTTTCCCCCTTAGCACTGAGATGCAGAGGGAGGCTTCTACACCTACCACCCACATCTGAGGGTTTCTGACCTCTGGTACCCTGTCCAGACCTGGGCTACACAGGAGAGCATCGGGAGGCTGGAGCCATATGTTATCACCTCACACACACCCATGAAATGAGGAGGTCAGTGGGCCAATGAGTGTTACCACAACCGCATGTGTCAATAATGGAAGACATGAAACATGATGAGGTTTCTTTGGAAACACACAAAGAACACAAAAGCGTTGTTTTGGATAAGAATGGCTCCATCTTTTAAGACATTATAACACTTTATAAATTACGAAAGCCTTGATAGAGAACAGCCAGTGAACGAACCATGAACCTTTTCAGAGGCAGAGACATATTTTACAGTAGGAAAAGTTCAAACGGAATGGTGCTCACATATTATATGCTTTGCCAATTGCCTTATCTTCTGAAATTACAACACATTTATCACACATTTATTTCCACACAATTAAGAAAACCCAAGGATCTTTAGCTCATATTACTCGTCAACGATCAGTAACAGTCACACAAACCACGAATCCTCCGTCCAATGACAGCTATGGCGAATTTAGCTCTGATGCCTTGTGTCTGACATGGTTTAGAACGTTCCTAGCGAGCAAGGATCCACCCCCCCCAGTTCTCTAAACGTTTTCTCATTGTGCATGTCACGGCTGACCTCAATTGTTTCTAAACCACATCAGCCACAGTCAGATGCATTCCACCTCAGACAGAACGAAACACTCCGACGGAACAGATGTACTCTGAAATGGCCTTCGATGCCCCGCCATCACAAGACAGTTCACAGACAGAATGTTCACAGACAGAATGTTCACAGACAGAATGTTCACAGACAGAATGTTCACAGACAGTCGGCTCGGTGAATGGAGATTGTGAATCATCACAAACCACTGCAGGTGTTCAGTGTTGGACCAGACGCAAACGTGTACGAATGTGCACGTGACTGTGTGTACATACACACACGTATGCATGCATGCACACAAACATACACACTATACGGCACTTTCACCATCTATATCAAACCACACAAGCTTTTCATGCGCTCTGCAGCAGGCCCTTCAAATGCACTGACTGCCTCTCAATATGGGGGGACTCACTCTTAAGCCTCACGCACACGCACACACACACACACACACACACACACACACACACACACACACACACACACACACACACACACACACACACACACACACACACACACACACACACACACACACGCATGCGCACACACACACACACTCGTACACACACACATACACACACATACAAGCATGCGCACACACACACGTACACGCTCACACACACACACACACACACACACACACACACACACACACACACACACACACACACACACACACACACACACACACACACACACACACACACACACACACACACACACACACACACACACACACACACACACACACACACACACACCATACCCCATTATGGCTGTTTACTGCTGACACATCCGGGCTAGTTTTAAAGGCCACCCCTGGTCCCTTTTTACTCATTGTGAATGGGAAGCCGTCGACCATCGTTTCAGAGGCAGCGCAAACACTGTCCTCTTTTACAGCAGCAGACAAACAAGTCAGTCCTCTAGAATAGACACAAAGGTACGGGTCAACACGGGCTCTCGTTCTCTCAAGTGTCCCCGGTCTCCCTGGCGAGGCCATTACAACGTGTTAGCTATTTCACACACGGACACACATACCGATGTGGACACACACACACACACCTACATCTATGTAAGAGAGCACCAGGTACCAGCAGACAATCCAAGTCTGACCCCACAGAGCCATATAAAAAGTAAAGAAACGGCAAGTGGATGAGTTCTGCTTGTTTCTCCCACAATTATCCTGTGATTTACGATTGGGATAGAGGGGAGATGAAGTTTGTTGACATTCCCCAGGCTCGGGTTAACCTCAATCTGAAGCCATGTGACTCAAAGTGCTGATTTAGGATCAGCTACGCATTTTATGTCACAATGAAAAAGATGACATTGACAGGGGGAACCGGATCCTACATCAGCACTCCAACTGAGAGGCTTGATAAAGACGCTCCAGTTCATTCCCAACAAACGTCATAAATGGTTTTGTTTCCGAAAATGGCTTTAAAACGTGTGAGAAGGTCAATCGAGATGTTACTAGAATGGTTTGACACCTGTCCTTGGTTAAGAATCATGATGGAGGCTTATGTTTCCAGGTTTTAACAATAAAGAAAGGATTTTCTTCAAAATGTCGCACATCCTGTCGTTTTCTCCATCCACGCACCTTGGTTGGACTGTGAGGCTGCAACTGTATACCGTTCACATTGTAGCTTTTTCTCATCACATTTCTGTGGGATAAAGTATGAAGCTTTGATGGCAAAAGAAAAACTCTCAAATGACGGCAGACACATCAATCTTCTCACAAATAGTTTGCATGTGAAAGTTATGACCCAGTTACTGCTGAAAGCCTACTGCTTAAAACGAGTCTTAAAGTCTTAAAACTAAATCCAATCTGGGGTGTTTCCAAATAACTTTTATGTCCACCAGTTTTATCTCTTAAACTTAATCCTTAGTGGACACATGTATCAAAGGGATAGATGCCAACACAATTAAAGATTAAGGTTATATTTAAAGAGGCACAACAACTAGAGTTCTACAAGCCTGTGTTCCAAGAATCTGTCATTGCATAAGGACTCTGATGAGAAATATAATCCAGGGCTTTATTTTGATGGCCAAACCTGATTGGCAAACTTTGCAATTCAGCAGTTAGCGACTGGAATAATGTCCTGCTAACATTTTCACCTTGGAGAACTCCCGCAGAGCGAACCCAGCTATTTTAAACCACAGGAATGTGGCGTTTTAATGGCATAATTTAACAGGGTAATATTGTACTTTGTCTCTAAAGGCAAAGGAGTAATCAGATTCCACCAACACCATACATTGACAGTTACCACATAAAACCCTTTTATTGCCTATAAATGGTGTTGGGGTATTAACTTTTAATGTTGCTTTTGAGTGGGACACTAGATTCAGAAGGCCGTCAGCCACAACATGACAAGGATTTAACAGTCTTTCACATTTGAAATATGTCTTTCACATTTGAAACTATGTTGGCAATCGAAAACAAGCAGAGTCGCTGCAACTATAGAACAAATGCATTCATATAGCCTACACAGCTGCCAAGCTGAAATCTTGCTAATCTCAAAATGACTGAGATATCCATCAGAGACAAGGCATTTGCCTTGCCCCATTTTCAACAGGGAAACTTAGACAGACTCAGACCGAAACAGGCTCATACTGGCTTGTCCCATGTCGGGGAGCCCTCCAAAGACCTCTGCTGTTTTTAGAGTTTCCCACGTGCTGTTCTTAGCAAGATAAATGTGTAGCGGGACGATGGGAGGAATGCATTCACTGCTGCTCCTAATTGATGTGAGTGGTCGTCAGCAGCAGTACAGACTGTCTAAACAGAGCCAGAGTTTAGAGAGGGGAGAGGAACTCAGGCCTCACACTCAGGTCTCACACTCAGGTCTCACACTCAGGTCTCACACTCAGGCCACGCACTCAGGCCTCGCACTCAGGCCTCGCACTCAGGCCTCGCACTCAGGCCTCACACTCAGGCCTCACACTCAGGCCTCACACTCAGGCCTCACACTCAGGCCACACACTCAGGCCTCACACTCAGGTCTCACACTCAGGTCTCACACTCAGGTCTCACACTCAGGTCTCACACTCAGGTCTCACACTCAGGTCTCACACTCAGGTCTCACACTCAGGTCTCACACTCAGGTCTCACACTCAGGTCTCACACTCAGGTCTCACACTCAGGTCTCACACTCAGGTCTCACACTCAGGTCTCACACTCAGGCCTCACACTCAGGTCTCACACTCAGGTCACACACTCAGGTCTCACACTCAGGTCTCACACTCAGGTCTCACACTCAGGCCACACACTCAGGCCACACACTCAGGCCACACACTCAGGCCTCACACTCAGGTCTCACACTCAGGTCTCACACTCAGGTCTCACACTCAGGTCTCACACTCAGGCCACACACTCAGGTCTCACACTCAGGCCTCACACTCAGGCCTCACACTCAGGCCTCACACTCAGGCCTCACACATCATTACTGCTTTATGGGCGCCTCTGGGTCTCCCTACTGTGTGTGTGTGTGTGTGTGTGTGTGTGTGTGTGTGTGTGTGTGTGTGTGTGTGTGTGTGTGTGTGTGTGTGTGTGTGTGTGTGTGTGTGTGTGTGTGTGTGTGTGTGTGTGTGTGTGTGTGTGTGTGTGCGTGTGTGTGTGTGTAGTCTTGTTCATGCTCATTTATGTGTGTGTTTGCATGTGTGCGAGTGTGTCCAACCCCAGTGCTGGACAGCACAGAGCGGGAGATAGACTGGCCTCTGGGGAATTGGGTCCTCTTCCCAAATGAAATGAGCCTGGCTGCAAATGAGGTGGAAATGCTCCCATGCTGGGACACACTGGGGCTGGCCATTGAACAGGAGAACATTCCTCAGTAATTCATTTTGACCTGAACCCAATAGGCTAGCTGGGTCGATGAATGGAAGAGGGGAAGGAGGGGAGAGAGGTGGAGGAGAGGGAAGAGAGGGGGAGGAGAGGGAGAGTGAGGGAGAGGAGAGGGAGAGAGAGGGAGAGAGAGGGAAGAGAGGGAGAGAGGGGGAAGAGAGGGAGAGAGAGGGAAAGAGAGAGAGAGGGAAGAGAGGGAGAGAGAGGGAAGAGAGAGAGAGAGGGAATAGAGGGACAGAGAGGGAGAGAGAGAGAGAGAGAGAGAGAGAGAGAGAGAGAGAGAGAGAGAGAGAGAGAGAGAGAGAGAGAGAGGGGGAAGAGAGGGAAAAAGGGAAAGAGAGAGAGCGAGAGAGAGAGAGAGAGGGGGGAGGGAGAGAGGGAAGAGAGGGAGAGAGAGGGAAGAGAGGGAGAGAGAGGGAAGAGAGGGAGAGAGAGGGAAAGAGAGAGAGAGGGAAGAGGTGGAGAGAGGGAAGAGAGGGAGAGAGAGGGACGAGAGGGAGAGAGAGGGAAAAGAGGGAGAGAGAGGGACAGAGAGAGAGAGAGAGAGGGAGAGAGAGAGGGAAGAGAGAGAAGAGAGAGAGAGAGAAGGAAGAGAGGGAGAGAGAGGGAGAGAGAGAGAAGATAGTGAGAAGAGAGAGAAAGAGAGGACTAAAATCATCATATTTGATGAGGGGATGGCAGTAACCGGTTGTGATCCCCGTATGCTTACTGGCAGTGGCTTGTCTGTCAACAATCTGACTGTCCATGTAGACATTTGGATTACATGCAAAGTGGTTGGCAGGACATTGTGAGTGGATAATATGTTGTGCCACCATACCATGACAACATTTACAGTACTTCCACTAAAAGATCAACTTTCAACATTCATATGGTTTCATCTGAAAGTATACTCTTAGTGGGATTATAACAAATAGGACATTTACACAACCAATCCAGTGACTCCACAATACATTTCTCACACAACAACACACTTAAAAACTGGCTCCATACACCGTAGATCACAAAGTACAGTTAATGACGTATGTTTACATCAAACTCTGTGCGGGAGTAGAATGGGAGGAAAAAAGATAATGTCACTCAGAAAATGTTCTCATTCATCCATCGCGGGGACACATGCAGCATGACGCTTTAATTCCATCAAATCACATCTTCCACTTCGCAATCCTCTTAAACTAATCCCCAGGTATGTTTCACAGGACGCTGGCCTCAAACTGTACAGCACCAGCAACGCATCTGCCCAGTGTGAACACTTGGCCAGAAGCTGGCCCAGGCTGTCTGTAAAGTATCACTGCCTTGGGGGCAACTTACCCTGAACCATATAGCATTATAGTGAATCATTATTGGCAATCATAGCCTCCCTTGTGATTAAAAAAATATGTTGTGAAAGAATAACAGAGTAAAACAGCAATGCTATTACATAGTCTAACCGCAACGCAAGTGTGTTTGTTTGAGACAGAACAACACAGTTTGACAGGAGAAAATAAACCAACAAACATGTTGTCATCTCCTCAGGTCCTGTGTTGTCATGTTGATGTGTTTCTGTCGCCTCGTCGTTTACTTCGGTAATCACCGAGACAGAAATAGGAGCCGTCGCTCAAGTCAGTGGTGTTTGAGTGACAGCTAAGGCTTCTGTTGATAAGGGCGTGCATGCAGTACAGTCATCCCGTATACGGTGACTGCTGTGGGGCTGGCACATGTAGCTAGCTAGCTCTCCCCTCACCAGTCATGGAGGAATAGGGGTAGTGGTCTACGGGAGCCCCACATCCATCCATACACACACACACACACACACACACACACACACACACACACACACACACACACACACACACACACACACACACACACACACACACACACACACACACACACACACACACACACACACACACACACTGGGGGAGAGCCAGGGGCACCCAAGCCAAAGCAGTAATGATGTACACACACACAGTCCCAGCAAGGGAGCACAATCCATACCCCCCTACTGCTGTTTCTATGGCAGGATTAGACTCACTGCTGGGGGAAACATACTAATCTTTAATATGGCTAAGAGGGGACAAAATACATTCCAACACACACACACACCTCCCAGACTAGCTTGTTGTACCTCTCCATGAACGATTGGGCACATATTCCCTCCGTTATCAATCAATCAGAATTAAAGCCTCCTTACAGGGCCGGCCCCCGTGCCATTGCCACTAGCAACAGGGCACACAATTGCTTTCCTTTTCCCTGCACTGGCTAATAAAGGGATCCTGCAAATCAGGATCATCTCCTGTAAGTAGCCTCATTCCTGAAATAAGAAATGTAGCTAACGTTAGGCTACACGCTCATCGGGACCAGTTGGACAAACACAGCTCACAGCAAGCTGACCCTGATTTAAAGAGGCACAACCGGTCTAATATGACAACGCTACAATCAACGACACGTACGCAGCAAGGGTGCAAGTACACTGCATTTAACTTTGCGGCTCCTTGCGACTTAAAGGACACATCTGGCTGAAATTCACGGCAACATGAAATGACAACAGGAAGAAAACACAACAGCCTTTAAGCCCAACATAATAACCTGGTCGCGTAGAAGCCTACGCACCTGATACAGAAGCGTGATGCCCCCAGTCCACAAAATCGGAGAAAAAATACTGCTGAATTCCCATGTCTTAAAGGGACATCTCCTGTCTTAAAGGGACATCGCCACTCTTAAAGGGACATCTCCACCCTTAAAGGGACATCTCCTGTCTTAAAAGGAAAAGAGTGGCGGTGTTATGAGCGTCTAGGTGTTCTCCTTACCATGCCTGAGGTGCTGCATCCTGGTGTTCGGTCTTCAGCTGACTCACATGGTAATCCTGCTGCACGCTGCACCGCACAGCTGCTGCTGCAAGCCACTGATCCCACCCACGATAAAGTTTACATCCACAATGCAGCCCTCTGCTCGGTGTGACAACTGAGCAGAACAGCGATCGCCCTCTCTCTCTCACTCTCTCTCTCTCTGAGCCTCTCTCTTTCTATTGCACTCCCTCTTTCTCTCTCTCCGACTTGCTCTACACACAATCTCTGCCTGTCCTCACTCTCACACACTGTGTGTGTTTCTATCACTCGGCCTCTCTCGTTCTCTCTCCCTCTCTCTCCCTGTGGCAACATGCACACTGCTGCCTCTCAACGCCGTTTCTCACTTTCTCCTCTGTCTCTCTCCCTCTCTCGCTCGCACTCGCGTTACATACTCTGCCGCTCTCACACAGTCTCTCTCTCTCTTTCTCTCTCTGTCTCACTCTCGAGGTCCCTCCTCTTTCTGTGCCTCAGCGCTTCTCTCCTGCTCAAGCTACAGGACGTTTAGCATGTGTTGGGGGGTGGGGGGGTGTAGGGAGGGGTGAGATGGCTGCTGGCTCTGAAGGTGCCACTTTCCTCTGGGGAGATGAAGGGAGATGAAGTGGGGTGAGGAGAGATGGGGAAGGGGTAGGTGACAGCAGTGAGGGTGGCGGGGGGGTACAGGGACGTGAGTGGAGTTCGGCTTGAGATGTTTCTGACTGAGCTCTTTTCAGAGAGAGAGAGAGAGAGAAAGAGAGAGAGAGAGAGGGAGGCCTGGTTGCTTGGGACAAACTCCAGCCCATCTGCCGCAATCACAATCAGTCTCAGCTGAATGGCCGTGACAAACCAAAGCCCCGAGCCTCTCGATCAGGACGCCTACGAGGGTAGAGGGGGGAGAAATGGGGGAGAAGTGGAGAGGAAGGGGGAGGGGACCCCTCTCCATTGTCTCCCCCCTCCACTGTGAAAAGGGGGCAGACACTGGATGGGTGAAAGGGAAATTGAAAGGGTCCTGGCTGGCGAAAGCAGTCCTTGTTAAAATAAAGAGGAAGAGAAAGGAAGAGCTACTCTCAGCCTAGCCAATCATGGTCCCTCTGCCCAACATTCACTAGTTGCTAATGTCGCTAAATGAACAATTACGCTAAACACATGAACAATTAGTAGCACCACAACCAAAGGGGACAGAATCGGATGCCTCCTAGCTAAATGTATGACAAGTGAAAGTTGTAGTTGGGTGAAAAATAAACATGCACATACCACCGCATTTTGGGTCATAGAAAGTTAAGAGTTAATTAGATGGGGGTAAAAAACTAGAAACGCGCACATTGCAGTGAGAACACGCAGGATCTGAAAGCCAACATTTGAACCGGTTAGATGACGCAACATCAGCTGGAAAGTTTGTGTAGTGATTGTAAAATCTTGGCGTGTCAAGGCTACACATTTTCATTACTGGATCGTTGTGTCCCATAAAATTGACAGTGAGAAACCTATTCATCATAATAACAGGGAAGATTGACGACGGCTAATTATACTGAATATGACCGAAGTGTCATGCATCAAGCTTTATTGCATTTATCATAAGTTGCAGATGTGTCACACACACACACACACACACACACACACACACACACAATATGAATATGTGGTGAGGGTCTAATTTGATTTCTAGAGCAGGTGGTCATCAATTTGGTCCCATTGTCCTGTTTGGATAAAAAAAAGATAAATGGACTCAGAAGTCAACAGGAACGGATACATAATCAAGAAATATTGAGGAGTCGCCCCACTTTAATTCAATAAACTGCATGCCCCCCAACGTTGAGCGATGGCCAAGTCTACAACGGGATCCAAAATGGACACACAGAAACACAGCTTGTCTGTAGTCAGACAGAAACCAGCAGACCAAGCCAAGTCATTCATAGCAGAGTCCGAACCCCCGAAACAGGAAGCTCTGTTTGTTTGGACTTCCACCACATGGACATTGTATTAGAAGAGTTACAACATGTCCGGGGGTGAGTTAGTGTGTGTGTGTGTGTGTGTGTGTGTGTGTGTGTGTGTGTGTGTGTGTGTGTGTGTGTGTGTGTGTGTGTGTGTGTGTGTGTGTGTGTGTGTGTGTGTGTGTGTGTGTGTGTGTGTGTGTGTGTGTGTGTGTGTGTGTGTGTGTGTGTGTGTGTGTGTGTGTGTGTGTGTGTGTGTGTGTGTGTGTGTGTGTGTGTGTGTGTGTACGTGTGTGTGTGCGCATGCTTGTGTGTGTGTGTGTGTGTGTGTGTGTGTGTGTGTGTGTGTGTGTGTGTGTGTGTGTGTGTGTGTGTGTGTGTGTGTGTGTGTGTGTGTGTGTGTGTGTGTGTGTGTGTGTGTGTGTGTGTGTGTGTGTGTGTGTGTGTGTGTGTGTGTGTGAGCGATC
The DNA here is from genome assembly GCF_023373465.1 of Oncorhynchus keta. Lineage (NCBI taxonomy): Eukaryota > Metazoa > Chordata > Actinopteri > Salmoniformes > Salmonidae > Oncorhynchus > Oncorhynchus keta. Next base: position 13,238,313 of record NC_068457.1, on the reverse strand, counting down.
TTCTCAACTCATTAGGAGGCCCTGCTTACTCCACTGCCAGTGGTGTCAGTGACAGATTCCACTGTTTAGAAACACATGGGTGCCAACATACCCCACACACACAACCTGACTGGTTCCACTACCACCACCACCACCACCACCACCACCACCACTACTATAACCATCCCCCTGTTAACCATCACCAACGGGCTAGCATTCCACTGAAAGGTGGGGGGTGGGGGGTGGATGGTGGTACTGCTGGGAGAAGAAGGGGAGGGGGAGACAGGGTTAATAAGGGGCGGTGTGGGGGGTGGGTTTATTAAGGGGGAGAGCAGAGGAGGTTGATGACGTGTGTCACTTAGTTGAGCGAGTTACGTGACCAATTCCTGCCGCCGTCGCCGTCAAGGTATGTGTTCTCCCCAGAAACTCGCTAATCAGGGGGAGATAATCATGGGATAAAATGCAATGGTGTGTGTGTGTGTGTGTGTGTGTGTCTGTAAATGCCTTCACCCCCTTAATCTTCAGGGCCTCAAACACTTTTTACCACATCTTATTGGCTCATACATACACAACGTCCAAGCATTTCTATACATGTCTGAATGTCTGAACACCAAATGAGGTACGCTAAAGTCTAAATACCCTTTTGAAGCTACCTCAGAAGTGTTTATAGCATATTTTTAGTTGTCAACAGACTACCCCCTTGGGCTGTTTGCATGTTGAGACGAGCGGTGGGAATGCCATAGTGTGACATGGGCGTTTATTTACCCAAACCACACACGGGCTATCCCGCTCGGGGTTCCAGGGCTCTAAACCACCGCCCGAGACAGCAGTCAGACTATGCAAATCATTTGAGCTGTATTCGTCCACTTTGGATCGGCCCCACCAGCCGCAAACTGGAACAGCCGTTTAACATTTTGTTGGGGGCCAGATTGAATGTGTCACACGATGAGTGCGATCTGTGATAATGTGCCTCTGTCATGTTCCATTAAGCAAGGGAATGGGTTGGCGTGATATGCTGCGGGTGCAGGTTTGTCTGCGACACCCTTCCTAGCCTGACTGTGCTACTGAAGGGAATGGGGGTATGTAGCCCAAGATGTAATCTTAATTAGGGAGGCTGCGAAATTTCGCAGCTTTTTGTTAAAAATCGTGCAACATTTCAGCGCCCTGCTACTCATGCCAGGAATATAGTATATGCATATGATTAGTATGTGTGGATAGAAAACACTCAGACGTTTCTAAAACTGGTTAAATCACGGCTGTGACTATAACAGAACGTGCGTTTCATCGAAAAGTGCAGGAAAATCTGATCACTGAAAATGGGAAAATATATCCATGCGCCACTTCAACCAATTGTTAAAAGTGACCCACATTAAATGGGGCCGAGGTTGCAATACTTACAGCTTCCACACGATGTCAACAGTCTTGTCATTTGTCTCGGATTTGTTTCTTGGTCAAACCGAAACAAGGCAGACGATTTCTTCCGGTCTCCGACAGGATGTTTTGGTTTAGAAATATCCGGACATGATTTCAAGACGTGGAGCTATAGAATGTACATCGCCCCGTGATCATTTTGATAGATTATTAACGTTTACTAATACCTAAAGTTGCATTACAAAAGTATTTCGAAGTGTTTTGTGAAAGTTTATCATCGACGTTGATCATCAATGACGTTGCGTTATCAAACTCAGTTTTTTCCTTGATTAAACAGTCTTCATAGATCGATATCAAGGATATATATGGACCGATTTAATCGAAAAAAAGACCCAAATAAATGTTTATGGGACATCTAGGAGTGCCAAGAAAGAAGCTCGTCAAAGGTAATGAATGTTTTATATTTTATTTCTGCGTTTTGGGTAGCGCCGGCTTCCGCAAAATCTGTCATGTTAGGTGACGTTGCAGTATTTTGGGGGTACATGCTATCAGATAATAGCTTCTCATGCTTTCGCCGAAAAGCATTTTACAAATCTGACTTGGTGGATAGATTCACAACGAGTGTAGCTTTAATTCACTACCTTGAATGTGTATTTTAATGAAAGTTTAATGAAAGTTTGAGTTTTATCAAAAACTATAGGTGGCGCTCTGAAATTCCGCTGAGTGCTGTTCCTGCATGGAGACTGTATTCTGCGTCAGCCTTAAGAAGTTAACCCCATAAAGCTGTGTATCAAGTGATTTATCGCCAATATGAAAGGTCCTTATGCTCCCAAAACCGTAACGTAAGCAATGCGTGTTATTGTTCAGACCAAGCGTCACGGTTCTGAAACAAAACGCCCCGTTACAGAAGAGTCCTTGGTACAATGACACTTCAAATCAAATCAAATTGTATTTGTCACATACACATCGTTAGCAGATGTTAATAGTGTAGCGAAATGCTTGTGCTTCTAGTTCCGACAGTGAGGTAATATCTAACAAGTAATCTAACAATTCCCAACAACTACCGAATACACACAAATCTAAAGGGGTGAATGAGAATATGTACTTGTACGTATATGGATGAGCGATGGCCGAGCTGCATAGGCAAGGTGCTGTAGGTGGTATAAAATACAGTATATATATATATATATGTGATATGAATAATGTAAGATATGTAAACATTATAAAAGTGGCATTATTTGGAGTGCATTGTATAAAGTGAAGAGTGATCCATTTATTAAAGTGGCCAGTGATTGGGTCTCAATATAGGCAGCAGCCTCTCTGAGTTAGTGACTGCTGTTTAGCAGTCTGATGGCCTTGAGAGAGAAGCTGTTTTTTAGTCTCTCGGTCCCTGCTTTGAATGCACCTGTACTGAACTCGCCTTCTGGATGGTAGCGATGTGAACAGGCAGTGGTTCGGGTGGTTGATGTCCGTGATTATCTTTTTGGCCTTCCTGTAACATCGGGTGCTGTAGGTGTCATGGAGGGCAGGTAGTTTGCCCCCGGTGATGCGTTGTGCAGACTTCACTACCCTCTGGAGAGCCTTGCGGTTGAGGGCAGTGCAGTTGCCGTATCAGGCTGTGATACAGCCCAAAAGGATGCTCTCGATTGTGGATCTGTAAAAGTTTGTCAGGGTTTTGGGTGACAAACCAAATTTCTTCAGCCTGCTGAGGTTGAAGAGGCTCTGTTGCGCCTTCTTCACAACACTGTCTGTGTGAGTGGACCATTTCAGTTTGTCTGTGATGTGTACGCAGAGGAACTTAAAACTTTCCACCTTCTCCACTGCTGTCCCTTCAATGTGGATAGGGGGGTGCTCCCTCTGCTGTTTCCTGAAGTCAAAAATCATCTCCTTTGTTTTGTTAACATTGAGTGAGAGGTTGTTTTCCTGACACCACACTCGGAGTACCCTCACCTCCTCCCTGTAGGCCGTCTTGTCGTTGTTGGTAATCAAGCCCACTACTGTTGTGTCGTCTGCAAAGTTGATGATTTTGTTGAAGGTGTGCATGGCCACACAGACGTGGGTGAACAGGGAGTACAGGAGGGGGCTGAACACAAACCCTTGTGGGGCCCAGTGTTAGGGTCAGTGAAGTTGATATGTTGTTTCCTACCTTCACCACCTGGGGACAGCCCGTCAGACAGTCCAGGACCCAATTGCACAGGGCGGGGTTGAGACCCAGGACCTCCAGCTTGATGATGAACTTGGAGGGTACTATGGTGTTGAATGCTGAGCTGTAGTCAATGAACAGCATTCTCACATAGGTATTCCTTTTGTCCAGATGGGATAGGGCAGTGTGCAGTGTGATGCCGATTGTGTCGTCTGTGGACCTGTGGGGCCGGTATGCAAACTGAAGTTGGTCTAGGGTGGCCGGTAAGGTGGAGGTGATATGATCCTTGACTAGTCTCTCAAAGCACTTCATGATGACAGAAGTAGTCATTTAGTCATTTAGTTCAGTTATCTTTGCATTCGTGGGTAGAGGAATAATGGTAGCTATTTTGAATCAAGTTGGGACAACAGACTGGGATAGGGAGCGATTTAATATATCCGTAAACGCACCAGCCAGCTGGACTGCGCATGCTCTGAGGACCCTGCTAGGGATGTCGTCTGGGCCAGCAGCCTTGCGAGTGTTAACACGTTTAAATGTAAATGTCAGCCACGGAGAATAAGGAATGCAGGGGTGCAGTCCTTGTTAGCAGGCCACAATGGTGGCACTGTATTATCCTCAAAGCTGGCAAAGAAGGTGTGAAAGCGAAACTGGAAGCGAAACATCGGTGTCAGTGACGAGGTTGGATTTATTTTTGTAGTCCGTGATTTCCTGTAGACACTGCCACATACATCTCATGTCTGAGCCATTGAATTGCGACTCCACCTTGTCCCTGTACTGGCATTTCGCTTGTTTTATTGCCTCGCAGGGGGAATAGCTACACTGTTTATATTCAGACATATTCCCAGACACCTTTCCATGGTTAAATGCAGTGGATCGCGCTTTCAGTTTTGCACGAATGCCGCCATCTGGTTAGGGTAGGTTTTAATAGTCACAGGGCGTACAACATCTCCAATGCACTTCTTTATAAACGTACTCACCGTGTCAGCGTAAAGGTCGATGTTGTTCTCTGAGGCTGACCGGAACATATTTCAGTCCTCGTGATCAAAACAATCTTGAAGCGTGGCTTACGATTGGTTGGACCAGCGATGAATGGTTCTTGTCACTGGTATACCCTGTTTGAGTTTCTGCCTATAAGACGGAAGGAGCAAGATGGTGTCGTGGTCGGATTTGCCGAACGGAGGGCGTGGTAGGGCTTTGTATGCATGCAGAAGTTAGAGTAGCAGTGGTCGAGGGTATTGCTCATGCACGTTGCGCAATCAATATGCTGGAAGAATTTAGGTAGACTTGTTCTCAAATTTTCTAGGTTAAAATCCCCAGCTACAATAAACACAGCTTCAGGATATATGGTTTCCAGTTTGCATATCCTCCAGTGAAGTTCCTCGATGGCCGTCTTGGTGTCTGCTTGAGGGGGAATGTACACAGGTGTGACTATAACTGACGAGAATTCTCTTGGCAGGTGAAATGGCCGGCACTTGACTGTAAGGAATTCTAGATTGGGTGACTTGAGTTCCTGTATGTTGTTATGATTACACCATGAGTCGTTACACTTCTGTGTAATGCAATGGCTATGGCTAGCCAGGGCTATGCAAGGGCTATGGCTAGCCAGGGCTATGCAAGGGCTATGGCTAGCCAGGGCTATGCAAGGGCTATGGCTAGCCAGGGCTATGCAATGGCTATGGCTAGCCAGGGCTATGCAAGGGCTATGGCTAGCCAGGGCTATGCAAGGGCTATGGCTAGCCAGGGCTATGCAAGGGCTATGGCTAGCCAGGGCTATGCAATGGCTATGGCTAGCCAGGGCTATGCAAGGGCTATGGCTAGGGGGGAGCATGACATGCGGGGGATGTACGTTTGGATTAAACACCATATTTTTACTTCTCTAAACAGGACAATGATTTGCCTGGTCCCAGATCAGTCCTGTATAGCCAATTCCTATGGTCATTGGCATGCCAAATTGACCAGACAGCACAAACTGATCTGTGACCAGTAGGTTAACCAATGATTACTATGCTGACACAAAATAATATATATATAATCAAATTTAATAATATATGCCATTTAGCAGACACTTTTATCCAAAGCGACTTACAGTCATGTGTGCATATATTTTAAGTATAGGTGGTCCCAGTAATCGAACTCACTACCCTGGCATCATAAGCACCATGCTCTACCACATGAGCTAAAAAGGACCACAAAACCTACAGCATATACAATGTTATAAAGCAATAAATACTGTAATACAGTCCGTACTGAAATCATACAGCAAGGTTAAATTCATTAACAGCACCCAAACCCAATACATGTTGACTGATTCAGTCTGGTATTTGGCTGGAGGTGAACAGCACAGATGCAGCCACTGTGACTTCCAGAATCATACTGCGCCAAACCTGCACATCCTCTATCTCGCCACACATCTCAATACAAAGATGTTCCAAACGGTTAAAAGCGACCGTGTTAGTCAAAACAACTGCATGCTTTGGTGAATACGTACAAAAGAACAAAAAACTTTGTTTAGCCTACTAGCTCACCTTGATAATAAAGCCAAGGAACTCCACTCAAAACATCACAGGAAATAATCGCTCACCCAATATACTGTACTAACAAAGACTCAAAACATCACAGGAAATAATCGCTCACCCAATATATTGTACTAACAAAGACTCAAAACATCACAACTGTAGATGCCACCCATTTTTCTCAAAATACAACAACATAGCGACTCAAGCGCTGTGATGTGTGTATGTGGTGCTATAGTTAGCATGGCGGGCATCATGAGATTTATGATGTGGAAGCCATCGGGTTGGTTGGGTAAATAGCAGTGTTCATTAGTAATTACACAACGCCACAGTGACCACTCTTCCTCACCGGGTCTGATTTTCCACAAGAACAGTCCTAATACCTCCACTCAATAGACCTACAGTACTGTAAGCAGCACAACAAAAAGTCCCTTTATTATAATGTTGTATAATATTGTTTATTTATTCAACCTATTTAACCAGGAAAGACCCCTGAGGTTAGAACAGATTTTACAGAGCCCTTCTTTGTATAGCCGACCATTGACCTCGGTCATGTAAGAATTGAACACAAACACTCATCTTAAGTAACAGGATGCTTTCAAATTCAAAATGGCCGCTACTGTAGATGACCACTTAGCTTATGATTGACCTTGAGTATATCATAAAGAGATACGCATGGCCCAACAAGGACGCTTCTGTGGTAGTATGTGGTCTGAATGGTGGGGGTGGCGAGTGGATAAAGGACCGGCATAACATTTCAGTCACTAGCCTAAGTGCTTTCCTTCTCCACTGTACAATGGCACAGAGATATTACGGCGAGTTAAGGCGACGCGACCTTGAGAACGTATCAATAAAAAACTTCATTAACCCGTTCGATTAACCTCTTTCCTCTCATAAGCGCCATAAAACTGATGCATGTTTTTAGCCAGGCCTGGCCATACTGATAAATCACGGGAGACCCGCAGGGCTCTTATATTTGGCCTACAGTTAAGCCTGGTTAAACCAGACAGAATGCGGGGTTAAATTGTGATCACTGGTGAATGCAGCGTCTCCGTTTAGATTAACCAGGCTATCTTACAGTAGCCACAGACATAAACAGCACAGGACCAGACTGGGTTGGTGTTAGTGGTTGGAGATCCATATAATGCACTGTGGCAGTAATGGCTGACTTGTGTTATGGATGGGCCAACAACAGTGTCAGGCTTGAACTAATTGGCCGAAGTGATTTCATCATGTGGTCTATTTATATGAGTTAAGCTTCAATTGGTAGATAGTACAGTCCAGTATTGACCAACAAGATGCACAACAGTGAGCACAGCTCTCCACGGTGCTCTGATTAAAGACTAAGCTCGGCAGTAAGCTAAGCTGAGACTAAGCTAAGACTAAGCTTAGACTAAGCTAAAGTTATCTTTATGCTAATAAAAGATGGAACGTACAGGCTAAAAGCACATGGTGCATGTTTCCACAAGCATTGTTCAGTTCCCTGTTCAGAGTGAACTCTTGCGTAGCTCAAAGTACACTATTTTCATCAGGACACACGTGTAAGAGCTCGATAGTAACATAACCGCTGATTACTAAAATAAACATATTTAACCGAATCCCATCAAATATAAACATTATTTTAATGAGAGTTTGCTGAGGGAAAAAGAGGGGGTGGATCTCTCTGCAGAACATTTGTATAGAAAACCAATGGATTAATTTATCTCCAACTATAGTGGGGGAACTGACCTCTAATCAATGAATTAGGCTAAGTCTCTCACTCACAGGAGGGCACATAAATACACAATTGACCGTATTAGGTCTCTGGTGGGGGGCTTAGCATTATCAAATTAAAGTGTTAGACTGGTCAACTTATCCAATTACAGTTGTCAAATGCATGGCCTTCACCCAAGTGCGACGGCTGCAGAACAGAGGGGGGCATACCAAGATGAGGGCATACTATCCTCATCATCTGGAGAGGGAGAGCGGGAGAGCGGGAGAGCGGGAGAGAGGGAGAGAGGGAGAGAGGGAGAGATGGAGAGAGGGAGAGAGGGAGAGAGGGGGAGAGAGGGAGAGATGGAGAGAGGGGGAGAGAGGGAGAGAGGGAGAGATGGAGAGATGGAGAGAGGGAGAGATGGAGAGAGGGAGAGAGGGAGAGAGGGAGAGATGGAGAGAGGGAGAGATGGAGAGAGGGAGAGATGGAGAGAGGGAGAGATGGAGAGAGAGGGAGAGAGGGAGAGAATGGAGAGATGGAGAGATGGAGAGATGGAGAGAGGGAGAGAGGGAGAGATGGAGGGAGGGAGAGATGGAGAGAGGGAGAGATGGAGAGATGGAGAGAGGGAGAGATGGAGAGAGGGAGAGAGGGAGAGATGGAGAGAGGGAGAGATGGAGAGAGGGAGAGATGGAGAGAGGGAGAGATGGAGAGAGGGAGAGATGGAGAGAGGGAGAGATGGAGAGAGGGAGAGATGGAGAGAGGGGAGAGGGAGAGAGGGAGAGATGGAGAGAGGGAGAGATGGAGAGAGGGAGAGATGGAGAGATGGAGAGAGGGAGAGATGGAGAGAGGGAGAGGGAGAGATGGAGAGGGAGAGAGGGAGAGATGGAGAGAGGGAGAGATGGAGAGAGGGAGAGATGGAGAGAGGGAGAGAGGGAGAGATGGAGAGAGGGAGAGATGGAGAGAGGGAGAGAGGGAGAGAGGGAGAGATGGAGAGAGGGAGCGAGGGAGAGATGGAGAGATGGAGAGAGGGAGAGAGGGAGAGAGGGAGCGAGGGAGAGATGGAGAGATGGAGAGAGGGAGAGAGGGCCGCACACTTCCACACAGGATTACAGCGGCGGTGGAGGCACAGAGGCATCTTTGAGGTCGAGACCTTGTAGTAACATCAGTGAGCCGCACAGCCACAGTCACAAGTCGTTAACATCAGCGTAGGAAAAGCCTTCTCCGTTGGCGTCATAATAGTGGATGAAAACACACAAACATAAACATGAACACACGTGCACACACGTGCACACACACACACACACACACACACACACACACACACACACACACACACACACACACACACACACACACACACACACACACACACACACACACACACACACACACACACACACACACACACACACACAGGCTCGCTTTCATTCCAAGTGTCCCTCAGTCTGCGCCCAAAATGGAACTCGATAAAGATGTATTTAATCATATACTAAACTATGAACTGTTTTTGATGATCATAATGCTGCATTAGGGTCTTCAACTGAGACGCTGCAATTTCATGAAGGGAGGGATCATTGCCAAAATAAATTAGAGGGAATTCAGAAGGAAAATAAGTCCATTTACTATGGATGAAATCCCATTTGCAAGCTAAACTGGTAAATGAACACACTGCTCTGGTGGCTATAATTCACCATCTAAGCATAATCCAGTACTGGTGAGTAGTGGCAATGTCCTGATCAGGCAAGGACACACACAGACAAATGAAGGACAGCTATGGGAATACAGTATACATTTATGGCTGAACGTTAGAGAACGACAAAAGAGTTGCTTTCCACTACATTTACACCCAAAGAGAAATACATCCAAACAAAGATACTTCAAAATGGACCGATAATCTATCAAAACCAACTGCCAGATCTCCCACTTCCCTCAAATTTGGAGGGATAATTCCTCTCTAAAGATGATAAATAGTTTATTGATTAGCAGATGTCCTGGCTAATGTCCATTCAGGAAGGGCTGCAGATGCCCGACTTGCCGGTCCTCATAGCCTAAGAGACGATCCTCCATAGATCTCCAGCAGTGTACCCATTCTCCCCTGCTCCCCACCCCACCTCCCTGCTACCCTGAGTCCCTGAGTCCTCCAAGGTGTGGAGGGGTCACAGACAAACAAAGACGCACACCATCTGCTAAGGGTAAGACCAGGTGAGACCAGCTTTGGCCACTTGGCTCATCAACGGACAGGGTTTTACATAAAATGTTGACACAGATACCCAAAGGAAAGGTCAATAGAGACTTAGTATGGAATGGAAAAACACTTTCATTACATAAGATAAGACCACAAGCAATCCCAACGCAGACACGTGGACAGAGTTCAAGAAGGAGGAGATGAAGGGGAAAAGGAGGAATTGGCAGAAAGAAGGAACAAAAACTAATCGGCATTGTTTTAATCCAAGGCCAAGGAAGATGATATATTTCTGTTCCCTCGACGCAGCAGCTTTTCAGACAGGGCACGTGACCTTCCACCCGGCCAGTCATGCTTTTTAGTGTCCTAAAGCAGCATCCATATGTCCTCATCTAAATCACGCCTGCCCCCATTCAATAGCTCACTGTCTAAACAGAGAGCGAGCTGTCACTCACTTCACTTTCACCACATTCCCGCTCTACTTACATGTAGAGATGGATGTACATAACATAGACTTAATATTGTTGTTTGGCCAAATACATCTACTGTGAATCCATCTTTCGGCCAACAATTTCCACATACAATCAACCTATGTGTGATTGGTTCAGAGAGAATCAGATATAACCGTAACAACCATAAGGAAAGCTTACATGATGCATCATGACATGCCTCGTCTTGTTTGGAGGTTTTCAATCTGATGTTGACACAGGGCTGTGGAGCCTTTGTTTGTGTTTGTCATGGACGTCATCGGAGTTAATGAAATAATGAGTGATGCCGCGACAGTACCCCACTGTGGTTTTGTTGTGCTCCTTGTGTGTATTGCTGTGTGTGTGTGTGTGTGTGTGTGTGTGTGTGTGTGTGTGTGTGTGTGTGTGTGTGTGTGTGTGTGTGTGTGTGTGTGTGTGTGTGTGTGTGTGTGTGTGTGCGTGCGTGCGTGCGTGCGTGCGTGCGTGCGTGCGTGCGTGTGTGTGTGTGTGATGGAGAGTGTTGTGGAAAGGAGTGGATACAAGGAGGACTATATTATGGAACAGATGGGTTTTACATATGATGAGAACACTGGCAAAAGCTGTGTTTTTGGAGTGAGCTTTCTTGTATTTGTTGGCAGACATTTTCATATATTTTTTTGATTTGTGATCTGTTTTTAGCCTGCAATTACAATACATAGCAATGGCGAAATTGTGGTGTAGATATTGGGGTGGTCGAACAGTAGAAAGGGGTCCGGGGCTCCTCCCCCGGAATTTCTTTTGACATTTTAAAACGCATTTCCTGCAATTCATACACAGTTTGATATGACTTATTATGCCTCTCTTCAGGAGTATTTTTAGGGGTATATGGAGGGGTATTTTTAGGGGTATATGGAGGGGTATTTTGAGGGGTATATGGAGGGGTATTTTGAAAACACAGTACAAGTGGAAGTATAAGTGGAACAGAGCATCAAATCAAATCAAAGTTTATCGGTCTGATAAACAGTTTAGCAGATGTTATAGAGGGTGCAGCGAAATGCTTGTTTTACTAGCTCCTAACAATGTAGTAAAAATATCAAACAAAGGGCATTTACAGTATGGCACGTATTGACACCAGGTACAATATCCTACGTCTGTTTAATACTCATTTATAATGTGATAGACTGTCTAAATAAATGTTTGCATTGGGTCAGTAGGACACAGAAATAACAAGCACTCAATTAGTGAAATCCAGTCCTCTCGATAATGTAGCCGTAAGACACAGCGTAATAAAGGGAAGGAGGCGTGCCTGTCTTTATCAGTCCTGAGTTTCTGCTCCAGCCCAACAAAAGAATGTGTGGAGTCATTTATCACTGTCACTAACACTATCGAGAAACATCCGAAGAAAAGCGCCACAATCCCTAGGATCTGGTCTGTCAGGTCTGTCAGCGTAGCTGTCTCTTCCAAGGAGGTTTATTACCATGAATTTGAATATTGTAATTATACGTAAGTCAGTTGAAAGTATTTGTAGGTAAGTGATTATCTATATGAGCTACTGGAAGAAATGTTGAATAGACTAAATTATCATTATTGAATTAGAAAATCATTCAGTTTTCAGTGCAGAAATAATTACACAAACACACAAATTAAAACTCCTGAGCAAAACTAAACAATGATCACGAAAACCTTAGGGTCAGCCACCCTAGCTATTGCCCCCACTGTCCCCAATGTCCCTCCAGGTCTAAGCAAGTTCATGGATTCGAAACAGCCCCTAGTGAGAAGACCCCAACAACTCCCATGGGCCAGTCCACACAATAACAACCAGGCCCCTCTAAACCTGTTATTAGGTCCCTTTCCTGGTCAAAAGAGGAAGGGTCTCCTCTTCTAAATTAGTGTGAGTGAGACTGTGGACAAGACAATCATTCTTTTACACACCACTTCCTTACCCTTCTATTGAAAGCCGGCCTGCCGTAGCAAAGGCCCTGGTCAGCGGTCAACCTCTAACCCCCACCATCCACCCTGGGTCCACTCAGAGACCCCTCTCCCAGGCCTCCCTGCTCGCTCAAGGGGAAAATTGTTCCTGGATGGGGGGAAATCAGCTCTTTTGACATGGAGAGTCAAGGGTCTAAGGATAGGTTTGAGGGCCAAGGTCATGAGTTTGGCCTCTCCGCATCCCCATTGTCTCCATGAGAAATGTCCCCAGCCAACCCCAAAACTGAAATGGACTGAACATACGCCTTTGTCTTTCCCCACCTTCAGCAACCTTGTCCTCACCACCACTTCACAATAGCATTTTCTCACCAAGACTACACACAAAGCACTGTGTCAGCTTCCCAAACTTAACAACATTGTTCGGCTGGTTCTCATTGAGAATAGATTGCATTCAGCTGTTGATATTTATTGGCAAACAGCAGCAGCTGTCACAGTGCAGATCGAGGATCCTCCCTTACCTTCGGACATTCCTCCGCTCTTCGTCCAGCTGTTTGAGTAGCTCCTCGATGCACTTGTTGGCATCCATGTACCCCTGTAAACAACAGATGGAGATTAGAGTCAAAGATGGATTCCAAAGATGGATTCCATGGAGGAAAAATATCAGTAATATCAAGAACAGCCCAACAATCCTACACTACCTCGATTATTATGAAGTTCAGGGGTCGGTTTCCCAGATTAGCCTAGTCCTGAAGTAAAAAAAGAAAAAAAAAAAAATATATATATATATATATATATATATATATATATATATATATATATATATATATATATATATATATATATATATATATATATATATATATATATATATATATTTCAATGGAGATTATCTTGTGTTTATCAACAGCAGTGGTAAACCACAAAAAAAGGCACCAGTCCATACAGAAGCCTACATGGAGTATGAAAATACAGACCAAAACCATATTGTGTATTTGTCCAGCCGGTGCCTTGTTTCCACACACTGCTCTTCCAAGTGTGAAGAGGAACACTGAGGCAGAACTGGACCGTGTTTCAAAAAAGGTGCGATTCCTTCATAGGGTCAATACTTTTTGGGGTGTTCGTTTTCAGGGACATGGGAAGAGTGTAACTCCAGAAGCACCGCTGGGTAACTTCGCCTGGCTGGTCCTGAGTGCAGGCGGCCAGCTGTGTAGTGTCAAGAGGGAATACCTTCACACACACATACTCCACACACACACACTCCCAAAGTGTGCTATTGAATTACAGCTCTGGCCAAATGAGCCAGAGACCCGGGAACAGTATGGAAAAACAGATGTCCAGCTTATTTGACTTTGCCCTAATGATGTGCTCGTTTATGCCATGCCTGTATAGTGAGCATAAGACATTAGTGTAGAAGATATTGGCCACCTAGCCATAATATTCCACCCAGCTGTTCTTTGGAGACGCAGAGGGTGACTGTGTCAGTGGTTGGCTATATAGGAACTACCTGTAGTGGCTTATTTATTCTTTGGTCGTGGTTGTGGCTAGCTTGAATGAATTACTGGTATTGGGGATGCCTCTCTTGGGTAAAGCGTTATCTCACGGCCACAGACGCCCTCCATTGATTTTTAGACCGCCGTCGTGTGCTGTTCACGTATAATTGAATCATGGGGAATTCCTCTGAGAGATGACCCAGCTGAGTACCGTTTAGACTCGTCCCATGAGCATATTGCCCGTGCTAGACAGACTTAATAGTGTAAATATACTGTGTGTATCCAGAGCTGGGAAAATATGATGGTACAGACTGTATACATGATATGGTAAAACCTACATTGAGGAACACTGTAATGATCTTTCTTAAGCTGAAAATAGAGAGAACCCCTTATCGTCAGACATTGGAACTGGGATGTGTTCACAGTAGCTCTTAAGAACACGCTTCTCAGAAGGCAACCGTATGGCTGGCTCCAGGGCAATTATCACACTTCAGGACTGCCGTGAGGCCAGCCACTGCAGGTGCCCACCGTCTCCAGTATGCCCCCGTGCCAACTGAAGATGGCACAAGCCCAGACCTCCAGCCAAAGTCGCCAGTCAAGGGCATACTAAGTGACCAATGATCATCAAGGGCAGGGACAGAAGCCAGAAGAACATGGCGATGGCCAGGTGACAATGTGTTATTTTGTCATTCATACGAAAGGATATCCAAATAACCTGATGAAATTGTTTTATTTTCACTTTCTTCATCATTTGCTTGTGACCTATAAGAAAAACGGTTAAGTGCACATACGTACTTACTAGTCCACATACAGTATCTGAATGGAATATTTCAAAGTGTTGGTGCTGCTTATCAGTGGTGTCCCCAAGGCCATCTGGAAGTCATAAGGTGCCACTACACCCAGCAGAGATGCCAGTCACGCTAAACCCACTGAATGTCATCAGGACCAAATGAAGTTGCCTCCCGAGTGGTGCAGCGGTCTAAGGCACTGTAGTGCTTGAGGCGTCACTTCAGTTCCGGGTTCGAGCCTGGCTGGCTTCCGGGTTAAGCGACTCAGGGTTGCTTACAGTATCAGAGTGATAGGATAGGAACCTGGGAGAATGATCTGAGTAGCGTCCAAATCCTGCATGAACAAGGTCATGTACAGGTTTAGTTAACAAAAGTTGCTAAACCTCAACTATAGTGCATCTAGCTCTATCAATTTAGAACGGAAAGAAGTTGTCATACAGAGGAATTGTCAGGAGAAAATATCTGTTGTTAGAGAGCATTGGCCACATAGTCTCGTAGGTCCAAATCCTAACTTGAGATCCCCAATGATTTAAGCAAAAGTCCACGTTAAAGCAGATCTCAAGTTAGGATTCAGCCCGGTAATGGTTTTCCCTGTCTCTCAGGGAGATCTACCCATCACCAGAGTGCCATGTCACAAAAAGATTTACACCCCACATCAAACGTTAAGCACAGCTAGCTAAGTCTCTGTTGTCATCGCTGAAACCTCTGCTAATGATAGGGTTCTGGCGTAATCCTCCGCATACATGAAGGCATGCAAAGAATGTGCAGTGGCCTGTCGTAATGTCAAATGGAGGGTATGTAGACCCGGCGATTTAAGGCCTGACTCGTATATGTTATGCGGAGCACGCTGCCGTGTATTACGTTACATCTTTGGTGGGGCATTACTCCTGACATTTTTACTGTGTGTGCGAAAGCTGCAGGGTTCCCACAGGGGCCCGCGCGCCTACATTGGGAGAGAGAAAATGATGGACCTTTGCCTCAAACTTTATCGAACGCATATTTCGCGAAGTACACTTGGAGTGCGATACAGACCAAACGATTCCTTGAGGTGATTGAAGTGTCTAAATAGCACTAACGTTCATAAGGACAGAATATCACCTTGACAGAAACCGTCGTCATATCACTGGGAGGTTGTAAAACAGTGCCCGGTGCGGCGTGCAAACTCCTCAAACTCCTCCGCAGCAGTATCAAAACTATACCTTCTCTGTCTGCACAAACCTCTAGTCAACAGTCTTGTGAGACTCATTCGTGAAGTGTCTGCAGATCCCATGGTTAGCAAATCCCTACCAGGCAGAAAACAAAGGAAGTTGTTTATAGAGGGTCTAAAAGTCATACGAGCTCACTAACAGGGCGATAAAATGTCTCGAAGTAAGTTAGCGATGACGGGGACTGTCTTATCCGATGCAATCATCTGCAAATGTGTCTGATTTCCCCGTCATACAGTCCGTTCCTCTGGTTCTCTTTGTAGGATGGACACAAGACAAAGAATGAACCAGCATCCAAATTCCGCATCCAATTTCAACTTCAGTGTAGGAGTCAAGGGGAGAAACAAAGCACTGGGATTTGTTGAGCTGGAATTGGCTGGCGTAGGCATACACTTTCACACTGTAGTTTCCTTTGTGTGTTTGTTCATGTTTCGGGTCTATGGCAGCCGATGGCAGTTCCTGTTTACTCTGTATGTGAGAGGGTTTGATAAGAAGGCTAGAGCTGTTGAGGGAGAGGGCTTCCCTCACTGGGCATGCTGTGAGGCCCATATCCTGCAGCCCTCCAACCGATCATGTGCCTCCTAATCTTTAGGACATTTTAAAATGAGCTTTGTCCCCCACTGCTGCGGCACTCGGAAACTCGGCCAAAAAAGCTTTGCTTTACGCCAGACACACATGCTCACGTGCACGTACGCGCATCCACACACATATGTGTTTATAAGAAATGGTCCAAGAATTTCAGTAATAAAACATTAGATTCATTATTCATCCATGAGAGCATTTCGCTCTCCCTCTCCCCCTCTCTCGCTCTCTCTCTGGCAGATCCACACATACTGAAAGGCTGTAAAGGGTGGGATCATATCCCAGTAAACATATGAGTTCCTTTAGGTTTTGGCTGAGAAAAACTCAAACCCAGCTACATCCCTGACCCAGTTGCAGTATGGGGTCAGTATGTGTTCCAGTCTTCCTTTAAAGTCCTAGCTATCTATAATGTGATTTCCTCCCAACCCCACCTCGGCAGGGTTGTAGATCTGAGACCCAGGCAGCAGGCGAGTGAGAGAGATAAGAAAGCCTGGAGCTGCCCGGTGGCCTCTGGGAGTGAGACCTGTCAGAACAGTCAAAGCCAAGGTCAGGACCTATCTCAACCCCAACCGCCAGCCCCCTCCTCCCCATCTCTCTGGCCGTAAGGCAGGCCGAGACTCGATGACATGGCAGAGTGGCCTAGGGACCCACTTTAGCCAACTGGAAATCTGCTCTATGTAAGACGTTCAAGGGGAGATGGAATGTGGAATTCCCGACTGGCTTATGACAGTCAAAGGTTATGCCTATAGAACGTAACACTTCTTTCTGAGGAAATGTTTATAGCTACTTGGGAATGAATGATATTACAAACTTCCCTGGGTGTCGACACGTTAGAGCTCATATGGCATAGTCATATGGCCTCATGACTATGACAGCCCTCTGCGCTAAAGCCTAGGCACTGACCCGGGGAGTGAACGCAAGTCTTTATGTCTCAGGCAAAGATAGGCATCAGACCGGCGGTTACACAGATATTGAAACTGCTCATTGTATCCGTCCTTAGCCCTCGCTTGAATCAATTAATGTTATCAGAGGCTTATCTGTAGCACAGCACTGATGACCTTTCCCTCAGAGTCATTACTCAGGTCAAAATGACTTCAACATACCAAATCAATCCTGCCCATCAACCTCCCACCCCCAAAGACTGTGATAGATTAGATCAAATAGCCTGATGAAGGCATGGATCTATGTTATCAAGGGGTTACTATGGTGATTACATGTGATTTGTCATGAGAAGCCATGGAGAGCTGAGTGATCTGGTTTGTAGGCCTTGACGTCAGAAACCAATATGCCGCCAGTACGAAGCTAAATGCTTTCTTCAGAGTTCAGCAGAGGACTAGAGTAATAATAATAATAATAATAAAAATACATTACATTTGTAGAGTGCTTTTCATTTACAGACGTAAATCACAAAGTTCTTCACACTGAGAGCAAACATTAAAAGAAAAAAGCTGCATTAAAAGGGCTAAAAACATTCGGAGAGTAACTGACAATTCTATAAACTCTAAAAACATTCAGAGAGTAACTGACAATTCTTTTAACTCTAAAAACATTTGGAGAGTAACTGACAATTCTATAAACTCTAAAAACATTCGGAGAGTAACTGACAATTCTATAAACTTTAAAAACATTCAGAGAGTAACTGACAATTCTATACACTCTAAAAACATTCGGAGAATAACTGACAATTCTATACACTCTAAAAACATTTGGAGAGTAACTGACAATTCTATACACTCTGAAAACATTCTGTCACGTTCTGACCTTTATTTCCTTTGTTTTGTATTTATTTTAGTATGGTCAGTGTGTGAGTTGGGTGGGCAGTCTATGTTTGTTTTTCTATGTTTTGGGGTATTTCTATGTTTCGGCCTAGTATGGTTCTCAATCAGAGGCAGGTGTCATTAGTTGTCTCTGATTGAGAATCATACTTAGGTAGCCTGGGTTTCACTGTGTGTTTGTGGGTGATTGTTCCTGTCTCTGTGTTTGCATCAGATAGGACTGTTTAGGTTTTCGCACATTTATTGTTTTATTAGTTATTTCATGTCTAGTTCCTTTATTAAAGAACATGAATAACCACCACCCTGCATTTTGGTCCGCTTCTCCTTCACCACAGGAAAACCCTTACAGAATCACCCACCACAACAGGACCAAGCGGCGTGGTAACGGGCAACGGCAAAAGCAGCAGCAGGAGAAGCAGCAGGTACAGCAGCAGCAGCAGTGGGAGAGGCTGCACTATTTGGAGAGATGGACTTGGGAGGAGATTCTAGACGGGAAAGGACCCTGGGCAGAGCCAGGGGAATATTGCCGTCCCAAAGCCGAGCTGGAGGCAGCAAAAGCAGAGAGGCGGCATTATGAGGAGCTAGCACGGCAGAGCGGATGGAAGCCCGAGAGTCAGCCCCAAAAATTTCTTGGGGGGGGCACACAGGAAGTGTGGCGAAGCCAGGTAGGAGACCTGCGCCAACTTCCTGTGCTTACCGGGGGGCGAGAGAGACCGGGCAGGCACCGTGTTATGCTGTGGAGCGCACGGTGTTCCCAGTGCGGGTGCGTAGCCCGGTGCGGTACATACCAGCTCCGCGTATCGGCCGGGCTAGAGTGAGCATTGAGCCAAGTGCCATGAAGCCGTCTCTACGCATCTGGTCCCCAGTGCGTCTCCTTGGGCCGGCTTACATGGCACCAGCCTTGCGCGCAGTGTCCCCGGTTCGCCTGCATAGCCCAGTGCGGGCTATTCCACCTCGCCGCACTGGCAGGGCGACCGGGAGCATTCAACCGGGTAAGGTTGGGCAGGCTCAATGCTCAAGAGCTCCAGTGCGCCTGCACGGTCCGGTCTATCCGGTACCACCTCCACGCACCAGCCCTCCGGTGGCAGCGCCCCGCACCAGGCTGTCTCTCCGTCTCAACCCTTACAGGTGCTCCCGCCTGTCCAGCGCTGCCGGAGCCTTCCTCCTCTCCAGCGCAGCCGGAGTCTCCCGCCTGTTCGGCGCTACCAGAGCTCCCGCCCCTCAGTCCAGAGGCGCAAGAGCCCCTCATTCCAGAGGCGCCAGAGCTCCTTAGTCCAGCGCTGCCAGAGCCTTCCTCTCCAGCGTTGCCGGAGCTTCCCGTCTGCCCAGCGCCATCTGAGCTACCCGTCTCTCCAGCGTTGCCGGAGCTTCCCGTCTGCCCAGCGCCATCTGAGCCGCCAGTCAGCCAGGGGCCGCCAGTGCCGCCAGTCAGCCAGGTGCCGCCAGTCAACCAGGGTCCGCCAGTGCCGCCAGTCATCCAGGTGCTGCCAGTCAGCCAGGGGCCGCCAGAGCCCCTCAGCCCAGAGCCGCCAGAGCCCCTCAGCCCAGAGCCGCCAGAGCCCCTCTGTCCCGAGCTTCCGCCCCTCTGTCCCGAGCTTCCGCCCCTCTGTCCCAAGCTTCCGCCCCTCTGTCCCAAGCTTCCGCCCCTCAGTCCAGTGGGGTCATTTAGAGGGGTCGCCGTGGTTAGGAGGCCACGGAAGCAGACAATAAGGCGGACTAAGACAATGGTGAAGTGGGGTCCGTGTCCCGCGCCAGAGCCGCCACCGCCGCCAGACGCCCACCCAGACCCTCCCCTATAGGTTAAGGTTTTGCGGCCGGAGTCCGCACCTTTGGGGGGGTACTGTCACGTTCTGACCTTTATTTCCTTTGTTTTGTATTTATTTTAGTATTGTCAGGGTGTGAGTTGGGTGGGCAGTTTAAGTTTGTTTTTCTATGTTTTGGGGTATTTCTAGGTTTCGGCCTAGTATGGTTCTCAATCAGAGGCAGGTGTCATTAGTTGTCTCTGATTGAGAATCATACTTAGGTAGCCTGGGTTTCACTGTGTGTTTGTGGGTGATTGTTCCTGTCTCTGTGTTTGCACCAGATAGAACTGTTTAGGTTTTCGCACATTTATTGTTTTGTTAGTTATTTCATGTCTAGTTCCTTTATTAAAGAACATAATAACCACCACGCTGCATTTTGGTCCGCTTCTCCTTCACCACAGGAAAACCCTTACACATTCGGGGAGTAACTTACAATTCTATACACTCTAAAAACATTCGGAGAGTAACTGACAATTCTATACACTCTAAAAACATATTTAAAAACTGGAGAATACATAGTGGTTTCAAACAAGGTCAGTGTAAAAGACGGAACAGGCTAAACCAGGTAGACAAAGCCTGCAGTGCTAAATTCATCCCTTGCATACCACACCCAAATGGGTCCAGATCTGGGAATATGGATTACCTGATTACACAAAGGAAGCCTGTTCATCCTCTAGGATGGGTTTCAGTTATCTGATGTCCTCTTACAGTACCTTGCCCGTCCTGGTCCCAGCACGCACGCACGCACGCACGCACGCACACACACACGCACACACGCATGCAGGCACGCGCGCACGCATGCAGGCATGCGCGCACACACACGCACACCAGACGGACATCAACATCAACACCTCCCCGGGCCGTCAGGAATCTGAATGTGTCAGATTATCTTTCCAAACATTAAGATATATTCAACACTTAAATAGCCCCTGTCTCCTCTCTCCTCCTTCCAACGCCCAGTTGGCTAGTCAAAGAGTGGGTCATTCATTCCTGTGCAGTATGTGGCGGAACAGTAGCCAAGCCTGTTCCCCAAGCAAATCATGCTCAAGAAAATTTACAAATATAATAAATCCAACCTGACATGCCCACTCCATAACACCCCATAGTACAACCTGTGTAGAGATGAAGCCACTATGTCATTTGGAAACTAAACATAGAGCCTCTGTTTGACAGTATCTCAGAAAACATGTGTGGAGGGTAGAACACCTAAAGAATGGGTCTATTAGAAATTAAACTATTTCTACATTTAAAAAAATACTGTATATATGATCAATTCATATGAAAACTTTCTAAAAGCAGGTAGTGAAATAGGAAAATACACACTGCATTCATACACCATATTGATGTTTAGAACCATGGCATTCATTTAAAAACGGTCACATTAAAAGAGTCCGACAGATCTGTGGCCAGACTTTACAGGTCGACGGTTGCCAGTTGTTACGGCCGTCTGGGGACTAATATCCATCCAGGTGTGTTTAGAACAGGAGGGGTGGTGACGGAAATGAAACGGTAACCAGGATATCGCACCCCAGAATAATGCCCTCTCAGCACCCAGGGGAGAGAGAGAGAGAGAGAGAGAGAGAGAGAGAGAGAGAGAGAGAGAGAGAGAGAGAGAGAGAGAGAGAGAGAGAGAGACTGAGGACAGAGAGGAGAGAGACAGAGAGATAGAGAGAGACCGAGGATAGAGGAGAGAGATAGTGGTACGAGAGAGAGACAGAGAGAGAGAGAGAGAGAGAGAGAGAGAGAGAGAGAGAGAGAGAGAGAGAGAGAGAGAGAGAGAGAGAACGAGAGAAAGAAACACAGTGAGGATAAGCAGAGAAGAGAGAGAGAGAGAGAGAGAGAGAGAGAAGAGAGAGAAAGAAGGAAGTGAGGATAGGGAGAGCAGAGAGAGAGAGACAGGAAGAGAGAGGAGAGAGAGAGAGAGAGAGAGAGAGAGAGAGAGAGAGAGAGAGAGAGAGAGAGAGAGAGAACCAGATGTTGATCCACCGGAGGGGATCTCAGCTTCTGTTTGTGCAGGCTTTGACAGGCAGGCACCACACCTAGCCTAGCCATGCACAATTGGCTCTGCCAACATACTAACAAGAGCCGCAGCGATCAGGTGGCCTGGCTACCCCTTAGCTTCATGGGAAATGAGACACATTAGGCACATTCAGCAAGCGGCATTCACTTTCAGTCAGTGTTCTCTTTGCTCAAACAGCAGCCATTCACTCTATATTGCCTCTCACCTTATTGAAGCTGTATATGTATAGCTGTATATGCTTTGTGTCCTTGTGTATTGGCTAAATTCACACCTTGTCAATGAGGGGTTTGTCATTCCAGCTCACTGTTTTGGCCAGTGAACAGTGCTGAAAGTGTTAGAAAGGTCTAAGCCGGCTAGGCTAGTGTTATCCCCGAGTGACTCGGCTTAGTGAGATATTTTTGCTCCCACCCAAAACCTATTAAAAAAAAGAAAGAAATCCTCCCCAGTCACATGAAGTTAGTGACTTGTTTTATGACCGCCTCACCTAGCCTGACACCAGTAAAACAGCGAAATCCAAGCGAACGCTTATCATAGTCTTCGCTGCCGACGTTCTGGGAGCAACGAATGGAGAGAAGCCAGACTTGAGAACACATTCACGGTAAAACAAATGAGCTTGGTCTCCTCAACACAAACTCCAGACCCCCGAGAGTATGTTTTTTTAAATGTATTTTTCTCCATACATATACATATATATTTCTCCACCATTTGACCTGTCTTGTGTATTATCAATGTAATAAACCCCACAGCTTCAGGTTTATTACAGTATATTTTCTCTGTTTAATCTGCTGGGTGATTTATTGATTAGGCTGGGTTACGTCTCAAATGGCACCCTATTCCCTATAGGGTCCTGGTCAAAAGTAGTGCAATAGGGTTCCATAGGGATCCGGTCAAAAGTAGTGCACTCTATAGGGAATAGGGTGCCATTTGGGACGCACTCGCTGTGTCTAGGTTGACCCATGTGTTAGGCAGATGTCGAGGCAGGCAAAACATTCCTCGGAAAATCTGGAGCTGGAAGGTTAGGATCTGCTTCTGCCTGATTTCCAAATCTCATCTCCCACTGGAATGGCCCTGAATGCCAGGGAGATTCCCTGTTGCCGGGGAACAGGGAGCAGGAATGTTGAAGCCTGACAGAATGGTAATGTGACAACGGGAACACTGTTTGTTTGCACCGCTGTCATTCCCCCTGCCCCCTTTCATCCTTATCACAAGCCATATTTCCATTTTAAGTGACAGTGATAGACAACAGATAGGAATAGGATGGGTTTCCTATTTTGAAGGGGGATGTGTGTGTGTGTGTGTGTGTGTGTGTGTGTGTGTGTGTGTGTGTGTGTGTGTGTGTGTGTGTGTGTGTGTGTGTGTGTGTGTGTGTGTGTGTGTGTGTGTGTGTGTGTGTGTGTGTGTGTGTGTGTGTGTGTGTGTAAAGGTCTTTTGAAACAGGAATGAGAAATGTGAGCAATGATTGGTTGGCGTAACTTTTAACCTCTCTTGGGTCTTACATTGCTTTCATGCAGATACGGTGCAGAGGGTGATTTCCTGTCATATATTACAGTAGGCAGGTGTATCTGAACATAGTGTTATGCCTACAACATATAGCCTCCAGCCTTCAACCTGCAATGTCCAGCATTCCACAGCTAAACCAAACATCAAACTGATACTGTATGTATCAGGGAACTTTGCACTCGAACCTAAAAGTGTTAACATGCTATGTTAGTGTTAATCTTGTGATACAGAAACACACTGTATGAGGATGATATGTGGAAGTCCTTGGAAGTTGGGACATTTGCTATACTTCCTCTTTGAAGCCATCCCATAAGAATGCAGAATGAGCCCATTAGGCGCTAAGTGATGAGTGTTAGTCAACAAGCGCCTTCTCAAGAGGCAATTTCCTTTTTCTCTCTCCTTCTTCAGCCACTTTACTGGGATCCATGTCATGTGTTTCTAGTAGGTTTCTGGGCACACAGGCTACTCAGTGTGTCTGCTGAGCACACAGTGGCACACAGTCAAGTGATTTGGGGAGATTAAGGGGAATAAAAACCTAGTATCTGAGCAGCACAAAATGCTGAAAAGCTATATGACGTACCGTTATCCTGCTAATTATCCTTGCTATAAAAGTATGTTATTGTTATGTTGGCCTATTTTCACTTTCGCGTTTCTGTGGAGTGGATTTACAAATTGTATATAAAGTTCAAGTGAGATTTTAGGTCAAATCGAAAGATGGATTATTGCCGATTCACTTTTATGACTCAAAGAAGAGTCTTCCACTACAAGGTGTTTATTGTGGTTGTTTCGTTTGGAACTCGGCCCTGTATCCTGCCTTTACACAATACTGTTGTATACGCAATCCAAAAACGCTCCATTAGAAACCCCAATCTGGGTCAGGTGGGCATAAATCGAAAGCTTGTTCTATTGCCAACTTCAGGAGCAAAATGATAAAACACGATCTTACGGTTTTGAGAGAAGCAGATGGTCATTTTGATGCGCTTAGAATGGAGTCATGAGTGCATTCAGATGAGTGGCCCGCGGCAAATCTTCTTCACAACGCGGAAAACACAGGCTCATTCTGTTCAGGACAACCCGGGGTACAGCGTCATGTCATCTTCTAACTATACATCAAACATAGTGATCATAAACGTTGACACTGTGTATTATATGAGTTTTACGATATGGAAATGTGAAACGCATATTGGATTCACAGGTGTTTGACTTGCTTGTAATGACATCAAAGTTATATTTATTATAATCCTCAACGGCTCACCTTTAAAAATACACTGAGTCCTCATAATTTACAGTATTTCCCCCACTCGGACAACAAAAAAGGTGCTAAAGTTGACCAATTACCGGGAAAGGATGGGGGCAACTTCTTGTCGCACACGGTGCTCAAGTTCAGGACGGCTGTCAGTCAAAACCCATACAGAGCTGCGAAGCGGAGACCCAGAGCTCTGGCATCATGTATAGGATGTTACAGCCACTGCATTCCAATTTAGGCATTTATCAGTGTCCAAATCTGTCATTTTCAACCCATATATACGTATGAGTGTAACAGGCTACAGGGTTAAGCACATTTTTACCATTATTTTTAAGAGTCCTTCACTATTTACAGTCAGGTATGGAATTTGAAGATGTACTGTATGCTTATTACACCGTAAGCAATAAATCTGTTTCATTATTATCTCGAGTGGGCCTCTATTTTTAGTCGCCATCTTTGTTTCATTGCTTCCAGATGGAACAGACTCGGAGGAATTCGACATAACTTCTGGTTCTCATTAAGACTCAGACTGGGGTGACATCATCACACATGAAAACTCTCGTCTTGGGATTCGACAGATGCCTGGGAGCGTTAGCGCAAAGCCAAGGTGCTAACCCCTAAAGGCGATCCCAGCCCAAATAAGGAAGACAAGTCAATGGTCAGTCGGACATAAAACAAGCATGTGTCATTTGGCAGAGTGATGTCACTGTATCTTCTCGGCTGTCACACAACGGATTTAAAACTGCACTTTTTGTTTATTTGTGTTATTTTCTCTTTTTCAAGACGTCCTCATCTTTCAACCTCTGATCTCTGGGATTAGCTAGTGATGCTTTGGCTACTGTGGGAAAATGTCAAAAGGCGAGAGTTGAACTTCCTTCGGTTAGGCAAGCTATTTGCTCCTACGATAACAAATGCGGTTCTGTCGTTATTATTTCTTTACTTAGCTAACCCTCTTTATCTAGGGGTGCCCCCCCCCTTTTTATCTAGGGGTGCCCCCCCCCCTTGGGAAATCCTTTACCATAGGTCCATTCTTTAGGCCGACTGGAGTGATTCAAGTTAAATCAGCTCACTCTCTGAGGTATACAATGGTGCGCCCGCTACACTGAAAGCATTACCTTACAAGAGCTGTTCATCCACTCACCATCACATAATGCAGACAGTACAAGAGCCTTCTGCATTGTCCCGTTACAAGTCACATGTCCAATGACCAGCAATTTATTTACAATGACTTTTGCTATTCATTGCATAGAAGTGACTCTCCATTGCATGTCATACTTTGAACATGAGTAGTTATGTGCTTCTATGAATGGTTTGGAAGATTGATAACCAAAGGAAAGCGACAACTGGAAATGGTTTTTATTTGCCCATTGTAAACACATAATAATGCATTGGGTACACCTGACGAACGCACATAAACGCATCCAACATTATTGCTAGCATGATATTTCATAGATAGTTTTTAAAGATTTTACACATAGAGATGCTTAATTGAACTGTGAAAACACATCCAGGAAGACCAAAACTGTCTTTCTGCACTGATACAGTTGATGTGTCACGCCCAGATCTGTTTCACCTGTCCTTGTGCTTGTTTCCACCCCCCTCCAGGTGTCGCCCATCTTCCCAGCTTATCCTCTGGGTATTTATACCTGTGTTTTCTGTCTGTCTGTGCCAGTTCGTCTTGTTTGTTCAAGACTATCAGCTTTTTGTCTCAGCTCCTGGTTTTCCCCAGTCTATCTTTTTCTCGTCCTCCTGGTTTTTGACCCTTACCTGTCCTGAACCTGTACTCGCCCGCCTGACCACTCTGCCTGTCTCTGACCCTGAGCCTGCCTAGTGTCCTGTACCTTTGCTCCACCTCTGGATTACCGACCTCTGCCTGACCTGACCCTGAGCCTGCCTGTCGCCCTGTACCTTGGCCTCTACTCTGGTTTATCGACCCCTGCTTTCCTTGACCTGTCGTTTGCCTGCCCCTGTGGTTACAATAAACATTGTTACTTTCACACAGTCTGCAGTTGGGTCTTACCTGAAACCTGATATGATGCATCTACTTCTTCACCCTCTGCATTGACAATACACCCGCTCTGATTTCACAAAACTAAAAGGTGAGAGCTTTCACTGCCAAAGCCATTTCAGAGTAGATTTACCCTGAGTGTGCTGTACACCTGTCAAAGCCATTTCAGAGTAGATTAATCCTGAGTGTTCACCTGTCAAAGCCATTTCAGAGTAGATTTACCCTGAGCGTTCACACATGAAGGTTCATTTAGAATAAATATATCCTGAGACTTGAAGAGAATGCTTCCCAAGCTCCTCTTATTCTGTCTGGAGCCAGGAGAGGAGAGCAGCAGGGAACTAGGTCAATAATAATGCACTAATTCAGCTAGCTCAACTCAGCCAAGAGTCTCCCTGTGTCTGCCTTCCAAATGTCACACGTATCCCTATATAGTGGATTACTTTTGACCAGGGCTCATAGGGTTCTAGTCAAAAGTAATGCACTATATGGGGAATAGGGTGTCATTTGGGATGCAGCCTGACTAACGTTGTTCTGCCTCAGGACGAGACTAATTCAGCTGACTCAACTCAGCCAAGAGTCTCCCTGACTCATTGTAATACTCACTAATACAGCTTTACCTCAAAGGTCTGGGGGAGGGACGGACTACATAGAGGTTCAAATTGAATAGGCAGAAACGTCCTCTCTGTATGTATCGAGTATATGGTAAGAAACGTCTTTTTGAAATGCACTACAGGCATGATTATTAGAATCAAAGATAATTGACTGCCACAACTGTATGGATTACTACAATGAGGTGTCTGATGGTGGTGACACAAGGAGAAATAATGTGCGTGTACCATGCTATAGTAGCCTACCTACCAAGTTCTCCTACAACTTTCATCCAACCAACAAACCCTCAGTATGCTGACCAGCTGCTGGGACCAAACGGGGTTAGATAGCCCACTGACCTGTCTGTCTGTCTGTCTGTCTGTCTGTCTGTCTGTCTGTCTGTCTGTCTGTCTGTCTGTCTGTCTGTCTGTCTGTCTGTCTGTCTGTCTGTCTGTCTGTCTGTCTGTCTGTCTGTCTGTCTGTCTGTCTGTCTGTCTGTCTGTCTGTCTGTCTGTCTGTCTGTCTGTCTGTCTGTCTGTTCAATTCAATTCAATTCAAGGGGCTTTATTGGCATGGGAAATGTGTTAACATTGCAAAAGCAAGTGAGGTAGATACTATACAAAAGTGAAATAAACAATAAAAATGAACAGTAAACATTACACATACAGACGTTTCAAAACAATAAAGACATTACAAATGTCATATTATATATATATATATATATACAGTGTTTTAACAATGTACAAATGGTTAGAGTACACAAGATAACATTAATAGGCATAAATATGGGTTGTATTTACAATGGTGTTTGTTCTTCACTGGTTGCCCTTTTCTCGTGGCAACAGGTCACAAATATTGCTGCTGTGATGGCACACTGTGGAATTTCACCCAGTAGTTATGGGATTCTATCAAAATTGGATTTGTTTTCGAATTCTTTGTGGATCTGTGTAATCTGAGGGGAATATGTTGGTCATACGTTGGACAGGAGGTTAGGAAGTGCAGCTCAGTTTCCACCTCATTTTGTGGGCAGTGAGCACATAGCCTGTCTTCTCTTGAGAGCCATGTCTGCCTACGGCGGCCTTTCTCAATAGCAAGGCTATATCTATCTATCTATCCTTTACAATGGCCCCTAGGGCCTGGTGACCACTGCTACTGCAACCGCGGGCCACACACACAAAGGACAGTCATTGACCGGTTGACACTGTGGACAATTGGCCCTGGGGTCAAAAGGGGGTCCGAAGAGAAGCTACGCTCATTCACCTGAAGGGCTGGATGTCCCCCATTATATTTATGTCCACCATCATGAGGAGGTTGAGGGAATCATTGAGTGCCACTAGCCCATCGCCATAAACATGAGTTATGGACACATGAATAGGAGATAGATAATATTGCCTCTTTAGAAAGTGACTAAGACTCAATAGGCTGAATGGATGGTGGTGGTCCAACCAATGAATTGCCATATCAAGACAAATGCTCTTATTAACCTGAGGTAGTGGTGAGGGACTGTTTTTCTACTCTCTGTGTGATCAGATCATTAGAATAATGGGCCTTCATGGCTTATGTGGGAATTGCTTTGCATACAACGTCATTGATTAACATCAGCAATATGGTCAGTTGTTAGGGATTTCCTCCTCTTCTTCCGAAGAGGAGAGGCGAGAAGGATCGGAGGACCAATATGCGGCGTGGTAAGTGTCCATGGTTCTTTAAATACGAAATAGTACACATGAACAACTGAATACAAAAAAAAACATGGAAAACCTAAACAGCCTTATCTGGTGCAAACAAACACAGAGACAGGAACAATCACCCACCAAACACTCAAAGAATATGGCTGCCTAAATATGGTTCCCAATCAGAGACAACGATAAACACCTGCCTCTGATTGAGAACCACTCCAGGCAGCCATAGACTATTCTAGACAACCCCACTAACCACAATCCCATGACCTACAAAAAAAAACAAGACAAAACACACCACATAAACAACCCA
Organism: Oncorhynchus keta; assembly: GCF_023373465.1. NCBI lineage: Eukaryota > Metazoa > Chordata > Actinopteri > Salmoniformes > Salmonidae > Oncorhynchus > Oncorhynchus keta. Next base: position 13,209,064 of record NC_068457.1, on the reverse strand, counting down.
TGTCACACCCTGGCCTGACCAAAATAATAAAGAAAACACAAAATACTAAGACCAGGGCGTGACATCAGTACTGTGAATACAGCCTCCCGAGGACTTAAACCGCCCTTCCATCATAATATTATGATGAGTCCTATGTAATAAAACAAATAATGACAGCTTTCTCTGACGTTCAACTTCATAATGACACTGTATATTGTCATGCTATTTTGGAATAGCTATACGAGCATGACAGGGTTTTAAATAACTTGTTTATAACCATGAGAATATAACATGGGCAAGTGTCTCCTGCTACGTGATTGGTTCCCACTTGAAAAGAAACCTCCCACTTGGGAAAAGCACTCTACTTGACTTCCCAAACCACAAAATGGGCGGGGGGGAAAGCATTTGATTAGAGAGGAAACAAGAGTTACAGAACAACGACACCCAGTTCTATGGGAGAGAAAACTGTTGCTCTCTATGACACTGTCTTATGAACTCTTGAGAAAATGACTCAATGAACTCCACATTCAGCTGAATCTCATATTATTATTATTTTTCTATAGTTGTAGTTTTTCCTGTTTCCGTTTCAAAATAGTGGGTCGGGCATAGAGGTCATCGCATCCTCATTGGTAAAACTCTGATGTGAAAAGAACAGTGGGCACCCAAGGGTGGCTTCTCTTCACCCAGAATTCAATGGCAGAAAACCAGGCTTTCCTCAGCCGCAACTGCTTCTGACAGACCACATTAGCTATGTCAGAAGGAAAATACCTTAATATAATATGAGGCAGTTCAGTATGACGCAGTACGCACTTTGAGGAAAGACAGATCCCTGGGTTGTTATCTGTGGCGATATCTTATTTTGAAATGGAATACGGGCAAAATAGAAATCCAACTGCTGGAGGTTCAGTAAAGATATCCAGCTGAATTACATTGTTGGAAGAAAAACATCTATGGTTATTTGTTGGACAAAATGTCAGGTTGAATCATACCCATTTTAGAAGAGATACAGCACTGCTTTGGTTTTCTGTTTTGAAATTGTTAAATGCTACTGCAAACAACCTTGTCAGCATAATCCCCTCCCCTCACGCACACACCCCACACACACACACACACACACACACACACACACACACACACACACACACACACACACACACACACACACACACACACAACACACACACACACACACACACACACACACACACACACACTCACTCACTCACTCACTCACTCACTCACTCACTCACTCACTCACTCACTCACTCACACATTCACAGCACAAACTAAAAACAGAACAGTGGCCCAGCCAGACTTAGTCAAGAGGACACACACTGAGGAGTACCAGCTTTGGTTAAAAAAAAAGATTTGAACTGGAAGGCTAATCTAACATCAAGTGGTGGGGGAAATGGCCCCGGAGAGGATCATTATAGCAGCTAATAGGGGCTGGTGATACATGAGTTTAGAGACATTCACAATGGCCTGTGGGACGCCCCCCTTGGACCCTGGCCCCCGGGACTGAGCGTGGAGGCAGGTGATCTTTTGTGTGCTAGAGAGAAAGAGAAAGAGCGAGATAGAGATAGAGATAGAGAGAGAGAGAGAGAGAGAGAGAGAGAGAGAGAGAGAGAGAGAGAGAGAGAGAGAGAGAGAGAGAGAGAGAGAGAGAGAGAGAGAGAGACAGAGAGAGAGACAGAGGGAGACAGAGAGAGAGGCTGAGCCCCAGGCTGTGAGCTCTCCCCCAGGGGCAGCGTTGCATTGTGTTGTCCTGTAGCGAGATCCTCATTATAGGCTGAAGCTACGTTCTCAGATGTGGTCATAAATGTAAAAACATACATGAGCAGGGAACCAGCTGGATCAGCTGTCACTAATGTCAACACAACTGATGCTGCTTGCCTCTATAATCTATGCTGTTTGGTTAATCGGCATGGGTTTGAATACATTACTTTGTTATGTATGAGTGAAGCTTATCAAAGGCCTATACAGTACATACTTGATCCTTACTTGGACTATGATAGCACGGATTAAAGATCATTAGATGTGTAACAGAGTGTGAAACCTCAGATATTAATATGCAATGTCCAGCCTGCAATGCTATTGGTTCTCGCCCATCTATAACAGTACATACTTAGAATTAAATACAGTATACATTCTATTAACAGTAGCTTCTTCAAGCTAGAGAGATGAAACAAGAACTCCCACAGTGGAGCTTACTCTTCACATGAGTAATGTCAACCCTACACATACAGTTGCCATGAAATTACCGAAAAGTGTCCGTAACAACAGAACCAGCAGTTTCCAGTTTCCACTCCAACCTTTTGCTTTTCCACCACTGCATGAATAATCTGACCTTAATTATTTTCGAGGGGATTTTTGTTTGGGGGGGGGGTACGAAAGCAAACGCTCACAGACCCTGTTGAAAGTGAATAAGGCAGGCGGCATCAAACGAAGGCAGAGTTAATTAATCATCTCCACTTCCTTTTCATGGCTCCCCCCTCATGGCTGTCCTGGGGGCGAGGCAGGCTGCTCCAGGTTGCAGCTGGAGCCGGGGTTGATATTAGCATATGGATATGTGAAGCAGACGGCTCGTTTCCGCATGCAACTTGCAGCCGTGGAGACAGGAAACGAGCAAAAAAGACTGACATTGCTTTTTTTCAATTACCAAAATAAAAAAGGAAACAGACAGAATTTGTGGGATGAAGAAAATATGTGATGAAGGGGAAGATAGGTGGATAACCTTCTCACTATTCGGTCACTGTGACTGACATCTGATTTTTTTTAATTTTTTATCCCCAAATAAAGAGCATGTGTGGAATCCAGGAAACACATGAAGATGTAGATAACCTTCTCGCTCTTGGGTCACTGTGAAACTAAATGAATGAAAATCTATTTCACTTTGTCTTGGAGGGCCAACTAGATTGTGAGAGTATATTTCGGAAGGGCAGTCAATCATAGAACCCACTCTTAACATACTGTAGGGTTCAGCAGCGGATAGATGGCCAGGGGAGATATCCACAATTACCTATGAACTGAACCTACATAACAATCTACCACACTGTAAACCAACTGAATTTTGCTTCGGGAATTCCGACCTCTGCTAGGGAATTCCCTTGTGATGCACGTTTCTGAAAACCCGATTGAATGAAAACTCCACAAGAAAAATCTGTTGGCCAGCAAGTGGGAGGGTTTTCAGCGGTTGAATGAAATGTATTCAGTGAGCGCAAGGGAATCAGGCCTGAAAAGCCCACTATGCACCTGCATAAGGTAAGTCTGAATACCAACTCCTGCGAGTGCGTCGGAAAGGCGTGAGTAAGAAAAGATTCAATTAAATTTTTAAATTTTTAATTTTACCTTTATTTAACTAGGCAAGTCAGTTAAGAACAAATTCTTATTTTCAATGGCAGCCTAGGAACAATGGGTCAGCTGCCTGTTCAGGGGCAGAACAACAGATTTGTACCTTGTCAGCTCGGGGGTTTGGACTTGCAACCTTCCGGTTACTAGTCCAACACTCTAACCACTAGGCTACCCTGCCGCATAAGTCTGAATCTGGCCCCTAGTGCATAAGCCCACAGCAAATCCAGAACCCCCCCCAAAATACGACGACACAATAACCAAAGCATCCCTCATCTAATTCAAAATCTGTAACCAGTTGACAACATAAGTTATTATCTTTCAGTCAAGAGACATACAGTATTTCCATTGACATAGAATTAATTTTCTCCACAAAATACACAATAATGGTACGACACACACACACACACACACACACACACACACACACACACACACACACACACACACACACACACACACACACACACACACACACACACACACACACACACACACACACACACACACACACACACACACACACACCATGTGAAATAGGATGGAAACGTTCAACCATGCATCAAAACTCTCTGCAGCACCTCATAGTGTGTTTCCCTCCTTTACGGGTGATTCATCATAACACAGCTTCTGGTAATGTAGTTAGTCAAAGGGTATATGGAGTGATTTGTCTGGTTTAATAGGTTCCTAGTCACAGTGGAGCACGAGGACCCTTGGCTCCATACAAGCACACTTTTGGGTAAATAATTCAGTTGGAGTGCTGTGTCTGGGAGCTTTGCCCTGAACACAAAGCCACAGAGGAGAGGAGAAGGAGAGGAATCCTACCCAGAAGACTGGAGGATTTGCTCTCTCTCTCATTCTCTCGCTGTTTTTCTCTGTCTCTCTGTCCCTCTCTCCATTGCTTTGTCTCTCTCCCTCTCCCTCTTGGTCTCTCGCTCTATTGAGCTCTCTTTCTTACTCTCCCTCCCTCTCTCCCTTTATAACTCTAAGAGCTGAAAACGTTTTCCACGGAAACACAAATCTAGTCTCTATCCTTGTCTGCTGTCCATCCAGGGGGAGACCCCCCCCTCCATCCTATCTCAAAGTCTTCTCACTATAGAGTCGAAACCCGCTGTCACATATAAATCGCCCCCCCATCCTATTCCTGGTAGAGACATTTTTAGATTTGGCCACTGCCACACAACGGAGAATCCACTTACACATACACAGATAGCACACAAGGAAGCCATAGAACACAAAGGGAAGCCCTAGTAATACATTGCGATATGTGGCACCATGTCGTCCCACAGTGAATCACTTCCATACAGAGGTACGTATGGCAGGCACATCCCTCAGTCCAAATTGTCTGGAGACACTCGACAGATAGAGCATGCTCGATCCCCTCGGCAATTAGCCGTTGTTGGCAGTTCGCAGCAGTTGGCAGGTCAACGACCTACATACTACAACACAGCAACACTAACAATCACATTATTGAGGGTAACTGAAGGAAGGGACGAACAAAAGATAACTAATGTAAAAAGAAACGCTGTGTCCGTAAAAATGTATATAGTATGTACAGTATAAGCAGGAAGTAGAAGCCTAAGTGTTGTTGTCCATTAGTTTACTCCAACTAGGGGAGGGGTGGTAGGGTTACGGGAAAATAGTACAGAAAACAATATATAAAAAATATGTATATATTTAAATAATATATATATATATATATACAGTGGGGCAAAAAAGTATTTAGTCAGCCACCAATTGTGCAACTTCTCCCACTTAAAAAGATGAGAGAGGCCCGTAATTTTCTTCATAGGTACACTTCAACTATGACAGACAAAATGAGGGGAAAAAATGCAGAAAATCACATTGTAGGATTTTTAATGAATTTATTTGCAAATTATGGTGGAAAATAAGTATTTGGTCACCCACAAACAAGCAAGATTTCTGGCTCTCACAGACCTGTAACTTCTTCTTTAAGAGGCTCCTCTGTCCTCCACTCGTTGCCTGTATTAATGGCACCTGTTTGAACTTGTTATCAGTATAAAAGACACCTGTCCACAACCTCAAACAGTCACACTCCAAACTCCACTATGGCCAAGACCAAAGAGCTGTCAAAGGACACCAGAAACAAAATTGTAGACCTGCACCAGGCTGGGAAGACTGAATTTGCAATAGGTAATCAGCTTGGTTTGAAGAAATCAACTGTGGGAGCAATTATTAGGAAATGGAAGACATACAAGACATTTACATTTACATTTAAGTCATTTAGCAGACGCTCTTATCCAGAGCGACTTACAAATTGGTGCATTCACCTTATGACATCCAGTGGAACAGCCACTTTACTTTACAATAGTGCATCTAAATCTTTTAAGGGGGGGGGGGAAGGATTACTTTATCCTATCCTAGGTATTCCTTAAAGAGGTGGGGTTTCAGGTGTCTCCGGAAAGTGGTGATTGACTCCGCTGTCCTGGCGTCGTGAGGGAGTTTGTTCCACCATTGGGGGGGCCAGAGCAGCGAACAGTTTTGACTGGGCTGAGCGGGAACTGTACTTCCTCAGTGGTAGGGAGGCGAGCAGGCCAGAGGTGGATGAACGCAGTGCCCTTGTTTGGGTGTAGGGCCTGATCAGAGCCTGGAGGTACTGAGGTGCTGTTCCCCTCACAGCTCCGTAGGCAAGCACCATGGTCTTGTAGCGGATGCGAGCTTCAACTGGAAGCCAGTGGAGAGAGCGGAGGAGCGGGGTGACGTGAGAGAACTTGGGAAGGTTGAACACCAGACGGGCTGCGGCGTTCTGGATGAGTTGTAGGGGTTTAATGGCACAGGCAGGGAGCCCAGCCAACAGCGAGTTGCAGTAATCCAGACGGGAGATGACAAGTGCCTGGATTAGGACCTGCGCCGCTTCCTGTGTGAGGCAGGGTCGTACTCTGCGGATGTTGTAGAGCATGAACCTACAGGAACGGGCCACCGCCTTGATGTTAGTTGAGAACGACAGGGTGTTGTCCAGGATCACGCCAAGGTTCTTAGCGCTCTGGGAGGAGGACACAATAGAGTTGTCAACCGTGATGGCGAGATCATGGAACGGGCAGTCCTTCCCCGGGAGGAAGAGCAGCTCCGTCTTGCCGAGGTTCAGCTTGAGGTGGTGATCCGTCATCCACACTGATATGTCTGCCAGACATGCAGAGATGCGATTCGCCACCTGGTCATCAGAAGGGGGAAAGGAGAAGATTAATTGTGTGTCGTCTGCATAGCAATGATAGGAGAGACCATGTGAGGTTATGACAGAGCCAAGTGACTTGGTGTATAGCGAGAATAGGAGAGGGCCTAGAACAGAGCCCTGGGGGACACCAGTGGTGAGAGCGCGTGGTGAGGAGACAGATTCTCGCCACGCCACCTGGTAGGAGCGACCTGTCAGGTAGGACGCAATCCAAGCGTGGGCCGCGCCGGAGATGCCCAACTCAGAGAGGGTGGAGAGGAGGATCTGATGGTTCACAGTATCGAAGGCAGCCGATAGGTCTAGAAGGATGAGAGCAGAGGAGAGAGAGCTTTAGCAGTGCGGAGCGCCTCCGTGATACAGAGAAGAGCAGTCTCAGTTGAATGACTAGTCTTGAAACCTGACTGATTTGGATCAAGAAGGTCATTCTGAGAGAGATAGCGGGAGAGCTGGCCGAGGACGGCACGTTCAAGAGTTTTGGAGAGAAAAGAAAGAAGGGATACTGGTCTGTAGTTGTTGACATCGGAGGGATCGAGTGTAGGTTTTTTCAGAAGGGGTGCAACTCTCGCTCTCTTGAAGACGGAAGGGACGTAGCCAGCGGTCAGGGATGAGTTGATGAGCGAGGTGAGGTAAGGGAGAAGGTCTCCGGAAATGGTCTGGAGAAGAGAGGAGGGGATAGGGTCGAGCGGGCAGGTTGTTGGGCGGCCGGCCGTCACAAGACGCGAGATTTCATCTGGAGAGAGAGGGGAGAAAGAGGTCAGAGCACAGGGTAGGGCAGTGTGAGCAGAACCAGCGGTGTCGTTTGACTTAGCAAACGAGGATCGGATGTCGTCGACCTTCTTTTCAAAATGGTTGACAAAGTCATCTGCAGAGAGGGAGGAGGGGGGAGGATTCAGGAGGGAGGAGAAGGTGGCAAAGAGCTTCCTAGGGTTAGAGGCAGATGCTTGGAATTTAGACCACTGATAATCTCCCTCGATCTGGGGCGCCACACAAGATCTCACCCGTGGGGTCAAAATGATCACAAGAACGGTGAGCAAAAATCCCAGAACCACACGGGGGGACCTAGTGAATGACCTGCAGAGAGCTGGGAACAAAGTAACAAAGCCTACCATCAACTCGTCGTGTTTGGAGGACAAAGAATGCTGAGTTGCATCCAAAGAACACCATACCTACTGTGAAGCATGGGGGTGGAAACATCATGCTTTGGGGCTGTTTTTCTGCAAAGGGAGCAGGACAACTGATCCGTGTAAAGGAAAGAATGGGGCCATGTATCGTGAGATTTTGAGTGAAAACCTCCTTCCATCAGCAAGGGCATTGAAGATGAAACGTGGCTGGGTCTTTCAGCATGACAATGATCCCAAACACACTGCCCGGGCAACGAAGGAGTGGCTTCGTAAGAAGCATTTCAAGGTCCTGGAGTGGCCTAGCCAGTCTCCAGATCTCAACCCCATAGAAAATCTTTGGAGGGAGTTGAAAGTCCGTGTTGCCCAGCAACAGCCCCAAAACATCACTGCTCTAGAGGAGATCTGCATGGAGGAATGGGCCAAAATACCAGCAACAGTGTGTGAAAACCTTGTGAAGACTTACAGAAAATGTTTGACCTCTGTCATTGCCAACAAAGATTATATTACAAAGTATTGAGATAAACTTTTGTTATTGACCAAATACCATAATTTGCAAATAAATTAATTAAAAAATCCTACAATGTGATTTTCTGGATTTTTTTTCTCATTTTGTCTGTCATAGTTGAAGTGTACATATGATGAAAATTACAGGCCTCTCTCATCTTTTTAAGTGGGAGAACTTGCACAATTGGTGGCTGACTAAATACTTTTTTGCCCCACTGTATATATTCACAAAGAATATATATGGGGTATTTGAAAGCTGATCTACCCCCTACATTTATATATTTTTTTAACTCACATTATTCTCAATGGAGGCCATTCATCTTTTTTTGTGAACCACATATAGTATATGTCCCCCCCTCCATGTGCTGTAACATCTGCCCAGGGCAGTTCCTGTCTCCCAGTCTGCTGCAGCCATGACGGTCCGGAGGCCAGGTATAGCATGATTAACACCCAGCCCTCCCCACTTCCACTACAGACACCACACTGACTGACTGCTGAATCCCATAGCCAGAGAGGACGGATGGTGAACTCACCACCAGCAGTTGAAGCAGAGGTGGTCCCTGAGTCGACTCATACTGTTCCTTCGGTGTACCCTGTACTGTTTTTCTCTCTCCGGTCCCTCTCTCTCTCTCTCTCTCTCGCCGTCTTCTTAACGTGCCTCCCTTCCAAACGTTTGCCACACCTGTGGCGAATGTGTGCCGGAATCCGAAATGATGATGCAGGATTCAGGAAGCCCTGTATTCCCTCTGTCCTTCCTTGGCGGCACACAGCTCTTCCTCTCCTCATCCTCTCCTCCACCCAGGCACAGCAGCATATACACTCTTCTGCTGCTTGTCAATATTTAACTAGTTTGTCAAGTTGGATTAAATCACCTGTTCAGGATCCCCTGTTTTCTGACGCCGCTCTGGGAGCGTGGCATTGTGTGTGTGTGTGTGTGTGTGTGTGTGTGTGTGTGTGTGTGTGTGTGTGTGTGTGTGTGTGTGTGTGTGTGTGTGTGTGTGTGTGTGTGTGTGTGTGTGTGTGTGTGTGTGTGTGTGTGTGTGTGTGTGTGTGTGTGTGTGTGTGTGTGTGTGTGTGTATGTGCTTGCTTGCTTGCTTGCGTGCGTGTGTGTGTGTCTTGTCCAGGCTGGTCACAAGAAAGAGCCATCGATTTTGTTTGAAAAGGTCCCAAGGACATCGATGTCTTGTCAGGGTTGTGTGTGAGCAAGGACATCCAACACATCAACAGACGAGCCCTCCTGAAACCCCCAAACCCCCAAAACCCTCTCCTCCTATCTCTCAGCTCTCTGCCGCTCCATCTGTCTACTGAGCGGTGGCTTCTCCTGTGTGTTTACAGCAGCAGGAGGTTGAAATGAGCATCGCGAGGCGAGGAGAGCTGACTGGCAGAGCAAGAGAGCCACGACCAATGTAAGGGCTCGTCTCCGGAATATTCTCAGTCAGAACTAGTCAGTCTCACAGTTAAGCAGTGCAAATGGAAAGTAACAAATGAAAACCTGCTGACACCCACTGCAGGGCACAGAGAGAGTAGAGAGGAAGTCTCAGTCCAGCAATGACAATTCCGGGGGCCACATATATTTACAGTAGCACTTTCTATGAACATGTGCATGTAGCGCTTTATGATACCTCATAAGGTAATGATAAAAGCACTTATAATTAGGGGGTGGGATGATTTTTTCCATGGCAAAAATAAAAACACGAAGCAGCCCAAACTCTTCGGTCTTTTAAAAACCCGCTGTATGTAAAATATTGTGAGCTATAGCCAGGAAAATAAATCCATGTGACTCTGGATGACGACGTAATGTTGTTTGTTTACAATATTAGCTCTGTTTTCCGAAAGAAGTTCAATCCACTTTGTGTTTTGTTTCCTTCCCACGATACTAATGAATATCGCAATACTGGGATCATCGCAGTCTAACTTCTAATGCATTCTGGTGAGGTTATTCACGTATCACCACAGTAAAATATATAGGTTTTTAAGTGTAGATAGTATCATTAGATTTAAGGACAATCAGAAGATGGCATAATTTGACATATTCACATACGTACTACATTGATTTCCTTCGGGTTGCAAAATGCAGGTAATTTCACAGATTTTCCAGAAACCCCAGTTGGAAGATTTCTGTATTTAGGAGGGAACGAGCAGGAGGTCCAGGAATCCCCCCAACTGAGACTTCTGGAAAACTTGAGAATTTGTCTTTTTTTTATCTCTATTTCAAATAGACAAAAGCAACCAAGAGGTTCTGTAACACTGACCTATTGTTTCACAGGTTTTCTTCCAGAAGAGTCCAAAGGAAGAGAGTTGAGTTCCACCTCCAGGTCCCAGTCCTCTGGGTATTATAGTGAGCGGAAGATGACATAACAGCTCACACTAAAGATTACAAACATGTCACATCAGGTGCCTGGGCAAGCCACTTGGAGTAGAGTGTAGTTACCCCCAGACACTGATCTTGAGTCAGTTTTGCATTTCCCCCACAAATGGTTAAGGTTCGGATCGGAGGAGGTGAAAACTGATCCTACTAGATATGTACTTAGGGGAAACTTCACCCCGGAGCCAAGCCTCTTAGAGGCTTTTATGACAGAATGTCCCTGCAGTTGTTGAGCAGGTTAGGGTGCGCTCTGTTGTAATTGTAAATCAAAGGGGCCTGTCGTGTCCGTAGATCCAATCTAGGTGACTAATCGTTTTCTCATCAAGTGTTGATGACGCATAATGAATCACACAGAGTCTACATTTCGTTGGATTTGCATAGCAGCTTTAGTCACCTTTCAGTTATGTAATCAATTGCATAAACTACTTCAACTTTGACAATTCAGTTTCTAACAATAAGCTTCAAGTAAATGAATTGAAAGTAATATTGGTGGTACCTCAACAGGACGAGACACCTGTATACTGATTTTACAATACAATTGTACGATGATGCCAGAATACATGCAATTTTTTTCGACTCCGAATTGCTCAATAACCAATATATAACTTTTTTTGTAAAAAAAAATCCTATATTGTTCAATGACCAACCTAACTTTTTAAATGTTCTTTACAAGGGGTCGCCAGGTGCATGGACGTTCTACTCACCTTCTCTGGGACACCTGGAAGCGTCTCACACTAACAGGCCAAACCAGTTAGGTATGTCGACATGTTTCCCCATTCACACCCTAATAGCTTTCACAATATTCTGTACTCACACAATGGCCCCTCAAATTCTTCTCCGATGTCTACCACATCAGTTACAAACCAAAATCATTCTAACAATATAATATAAACCGTATCTGTCAAACTAAACCAAACGAAGACTGGTTTCTTCAGTGTTTTCAAGTGGCGTTTGCATTTATTTACTCAGTAGTCGGGCTAATGTCGGAAAATGTCAATATTTCCTGGACTGAGGGGAAATGATTTATGGAAAGTAGATCCTTCCAGACCTTGCGCCATGCACCAAGCCAGGGTGGATTTAAACAGTAGTCTTCTTGGAAAATATGAAACCCCTCTAGGGATTTGTGGAAAGGGAATTACCTCACTGTGTTCTTCAGAAATGTATACATTTTTAAACATAGATTTAGAAAATTCATCGCATGCTCAACCGGGCAACTTCCTGCATGCAGAAATCAACAAAAACAAAATTCATATCTGACAATTTGAGCCCTCCCTTGAGGCATACACATATTGGATGGAGGCTAATAGTGGCAATCTTGACAGATTGATGTCGTTGTCAATTTCTGAGCAGGAAGTTGCCCTGCTGTGCATGATGATGTCATATCCCTGACTGTACCTTTAAATCTTCTACAATCAATAAACCAATCAGGCTATCCACCAATAAGCGAGTCCATCCAAATCTCCAGATGGGGTGTGGTGAATGAATCCCGAACATTGGGGACTGAGAGAGTTAACAGACCACAGACTACATACAGGTCATAACTTGGTTTGGAGACTGATAAGGATGTGATCACACCCATTCACCCTCACAACCACCCAGCCGGTCTCCCTCTCTGTTGCCCTTCCCGAGTTCAGTGTTCCTGGGCAGGGCAGTCTGGCCTCCCTCGATCCCTGTTAGTCCCAGCTGCATGTTGAAAGGGTGGGCATCCCCTCTTCCCCTCACTGACAGATGCAGTGTGGAGGCCCCTCCACCCTTCACCACTCCCCCAAGGCCCAGGCTCTAATCCGCCACATTCAATCCTGTTAGCTGCCCCTCTGCCAATCTCTGCGTCATTCACTCTCAGGCCCCTGAACCACACTCTGCCAATAAGCCCTGATCTTGGATCAGTGATCCACAGTTCCACACACCATAATAATAATAAACCCCCAAAGACATCAGCACTGCCAGTTCCATGTGGGCGTGGTTAACATCTACGGACAAAACACATGCAGCAATGTCGACTGCCAGGATGGACCACTTCCTAGTAGGACAATGATTATCTGCACGTTTGGCTTTTAACACGGGGAATCACAGGAAGAGGATTCACACGTTTCAGAACTATTGTTTCTACCAGTTAGTTGACTGGGTTAGTTCATTGTTGAGATTTTGAAACAAAATGCCCATAGATGTATAATTACCAGTCACTCTATTTCTATTTCTATTCTATTGCCGTGTCACCATCATTGGGCACAATGGGCCTGAATCTGAAGTCATTGATAATAGTAGAGCAGTTTCTTTCAGCCTGTGGTTAAACCTGAAGATAGTTGAGTCCCTCATGCCTTTAAAACAAATAGCTGTGAACTACTATCCTGTTCCCTGGGCTCTTGGCTCTTTCAGGAAGAGTGACACAGAGAATCGATAGTATTATATGTGTGTGTGTGTGTGTGTGTGTGTGTGTGTGTGTGTGTGTGTGTGTGTGTGTGTGTGTGTGTGTGTGTGTGTGTGTGTGTGTGTGTGTGTGTGTGTGTGTGTGTGTGTGTGTGTGTGTGTGTGTGTGTGTGTGTGTGCGTGTGTGTGCGTGTGCGTGTGCGTACGTGCGCGTGTGTGTGTGTGTGCGCATGGTGTTGTGTGCACCAATGTTTGAATATGCACATGGCCACGGCAACCACTTTCATCTAGGGCATGATGGGTAAAGAAGAGAAATTCCCCTAATTGGAGGCCCTCTTGACTCAACAGGGCAACAAAGGGACATCTTATAGGATGTCCCTGATGTTCAATTACACATGTTGGGCTCTTGGCTCTTTTTTTCCTCGGTACTGTAGCTTCGAAGCTACAGAGGAGAAGACAAACTCAGTGTCCTCTTTACGAAGATGTAACTTATCTTCTCCAACGGCCCAAATTCCAAACAACTCTAGTGGTTGACCTAAAGAGACTGAGAGGCCTATTTTGTCCCTTTGAATGCTTCTCGTCTTTGATTTCGCCAACTTAATAACCGATAGCCTCATGGATGGTTAAATAAGAGGTTTGACAGCGACAGAACTCTACATTTAGTGGAGAAATAGTGTTTTTCAGGATCATTACTGACACAGGGACTTCAGCAAACATCAGAACACAGCAGCAGGAGAGAGAGGGGGGGGGGGAGAGACAGAGAGAGAGGGGTGAGAGAGAGGGGGGAGAGAGAAAGATACGGAAAGAGAGGGGGGAGGAGAGAAAAAGAGAGAGAAAGAGAGAGAGAGGGGGGAGAAAGAGAGAGAAAGAGAGAGAGGGGGGAGAGAGAAAGAGAAAGAGAGAGAAAGAGAGAGAGGGGGGGAGAGAGAGGAGAGAAAGAGAGGGAAAGAGAAAGAGAGAGAAAGAGAGAGAGGGGGGGAGAGAGAGGAGAGAAAGAGAGGGAAAGAGAGAGGGGGGAAGAAAGAGAAAGAGAGGGAAAGAGAGAGAGAGAGAGAGAGAGAGAGAGAGAGAGAGAGAGAGAGAGAGAGAGAGAGAGAGAGAGAGAGAGAGAGAGAGACAGACAGAGAGACAGAGAGACAGAGAGACAGAGAGAGAGAGAGAGAGAGAGGGGGCGAGAGGAGAAAAAGAAAGAGAGAAAAAGAGAGAGTTCTCCTGCCTAGCAGAACATAAACAGGTCAACTGAAATGTTGTCCTCATCATCTAGCAGAGCGAGTGCAAAAACATGACTGTTACGGCTCATGGATTGCTTGCCTATTTATTAGAGTTCATTTACCAGAAACGCAAGCAACAAATAGCAGGCCAGGGTTCTCCACAAACCTACAGTATACAGTCACATGTGGCTCTTACAATTAGTTAAAGAGGAATGCTTTAGTGAAGAGCAATGCCACTCAGTGCTTTCTCTACAGTAACTGTATCCACATGTCCTCTTTGTATGGGCTAATCAGCTTCGTGAGATTTAGTATGATGTCTCAAACGCCCAACAAGGTACCGTTCCCTAGAACGATTTCATTATACCATGTTTTCCCAGACATGTTGTGAGTCAGAAATATAATCTAATATGTGTATTAAAAACCTAATAGATGTTATACAGAATGTGATTAACAAGTCCATATGGAATTCGTAATTGCAGGAAATAAAACCAGAGGAAAATTTCATTGTGTCTCAGGGGCTAGACGAATCTCAATAAGGTCGGAAAACTAGACGAGTGGCCAGTAGCACCATCAAAACGACCTCGGTAGGGATTAAACCGGTTTTATGAGCAAACAGGAGGCCGAGCGCCCGACTACTCTTACCCACAGGATAAGGTGATTATGGGGGATACCACTTGGTTGGAACTTAGCTCTGGGGAATCGTGATCCAACATCCAAGGCTGTAATCATTTGTCTCTAGCCCCATGAGAGCCAACTCCACCAAGGCAGTTCCCATGAGACTAGAGGTTGGGGGTAAACTTCTTTAAAACCCTTTAGCTCTCAGCCAGAGTAAGAGCCAGAGTAAGAGCCAGAGTGGCCCCGCGGTCTGCCTTGTTCCCACACCGCACAGATACTCCTGTGGGCCGTGCCAGGTATGAGCGGTATGTCCCTGCCACTAAGAGAGGCTTTCATGGAGAAAGAGGCTGGGAGGTTGGGGCACCCCTTCCGGGAGAAGTTCATTTTAAACACACACGGGGGGAGAGAAGTGAACCCTGATCCCTTCTCTTCATCATGACTATTTGACACATGTCATAGTAACCCTAAGCCCACCTTCAAAACAGTGTGTGGACTGTGGAGACATCCCCTTTAGAGTTATACACGATGTTATACCATAGTCCAGCGTGAGAACTGGCCTCTGACCACAGTGGATTTCGTCACTGGATTTCTACACTGGTTGGAACTCTCAGTTACACACAGTCATTTAAGCCATAAGATGTGATATCAAACTTCCCCATTGGACTGCATAGTAATGGAGTAATGTGAGAGCCCAATCCCCTTAACCAGCATTTCTACCCCAGTACACAGTAGTTTCTACCCAGATCCATGTGTTATGTATATGTCTCTACTTGGCATTGTGGTACCTGACTGTAATATGGCTATGGTGAAAAAAACAGGCTTTACCAACCAGACTCCATGCTGGCTTATCTTCCAATTAATTTGCACTTAAATGACGCATAATCCAAACTAATTTGTCTGTTTTGGAGATATGCTCCCATTTCGGGCTTGTTTTATTGCTCTGTCTCCAGCCAATGTGGAGTAGGTCTATGAAACAACACGTAGGCTCTGGATAACAACAATGGAACAAAAACGAGCACATCAAATATATTATATGAGGAAAGGCTACCCAGAACCAGGAGCCTGACAGCTACCCAGAAACCAGGCGTGGGTTCGGATAGTATTTGTTACCTTTCAAATACGTCATCCGCGCTTGACTGAGCTTGCCTGGTGCACATGGAGCCAATGGAATAGTACCAAAAGTGCAAGGTGCAAACCCTGCTCAAATGGCACTCCGGAATGGCTCAATCAAACGTTCAAAGAAAACAAGTACTACGTGAACCCAGCTCTGCCCAGAAACACAACACAGACAAACAGTAAAGTACTCCCACATGCTGTTCATTCAGCAACAATTCACAGCTAACCAGTGAGCTTTTAATCAGTAACGTGAAACACTTGACTATTAACCCTCCAGGTGGAGTGTTTTCAATTTTCATTTTGAGCGCATGAACGCACAGCTGCACGGATAACATGCAATATTGGAAGGAAGTAGGGGAGAGGTTGCAGAAAGAACAGTATTCTGAGCTGCTTACTCACGTTAGTGTGTGTTGATGCGTTTGACCTTATGATGTATTGTGTTGTTTTCATGTCTGTTGATTTATAAACACACCCATTCTTCTCTTGATACCTCCCGATACATCATCGTACGGCATGCGCCGGATGTCACAGATGGAAAGACAGTTAGATAATGCTGATACATTTCCCGAAATTCACAGTTTGCATCCCAACTAGGCTTTCTGCAAGACTGGGAATCTTGAAAAAGTTACTAGAATTTGGCAACTCAAATAGACAAAAAACCTGTAGAATTTCACAAATGGAAACCCACCCCATCGCTTTGAAGGGCCAGTCTGCAGTTCAAACAACAATACCAAAGCGGTCACCCTAACCTCATGAGGCAGGTACATTTATAAGTTATTTCAAATGGATGTACCAATTGCAGATTGCCTGTTTAATAATTGTAGGTCTGGCCTCATCCATGGTGCATGTATGGCTAACATGTACTAACATGTACTATGAGAAGTGACAGGGCATGAGGACTCTGATGGGGCTGTGGGCAGGCAGAGGCAGCAGACACAGAAGGGCATCATTCAGATACAATATACTGCATCACTGCATAATTGCATGACTAAGAGCAGTCTCATCTGCAGCAGGCAGACTTTTAACTGATAAAAATACATATACCCAGAGAATCCACCCAGCAACACAGATCTCTTATGTAATGTAAGGCAGAGAGTGCCCTAGTTAGGCTACAGCTCGCCCTACGCCCTTCCTTTAGAGACATGGGGTTATTAAATGGTTAAACCCAAATGACTTCCTGTATACAGTCTATTGGAGTTAATTGGATCAATAAAGGCCGGATATCTTCTTTCATGTGTACAGTAGGTACTATTCCACTGGACAGTAGTGACTCTTAATACCAGCAGATTAACTTAACCAACACTATCCTCCAACTACATGTTGCTTTATGAACAGAAATGCATAATATGTACGTCACATATGTCATTTGTAATATTGTAAAGATTCAGTCTGTACCTTTCAAACAGCTTTGACCCAGAATGGTCCGTGTTTCTATTGGCTATTTCCCCAAACACAAGCTTCATTGTGGAGGAAACATATGTCGAGTCACTACCATCTCTCAATATATCCTATAAAACACCCAGAACAGAGACGGATGCCTCTTTTTGTGAGCCAGGGGGTCATGTAATCCATCCAGTGAAGAATAGAGGAGGTAAATATTTAGCCACAGCTGCTCTGTAGACAGGTGGGAGACATGTGGCGTTTTGACTCTAGCTGGTTTTGAAATGGTTGAGAAGTTTGGCCTACTGGCCTTACACAGCAGATGTGTGTGTCTTGTGCAGGAACCCCAAGGTAAATGCTTTAAGCGTGTACATATCTCAATCAACAGTGAGCAAAACAAGAAGCGCTTCAATGGAACTTGTAACTAAATATAATTTCACCAAATGGAAACCTTTAGAAGTGTTATTATCTTCACAAAACCTTATTGGTAACAGCAAAAATACCAACGGCAAACATGTTAACAAACGTTGTCAAAATACTTTGTATATCCCAACAAAGGGACCCGATAAAGAGAATGCTTTCAAATCTACTGGTGGACAATGTGTTGAACAACTACACAAAATTCCTGTATTCATAGATACCCATTGTCTAACCGGTGACCAGATACAGGTACATTCGGATTCGAGCTGGAAACGGGAACAAGAATGCTGGGCCTGTCGCCAGATGGAATGTCAGAAATGGCCTTTCTTGTTTTCGCAGATGCCTGAGAAAATAAATGTATCGGGAAGCTCATATCCTCTCAGGAAAGGGAGTGTTTACAGGCTTTAGTGAGTTTCTCTGCCAGGGCTACGAGGGCTCTGGAACCCTGGCTGTGATCATCCACATCCCTCCTCACCAGGGCAGGCCAGAGCCAGACTTGTCCCACCATAGTGCCCCCGTCCCTGGGTAACGACTCAGCGCCGCTGGCCCTATTCCGCCACTAGCTCCACGTTAGCCCTCTACTAATGCTACAGGGCTCCTTCTGCTCCTCTCCTAGGGCAACGGAACAACATTCTGCCCCTATATACTCCAGCTGGTATAAGAACTGTCGGTAACACTTTCTATGTCACAAATATCTATAATGCATTACAAACCCTCACAATGAGTCATAATGCAGCGACAATTTTGAGATGCACACACATAATAACTCATAATGCTCTGTAGACAACATATGTTAGTGTTACGGAAATGTCTGGGAACTAGCACGGTAGATGACGCGATTGTGCCTAGAAGTCTACAAGTCTAATAGTCATAATGTGATTCATGTGTCCACTATAAAACAGCCGCATCTAGCTCAAGCTGTCCCTTGAAAGAGAAAGAGACAGCGCATGCATGACTAAATGACCAGACAAATATTGTTGCATGGTACAGCGTCTGGTTAATACGGCCCAGTATCAGCCTAGACAGTGAACCAGACCAACACGTGTCTAATGAAAGCAATAAACACCATATCACCAAATCTTCAAACGGTAATTGCACCGCCTGCTATCACATAGGGTGCCATAAACAAGGCGCAATAATCAGGCACGTGATGTCCTTCTGAAGTGCTTTGAGGGTATGATCATATCATGGTGAAGGGAAAGTGAACCACTTTTCAGTATAATTTCATGACCACCATTTAATCAACATCTTAGACGGGAATTAAGAGACTTTTTGATTTCATTCTCTTCTGAAAATGACCTAAAACCAATCATTTCTGCGTCACGTAATTCTGATACACATAAACCTCATTCCCACTAGGGAGGGTGTCCAATCAAAAATGCATATTTTGACCAATGGGTAAATTGCGTAGATACTCCTCTGAGAACACCAATGGTCCAACCCTCGCGTCTCTATCGTAATCCGTTCAAAGTTATTGGAGTTTTTACCCTTGTAGGATGGCCAAGATTAAGGGTAACTAAATCAATGGAGGCCAGAGAATAAAAGTGCCGAAAAAATCAGCAAAATAGCAGTACGTCAGCTGGACGGGATGCCGTTAGAGAATTAAGGAAAACTGACAGGCTCACCTTTGAACTCTCATCTTTCCTCTTTATTGCCGAAGGACATAAAACAATATAAAGGTAAGATAGATATCAATTTTGAGACATGACGTAGTATTTTCCTATTTTAGTATATGGCTTTTCATATTAATGGGAAGTACCTGTTCTTTTTTTGAAGATTTCTCAGAAAAACAAGCGTATCTCTGTGAAATGTCTGCGGAGCACTGAGCTTTTATCGCCAACGCCTTTCACATCTAATTCAGCTCGTGTCAGGAACCAACTCTGCAGAATATACCGCCACAACATGTTGCTGAGAGAAGCGACACCGCTCTGACAACAGAGGTTGCTGCGTATTGTTCGGATGTGTCCGACATATTTTGAATATAACGTTAATGATATATTAAAGAAAGACCCCTCTGAATGATTCAGAACATGAAGAATATCCTGGTCGAATGTATTTTATTTTAAAACATAAAGAAGTGACATTTCAGAGGGCAGAGTGGGTGGACACCCTACACTAGGTCTAAACCAAGCCAAGCTAGGGCAGGTTGTACTCTGCTGGCCTGGTTAAACATCCGCCATAGTTGCTGGAACCATGCTGGAAAGAACAATTAAACAATTTAAAAAAGGCCTTAATCGAGACCCACCACCACAGACAGACGTGCTTGTACTTGACATTCCAAAGGAGCACTTAATACCGGGTTCACCTTGAGTTAACCCTGACAAAAACAAGTTTCCACTCCACAGTCTTGTGTGTCGCTCGAGACACCGGGGGACAGATAAGCCTGTCAATCACGTCGACACAAACACAGCCAGAGGAGGCTGCTTTTTCTCAAACCGTCTGACAGGGTATGTTTAGTGTACCAGATCTGGGCTCAAAGCCAAATAGTAGCTGTTTTGTTTTAAATACTTTAGCTGCACTTGATTGAGTTAACCTCAATGGGACCAATGGAGTAGTCCCAAAAGTGCAACTGCAAATCCCGACCATCTGGCACTCTGAACACAGGTCTGGTTTGTACTTTTCTCTGACCTGTTTGAGCTGTAATGAAGGAGAGAGAAAGAGACAGATACACAGAGGCACAGAGAGAGACGGAGACACAAAGAGAGATGGAGATAGAGAGAGAGACGGAGACACAGAGAGACCGAGACACAGAGGGAGACAGAGATATACACTGCTCAAATAAAGGGAACACTAAAATAACACATCCTAGATCTGAATGACTGAAATATTCTTATTAAATACTTTTTTCTTTACATAGTTGAATGTGCTGACAACAAAATCACACAAAAATTATCAATGGAAATTCAAATGTATCAACCCATGGAGGTCTGGCTTTGGAGTCACAATCAAAATTAAAGTGGAAAACCACACTATAGGCTGATACAACTTTGATGTAATGTCCTTAAAACAAGTCCAAATGAGGCTCAGTAGTGTGTGTGGCCTCCACGTGCCTGTATGACCTACCTACAACACCTGGGCATGCTCCTGGTGAGTCTGGACAGCTCCTGGACAGTCTGTGGTGCAACTTGGCATTGGTGGATGGAGCGAGACATGATGTCCCAGATGTGCAGTCCATGGCATCAATGCCTTCCTCTTGCAGGAACTGCTGACACACTCCAGCCACATGAGGTCTAGCATTGTCTTGCATTAGGAGGAGCCCAGGGCCAACCGCACCAGCATATGGTCTCACAAAGGGTCTGAGGATCTCATCTTGGTACCTAATGGCAGTCAGGCTACTTCTGGCGAGAACATGGAGGGCTGTGCGGCCCCCCAAAGAAATGCCACCCCACACCATGACTGACCCACCACCAAACCGGTCATGCTGGAGGATGTTGCAGGCAGCAGAACGTTCTCCACGTCTGTCACATGTGCTCAGTGTGAACCTACTTTCATCTGTGAAGAGCACAGGGCGCCAGTGGCGAATTTGCCAATCTTGGTTTTCACTGGCAAATGCCAAACGTCCTGCACGGTGTTGGGCTGTAAGCACAACCCCCACCTGTGGACGTCGGGCCCTCATACCACCCTCATGGAGTCTGTTTCTGACCGTTTGAGCACACACATGCACATTTGTGGCCTGCTGGAGGTCATTTTGCAGGGCTCTGGTAGTGCTCCTCCTGCTCCTCCTTGCACAAAGGCGGAGGTAGCGGTCCTGCTGCTGGGTTGTTGCCCTCCTACGGCCTCCTCCACGTCTCCTGATGTACTGGCCTGTCTCCTGGTAACGCCTCCATGCTCTGGACACTACGCTGACAGACACAGCAAACCTTCTTGCCACAGCTCGCATTGATGTGCCATCCTGGATGAGCTGCACTACCTGAGCCACTTGTGTGCGTTGTAGACTCCGTCTCATGCTACCACTAGAGTGAAAGCATCGCCAGCATTCAAAAGTGACCAAAACATCAGCCAAAAAGCATAGGAACTGAGAAGTGGTCTGTGGTCACCACCTGCAGAACCACTCCTTTATTGGGAGTGTCTTGCTAATTGCCTATAATTTCCACCTGTTGTCTATTCCATTTGCACAACAGCATATGACATTTATTGTCAATCAGTGTTGCTTCCTAAGTGGACAGTTTGATTTCACAGAAGTGTGATTGACTTGGAGTACCATTGTGTTGTTTAAATGTTTTTTTGAGCAGTGTATAAAGGGACATAGCGAGAAGGAGACACAGAGAGAGAGACAGACACAGAGAGAGATGGAAACAGAGAGATACAGATACACAGAGAGGGATGGAGACACAGAGAGTGACAGAGAAAGAGAGACACAGAGAGACAGAGACAGAGAGAGACAGAGACAAAGAGAGAGACAGAGACACAGAGAGAGACAGAGACACAGAGAGAGACAGAGATCTGTACCCACACACATTGACTCAGTACCGGCACCCCGTGTATATAGCCTCATTATTGTTATTTTATTGTGTTATATATATACTGTATATATATTATTATTTTTATTTTTTTTACTTTTGTTTATTTAGTAAATATTTATATTTAGTAAACTCTATTTATTGAACTGCATAGTTGGTTAAGACCTTGTAAGTAAGCATTTCACAGTAAGGTCCAGATCTGTTGTATTCGACGCATGTGACTAATAACATTTGATTTGATTTGATTTGACACAGAGAGCCAGGGAGAGAGTGAGACATAGAGAGAGAGAGAGAGAGAGAGAGAGAGAGAGAGAGAGAGAGAGAGAGAGAGAGAGAGAGAGAGAGAGAGAGAGAGAGAGAGAGAGGGAGAGAGAGGGAGAGAGAGAGAGAGAGAGGGACAGGGAAAGAAAGAATGAGACAGACAGAGAGAGAGAGAGAGAGAGAGAGAGAGAGAGAGAGAGAGAGAGAGAGAGAGAGAGGAAAGAAAGAATGATACAGACAGAGAGAGAGAGAGAGAGAGAGAATGAGACACAGAGAGAGACAAACACAGAGGGAGAGGAGCTTTCCACTTTGACTTACCACCAAGCTGCTGTCCAGCGACAGTCTCTTTAGCTGCTCCCTCCTCTCCAGGTGTCTGTTCATGGTCCTCCTCTTCCACTGCAGCCCGCTGCCACGGCCCTGGGAGCCACTGTGGGAGGGGAGGAGTGGGGAGAAGAGGGGAGAAGCCAAATATCACTCTTTTGTACAGGAGAGACATTACCCTTGGTCCTCCCAGTTGGCTGATGGGTACATCAGTAGTGAGGCTGTAGTGCGTTAGTAGAGCTCAGAGTCCATGTTATATTTTGCGTCTTTGAAGCTGAGAAGGCGGCACCGCCACGCTCCCTCTCTCTCTCCTTCTCCCTCTACCTCACCCTTTCTATCTCTCCCTCCTCTTTCCTGGCTGCCCGCCCTATCTCTCGCTTATTCCCTACCGCTTCTCTCGCTCTGTTATTGTTGTGCTGCCCGCCTGCTCGCTCTGCTAACCTGATAGCAACCGGAAGTGTTGGAGAGAGGGAGAGGGAGAGCCTCACTCCACTGATCATCCCTGAGTTTATACGTTTTCTGTCCCCCTCCCTCCCTTCTCCTACTCCATGTTTTCATAGGCTTCTCCAAACAGAGCTGGGAACCAGCGCGACCGGGCCAATGCAGGCTAAGGGAGAAAATAAACAGTTCACTTCACGCATACTACTCCTCTACAAAGAGCAGGCTCTGTGCCTCCGCTCAGCCCTGCCACAGAGTAAGCACACAACCTCCTCATCAGTGAAGCACCCGGGTCAAAGGTCGCATAATGACCGCCAAGGGTTAGGGACGTTCTGTCATGACCGCTGTACAGTATGTAATGTATGGATTCTGTGTGTGTGTGTGTGTGTGTGTGTGTGTGTGTGTGTGTGTGTGTGTGTGTGTGTGTGTGTGTGTGTGTGTGTGTGTGTGTGTGTGTGTGTGTGTGTGTGTGTGTGTGTGTGTGTGTGTGTGTGTAATTACAGTGTGTTACGTATTCTAGGAGCCACTTCAAAAGAGAAAATATCTCTTTTGATTCAACAGCAACTTACACTTGAGTCTGTGTAAATTTCTTTGGGTACTGAATACAATTCATCTCTTTTAATGCTGAATTATTCCAGGTTTACTTGCCTCGCAGAATGTCTTCTAACCACATCCCCTTGGTCCCAAGGCCCTCTGTCTCTGGCTTGTCTGTTCCACCCTGTCTGAGACTTCAATGGCTTGACTACACTTGTCAGTCAGTATACTGACGTCAAAATGCTACGCTACATCCAATGTCAATCTCCCATATCCAAAAGTTTCAGTCAATATACTGCTAATATCCAGGTAGCATTTCACACCCACACAGAAATTGTTCATCTCAAACCCAATTGACTACTCACTGCTCTTACCCCAGCACCGGTGAAACTGGTTGAGATTACTGCACCTGTACATAGCCCACCTATAATTTAGCCCAAACAACTACCTCTTTCCCAACTGTATTTAATTAATTTATTTATTTTGCTCCTTTGCACCCCATTATTTTTATTTCTACTTTGCACATTCTTCCATTGCAAAACTACCATTCCAGTGTTTTACTTGCTATATTGTATTTACTTTGCCACCATGGCCTTTTTTGCCTTTACCTCCCTTCTCACCTCATTTGCTCACATTGTATATAGACTTGTTTATACTGTATTATTGACTGTATGTTTGTTTTTACTCCATGTGTAACTCTGTGTCGTTGTATCTGTCGAACTGCTTTGCTTTATCTTGGCCAGGTCGCAATTGTAAATGAGAACTTGTTCTCAACTTGCCTGCCTGGTTAAATAAAGGTGAAATAAATAAAAAATAAAAGATGACATCATTACACCCAGAAACTGGTTGAAATGACGTCATTATGATGACATGTCTCCCAGTCTTGCCGGGTTGGTCAGCCCATTTTTGCTGTTCTACATCTAAACGTGGAAGGAAGGGGATTGATCAACGACAGGACAGGGCGTCATGCAGGCTTACTCTGGTTATGCCACCAGCACAGATGGTTTCTGTTCTTCTTCATTTCTCCCTGATGATCTTACATTCAGTAGTTTTGACGACAATCAAACCTGGGTTCAAATACTATTTGAAATGATTTCAAATACTTTAGCTGGATTCCATTGAGCTTGCCTGGAGCAACGGAACCAATAGAATTGTCACAAAACTACAAAACCTGCCCCATCTGGTAGGCTAAAACAAATGTCCAAAGTCACTGAAATTATTCAAATAGTATCTGAACCCAGGTCTGATTCCTTTGTGTGCCAGGACATTACGTTCAGCTGTAATTCTCATACCATGTTAAGATTACATTTCAGTTAGTGCCTTCTCTCTAAAGACAAGACTAGATGTAAAGCCCCCACGCTTCCTCCGGACGCCCAGATAGGGATTGTGGGTAATCAAGAGCAAATGATTAAAATGGATTAACGTTTGAACTTGACTGCCCTGACTCAAAAAACATAATAGATTAACCAGTCAGTCAAATGCGATGACACCATTTCGCTTGAAGGTAGGGGAGGGGAGTCCGGAAATTAGAAACCAGAGAAATACGTTTACGCTGAGCGGTGAGAGCCTCTGATGAAGCCGTGCAGCTTATGCCCAGTCTTCGTTGAAATGAATGGGGGGCATTTCACGCTCGGCAAAAGTCACGGTTGTGGTGTAGCAGTTCAGTAAGGTTGTATAGAAACAGGTGGTCGATAGGAGGTTGTGAAGCTGAGCCAAACACATTTGGAGTCAGATATGAGAATGGGAAAGGTAGGGAAACGCGATAACGTACAATGACAAAACCCAATGGTTGAATAAAGCAACTGACTCTCGATCTTGGATAAGCAGCTTCTGACATGGTCAAGTTTGGAGAAATATATGCAACTGGCCAAAAGCAAAGGAGAGAAAACGCACGAGGCAGGATGTCCGTCTGTAGGCCAGTGTCCTACATCACCAGCCGAATGGTGAAAAGACTACAATAACATGTGTCTATGTAAATGCGCCACGTGATATTTTACAAAGACGTCAGATTCAAACGTCTGTGGTAACGTCAATGAAAAGGCCAAGTGGTTGGAAATGTCCCCAATGGAGCTCAGGGATATTATTTCATACAATTACAATGCCAAGGGTCGTGGGTTCGATTCCCGCTAGGGCCACCCATATGTAAAAGGTATGCATGCAAGACTGTAAGTCGCTTTGGATAAAAGGGTCTGCTAAATGGCATATATTATTATTATTATTAAGATTATTATTATTATAATTTTATGTAACAGAGGTGGTTCAGTGAACATACACTTGTGTGATGAGTAACCTTTTTGGTGTGATTGGCACATTTGGGATAGTCCTGAAGAATTGGTTATAGACTTTAGCTCAGAGGGCTAACACTGTCCTGAGACTTGGGTTTGATACCCAGTCTATCCCATATGCTGTAGAAGCTGTTGGAGTCTCACCAGTCTGTTTATTGGCCAAGGGAACTCAGCAGCATAAATAGGCCATAGAATACTAGGAACAGATTACGTCGGTGATGATCTCTGGCCCAAGCGATCATCATGAAATACAATCCCACGGGGACCTCCCTATCCTCATCTCCCGATCTCCTCATACACCACAGCCCCTCCTTTCTCTAAATGATTTACACCAAACCCAATTACCACTGTGTAAAACCAGTCTTCTGTTGGGGGCGGCACAGGGACAACAAAGAGAGACACACGTCTACGGCCATATTACGCGCTCGTCCCAGCCGGTAAGACAGTAAGTCAGCCAGCCAGCAAGTCAGCCTGGTTGAATAGATGCAATCAAAGGTCCACGGACAATCCTGACATCTGGGAGTCTTTGTGTACACCCCTAATTAGATGCCAGGGTGGAGGTGGAGGCGGCTCTGAGGGTTATGGAGGGGGGAAACCACTCTTTTTAACATCTGCTGAGGGAGAAACTAGGAGGAGGGGGGGGGTGCTTTTGGGGTTGCACAGGGGTGGACCAGAGAGGTGAGAGGCTGGCTGAGGATAATGAGAAAAGAAAATAGCATTATGATCACTTATATACAATTGTAATAAGGTATACATCACTTAAATGACATATGCACTGTGATAGGTTATTGTTCTGTGGATGCACTGATCCATCAACAGATGTAGGATCTTGATCTAATCATTATTTTGTTGCTGAGAATTTTCCTTCACAGCAAGAAATGCAAACTTGTAATGTATTCAATGTTTAAGAAAAATGCATCCAAAGTTTACAATTTCCACTTGAAAAATGTCAGACTTGATTTGCCCTAACGAAAAATGTATCAACCCTTACACAAAATGTCCATAAATTATAATCTACATAATAATTCCGGTTGCGCCATTTTCCTGCTGTAGCAACCTGGCTCAAATTAAGATCCTTCATCTGTATGGTGTTCTGCTGTTGAATATCAGAAAATTATAGACATTGTCTAGGTATGTTATTCATTCAGGTTCTATTTGATGGTGAATTTGGGATATCTTAAGTATCAGCTGATGAAATGAAACTCTTGTTTTAATTCACATACACTACTGTTCAAAAGTCTGGGTTCACTTAGAAATGTACTTGTTTTTGAAAGAAAAGCTATTTTTTGTCCGTTAAAAGAACTTCAAATTTATCAGAAATACAGTGTAGGCATTGTTAATGTTGTAAATTACTATTGTAGCTAGAAATGGCAGATTTTTTATGGAATATCTACATAGGTGTACAGAGGCCCATTATCAGCAACCATCACTCCCATGTTCCAATGGCATGTTGTGATAGCTAATCTAAGTTTATAATTTTAAAAGACTAATTGATCATTAGAAAACCCTTTTACAATTATTTTAGCACAGCTGAAAAATTTTGTCCTAATTAAAGAAGTCATAAAACTGGCCTTCTTTAGACTAGTTGAGTATCTGGAGCATAAGCAATTTTAGGTTCGATTACAGGCTCAAAATGGCCAGAAACAAATAACTTTCTTCTGAAACTCGTCAGTCTATTCTTGTACTGAGAAATGAAGGCTATTCCATGCGAGAAATTGGCAAAGAAACTGACGATCTCGTACAACGCTGTGTACTACTCCCTTCTCAGAACAGCGCAAACTGGCTCTAACCAGAATAGAAAGAGGAGTGGGAGGCCCAGGTGCACAAGTGAGCAAGAGGACAAGTACATTACAGTGTCTAGTTTGAGAAACAGACGCCTCACAAGTCCTCAACTGGCAGCTTCATTTAATAGTACCCACAAAATCAGTCTCAACGTCAACAGTGAAGAGGCGACTCCGGGATGCTGAGTTCCTCTGTCCAGTGTCTGTGTTCTTTTGCCCATCTTAATCTTTTCTTTTTATTGACCAGTCTGAGATATGGCTTTTTCTTTGCAACTCTGCCTAGAAGGCCAGCATCCCAGAGTCGCCTCTTCAATGTTGACGTTGAGACTGGTGTTTTGTGGGTACTATTTAAGGAAGCTGCCAGTTGAGGACTTGTGAGGCCCTCTCTTTCTCAAACTAGACACTCTAATGTACTTGTTCTCTTGATCACGTGTGCACCGAGGGCCTCCCACTCCTCTTTCTATTCTGGTTAGAGCCAGTTTGCGCTGTTCTGTGTAGGGAGTAGTACACAGCGTTGTACGAGATCTTCAGTTTCTTTGCCAATTTCTCGCATGGAATAGCCTTCATTTCTTAGAACAAGAATAGACTGATGGGTTTCAGAAGAAAGTTCTTTGTTTCTGGCCCTTTTGAGTCTGATGACTCACAAGTGTGTGTCAGAGACATTGCTGCCCTTTGTACCCATACAGTTAAACATTCACCTACTCTTATTCCCATTTCTCCACTAAGCAAAGAACCGTACACCAATAAGGCCGCTTTATAGAGGGATAGATCAAACAGAGATATCCATTGGTTGTTGTCGCTTGAACTTTAAACCCCAAACTATTTCTATTGGAGGAACAAACGTTTTGGCTACAAATGATTACACCCACAATCACCATTACATTTTGCCATTTCCTCTGAGCTGAATACAAGTGAACGTCTGATAAATGTTTGGTGTTGTGTGTTGGCAGTTGAACATTATTGGTCATAACACATCACGAAACACAATGACCGACTCGGTCGGCAAACACCATCTGGTCTCTCAGTGCCATATAAATTCTCAGAGAGAATGATTCCAGACATGCGTTCTGTTGCATGAGTTCTCAATTAGCACTTTCATCTATCACATAATGCAATGAAAACAAGAGGAAAATGGACTCTCACGTCGAAAGAAAAACCCAATTGGCGAGGTAGTATGTGTGTCCCAAATAGCACTATATGGGGAATATGGTACCATTTTGGATACAGCCTGGATCAATACCACCCCCCCAAAAAAGAAAAATGAGCTTGCCAGGAAGTGTCAGTCAGCCTGGGATGGATAGCGATGGTTGACATTGATTGGAGCACCGGCCCCTGCCCCGGGACCCTATTTATATTGTCTGTGTGTTTGAATGGAGGAGGGCTATAAAGGAAAGGGGGTCAGGCTGGAACCCGGAACCACCCCCCAGCCAAGGCCTCGTTTTGTGAATGATTCATCCAGATTGCTCAGGCAGGGTGCAGAATGAATGGGGAGGATAATTATACATTGGAGATTTGAGAGAGAGGAGTCTAGGCTACCTCCTAATTCCCAGATAGCTATTACTTTTCAATCATTGAGATGTGGGGGGGTAAGCATGATGTGAATGTGAGGGTATAGAAAGAGAGAGATTGCTTTGGCAATGTCAACGTATGTTTCCCATGCCAATAAAGCCCTCAAATTGAAATTGAATTGAGAGAGAGAGAGAAACAGAGAGAGAGAGAAACAGAGCGAGAGAGACACAGAGAGAGAGACTCAGAGAGAGAGAGAGAGAGAGAGGGGGGGACACTGAGAGAGAGAGAAACAGAGAGAGAGAGAAAGACAGAGAGAGCGAGAGGGAGAGAGACAGAGCGAGAGAGAGAGAGTGAGAGGGAGAGAGCAAGTGAGAGAGAGAGAGAGTGTGAGAGAGAGAGAGAGCAAGTGAGAGGGAGAGAGCAAGTGAGAGAGGGAGAGAGAGAGTGAGAGAGAGAGTGTGAGAGAGAGAGAGAGAGAGAGAGAGAGAGAGAGAGAGAGAGAGAGAGAGAGAGAGAGAGAGAGAGAGCAAGTGAGAGAGGGAGAGAGAGAGAGAGAGAGAGAGAGAGAGATTTGTGACCTGTTGCCACGAGAAAAAGGCAACCAGTGAAGAACAAACACCATTGTAAATACAACCCATATTTATGCTTATTTATTTTATCTTGTGTCCTTTAATTATTTGTACGTTGTGTATATATGTATGTATATATATATATATATATATGTATGTATATATATATATATATATATATATATATGTATATGTATGTGTATATATATATATATATGTATATATGTATATATATATATATATATATATATATATATATATATATATATAATATGACATTTGTAATGTCTTTACTGTTTTGAAACTGTTGTATGTGTAATGTTTACTGTTAATTTTTGTTGTTTTTCACTTTATATATTCACTTTGTATGTTGTCTACCTCACTTGCTTTGGCAATGTTAACACATGTTTCCCATGCCAATAAAGCCCTTGAATTGAATTGAATTGAATTGAGAGAGTGAGAGTGAGAGAGAGAGAGATTGAGTGAGCAGGAGAGAGAGGGAGAGAGAGAGAGCAAGAGGGAGGGCGGGAGAGGAATGGAGAGCAAGAGGGAGGGAAGGAGAGCAAGAGAGACAGAGCGAGAGAGAGCAAGAGCAAGAGGGAGGGAGGGAGAGGGATGGAGAGCAAGAGGGAGGGAAGGAGAGCAAGAGAGAGAGAGCGAGAGAGAGAGAGTGAGAGCAAGAGAGAGAGAGAGTGAGAGCAAGAGAGAGAGAGAGAGGTCCATCTGTGTGGCAGGCTAGCAGCACAGATGGCGTATGATGATCAGTCCAATATGTTCTCAACCTCCTGTCTCTTTAGCTCGGGTAGTGCACTACTACTGACCAGAACCCATTGGGCTTTGGTCAAAAGTAGCACACTACCCGAGAATAGGGTGCCATTTGGGACAAGGTTTGAGACAGACAGACAGACAGACAGACAGACAGACAGACAGACAGACAGACAGACAGACAGACAGACGGACAGACGGACGGACAGACGGACAGACGGACAGACGGACAGACGGACAGACCAAAAGTCATCATGGTATTAGAGATACGTACAAAAAGTTTAATTATCTCCAAGATTAAACACTTATGTAATTTTAGTTTGCTTAAAGATGTACATTGTCATTGCTCTCTACAAAATCTGCCAACCACTTGCTTCCCTAAGGCGCCTTGGTCAAAAGTACTGTTGTGCACTATCCTGTAAATGGAATAGGGTGTGATTTGGGACACAGCCAATGTGTTTACTCGCTGTTGCTGCCCTTCTGTATCACTGTACTGTTTTAACATGCTGTTGTCGGGGTGAAGCTTTAACTGGGCTATAGCTACAGCCTTTCTCAGCAAGGTGTAACAATGACAGTGGCACTGTTAAATGGTAAAGGTCAAAGATACAAGCACTTTGAGATTGTCTACAGGCTGATATGTGTAAAAAACAAAAGCAAAGGATGTATGTGAGACCTTTGAATGTGCATGCGTGTGTATGTGCATGTGTGTGTGGCTGGGAGGGGGGGGTTGTTGTGTGTGTGTGTGTATGTGTGTGTCCACAAGGCCAGGAGGATTGGATATGGAAAAACAAACAGAGCTAGGCCAGGGCCAATGAGACAGCTGAAGGAGACAGACAGCAGAGACAGAGAGCTGAGTGAGGAACAACAGGTTGTACACAAAGCAGAGCTCCCTATAGGGTCTAGTTAACACATGGGGAGTGTAGGGGGAATTAACTGGAGAAGACAGGAAGTGTCATCAAACAACTTGCCATGTGATCAAGGCGTTCCACAGTGTTGATTTATACACACACACACATTCTGTAAATACATATGCTATATACACACTTACACACACACACACACACACACACACACACACACACACACACACACACACACACACACACACACACACACACACACACACACACACACACACACACACACACACAGCTGTGTGAGATACAGGATGGGTGTGAGTTATTGAGCAAGTCATGTGCTACGTGTGAGCTCACTCCTAAGAGATGAACAGACAGACATTTGTTACATTCCGATCCGCATTCTATCGAGTGTGTTTTTATTACAACCCTCGCCCGACGCCCTTTCTAACACGTTGTAAGTCGGCTCAGGGTTTTACACCTAACGTAGCTGACCCTATTTGTAGAGGGGGGAGGGGGGGAATTGTTCATGTTGTGTTGCCTTTCAACAGGTTAAATATGGGAGTGTTGCTGTGCTGTAGATGTCTCAGCCAGAGACACACACACATGTGACACATTTCAAATGAAATATGCTTGCTCTGTTAAGAAAAAGCCTAGGAGCATCTGGCAAAATGAATTGACATATTTTTGCTCTGCGCTCATGTCACGTGCAATAAAACATGAACTGCAAATACTGCATTAAACACGACATAGGGAAACAATCTACTGTAACTGATAGAAATTTAATTGAATTCTAATGAATATCCTTAATTTCTACGACAGTGACACAAGACTTCAAACTCCCTTCAAAACTCACAAACTCATTGCTGGTCTATGGAAGAAAACGTGTTGTGCCACTGCGCCACTGCACACAAGTTCATTAGGGTTGCTTAGGTTGAAGCTTTTCATCAAAACAATGAGCGTAATGTCATCGTCTAGCTCATCAGGGATTCAACGCTGCAGAAACACATTTCCCTCCACCGATCGCACCCCAAACACAGGCCCTTAGGAAGACCTTATTACATCCTGAAACAAATCAGATGGGTTTCCTGCCTTCGGGCCAGCGCTGGGTTCAAATAGTGCTTCAGAATCATTTCAAATGCTTTAGCCGGCGCTTGATGAGATTTCCTGATGCAATGGAACCAACTGAAAAGTCCCACCCACCACCTGGCACTCCAGGCAAATGCTCCAAGTGTTTGAACAATTTTAATAGCATTTGAACCCAGGTCTGCTTGGGACTTTCAATCACAATGTCCAGCATGTGTAGCCTAGCCCCAGCTGCCCTGCTGACAGGAACATGACTGGGCTGCGGTCTGTCTCTCTCATCATGGCAGCTGGTTAGGAAAAGAAACAGAAAAACACTGAAGTCCAAAGGGACACTGCATGTATCACACCAAGCTGTGTGAGCACAGGGATCTTCCAAGCCTTGTCTATGTTAATACATAAGTTATGCCTGCTGGGTATGTGGCCACATTTGGAATGTGTGTAAGCAATTTGATCCTGACCTGTTTGCTCCTCTCTCTCTCTCTCTCTCTCTCAAATGCAAATTATCGCACCAATTACCCATGGCCCTGTGTGTCCGTGTCAACGTGCGTCAGAAAATGAGCATCTATAACTTACGTCTTGCCTGGCAAATCCTCTGCTTCACTCAACAGGTTGGCAGCAGCCTCTGATAAGTCTACATCAGACGTTGTAACATGGAATTCCCTTTGAAGGTGGCTGGAAACATGCTCCTTTGGTAAATTCCCAGTGAGGAGTAGAAGGGGAGACTGAGCGAACACAAACTCACTCTGGCTTGCCAGACTGGTGCTCTGCAAACACCCTGCTACTTGTAACGAGGGAGGGAGGAGGGAGGGAGGGGGGTGGTGTGGGTGAAAAGAAGTTCCACATTACATCATGTGCAGCTGTTGACAGGCCAGTGTTTATTAACTAACTGTCATGAGCCATGGGATCTGTTGCTGCAGGATTCACACCCCGGCTTGCCACACACTCACATGCATGCACGCAAACACACACACACACGCACGCACGCACGAGATCACACGAGCGCACCAGTGGAGGCTGCTGAGGGGAGAACGGCTCCTAATAATGTGCTGGAACATAGCAAATGGAATGGCATCAAACACCTGGAAACCATGTATTGGATGTATTTGATACCATTCTGCTCCAGCCAATACCACGAGCCCGTTCACCCCAGTTAAGGTGCCACCAACCTCCTGTGTCACGCACACACATACGCATGTGCACACACACTTGCACGCAGACAGGCAGTAGGTGGGCCTACACACACATACAGTAGCAGACACTGACTCAAACGCAACATGCTAATGGAACATAATATAACACAACTTCACAATTACACGGCGACTGAATGATACCAGACTATGATTTATCACTTTCACATATTTATGGCAAAGTTAAAGAAACCACACAACTCAAATCAAAATTGCATGTCACATTCTTCACAGTTGTAGACTAACAGTGAAATGCTTACTCAACTCTATGCACAATGACTACTTTTAACAATTTCCACAGAAAATTGTATGTATAGTTTGGTAACTATACATAAATGTTCAAAAACGTTTGAATATCTACTCCAAATGAAGAAAGAATGGTCTGTCAGCTATGATATAACAACCTGAGTTTGAAAAAAATCTATTTTGGTTATTGACAGTAAGTGAAGTGGATTAACACCCGGTAACAGAATGATGGTAACAGAATGACGTCAAAATTATGAATGTCATTCTCTTTATGGTGATGTATACTGAATAGACACAAAGGTAGAACCAGTGATATCATGCTTTGCATGTTTGGATATTATTCCACACACTGGCTATTATTCTAATGAGCTCCACCCCCAAACAAGACCAAATTCATCTGTACCAATCACAGATGACTGTGTTTCACAAGTTTGGACATCACAGTATAGTATAGTATAGTATAGTATAGTACAGTAGAGCATAGTATAGTACAGTGTCTAGTTAAATAAAAATACATTTAAAAAATACAGTAAATTATATGTACTCTAGTGTGCTCTACTAGTGTGCTCTACTGTACAGTACTAAACTCTACTGTACAGTACGGTACAGTACTGTGTTGTACTGACCTCTACTCTACTATACTTTACTTTGACCACCACGCGACAGAAAGAGAAAGAAAACAGTTATGAGCTGAACATAACAGTATGCCAGTGGAAGAGAGGACAGTAGCAGGTGACTCAGCTGTGGTGTGTGACTACTATGAATTCCCATTGTAGCCAATTGAGTTGTTGTCATTCTGTTACGGATTTTTTTAGTCATCTCGTTACCCGATTTGGTAACAGAATGAAGCATTTGAACCACTTAATAAGTCATTGCAAAAAGTGATTTTCAGGTGAACAAAAGAGAAGAGCAGTTGCAGATACAGTCAACCATAAATCATTTCAGGTTAAATTACAAGTTGCAGCAGGGATACACCTCCAGCACACAAGCAGAGAAACTGTCTCTGCCACACGGAAACGAGACGAGAGCCAAAGTGCTGGAGTTCTGAGCCAAAACAACAAAAACAGTGTTGCTGCGCAAATACTTTTGGACCTCACTGTATATGTTAACAGACAGTACCAGATGTTCTGTAAACACCAGCCGGAGAGGCTGTGGAGGAAGACAACATCAGCGGCTACAGAATCACACCATTTCACAGAGAAACGATCGGTGTACCGCCAGTCTGACGTCAATCACCATCAACAGATATCAGTTTAATATGTCAAGTACAGCATCAAGCCTCGTGTTCATCAACCCGTGACACAAATGAGTGTCACAAATACAACACTTTTAAAATCACTTGTATTACAGACAGTGAAAACATATAAATATGTATTGTGTTCATTGTGTTCATTACACCTAACGGAATATAAACTTCATTTTGTCTTAAATATTCCCCATTACGATCATAAACCAAATTGCTATCAGTAAAAACACTATAACTAATTGTTAGTTCTACCTTTACTTGTTCATTCTGTGAGCTTTCATTATCTGCCGTCCTCATGAGGGAGAGAAATGAGAAAATGTCTACAAGACACAGTGCCTTCGGAGAGTACTCAGACCCCTTGACTTTTTCCACATTCTGTTTACGTTACAGCCTTGTTCTAAAATGTCCTCAGCAATCTACACACAATACCCTATAATAACAAAGCCAAACAGGTTTTGGGAAATGTATTAAACATTTAAAAAATCTACATAAGTATTTAGACCCTTTGCTATGAGACTTGAAATTGAGTTCAGGTGCATCCTGTTTCCATTGATCATTCTTGAGATGTTTCTACAACTTGATTGGAGTCCACCTGTGATAAATTCAATTGATTGGACATGATTTGGAAAGGCACACACCTGTCTATATACTCTCCCACAGTTGACAGTGCATGTCAGAGCAAAATACAAGCCATGAGGTCGAAGGAATTGTCTGTAGAGCTCAGAGACAGGATTGTGTCGAGGCACAGATCTGGGGAATGGTACCAAAACATTTCTGCAGCATTGAAGATCCCCAAGAACACAGTGACCTCCATCATTCTTAAATGGAAAAAGTTTGGAACCACCAAGACTCTTCCTAGAGCTGGCAGCCTGGCCAAACTGAGCAATCGGGTGAGAAGGGCCTTCTGGAAGGTTCTCCCATCTCCACAGAACTTAGAACCCTCTGTGGAGATGGGAGAACCTTCCAGAAGGACAACCATCTCTGCAGCACTGCTCCAATCAGGCCTTTATGGTAGAGTGGCCAGACAGAAGCCACTTCTCAGTAAAAGGCACATGGCAGCCCGCT
Source organism: Oncorhynchus keta (assembly GCF_023373465.1). Lineage (NCBI taxonomy): Eukaryota > Metazoa > Chordata > Actinopteri > Salmoniformes > Salmonidae > Oncorhynchus > Oncorhynchus keta. The sequence continues at coordinate 13,172,837 of NC_068457.1, read as the reverse complement.
CAGAGTTTGCCAAAACTCTGAGACCACGAGATTGAACTCTTTGGCCTGAATGCCAAGCGTCACATCTGGAGGAAACCTGGCACCATCCCTATGGTGAAGCCTGGTGGTGGCAGCTTCATGCTTTGGGGATGTTTTTCAGCGGCGGAGACTGGGAGACTAGTCAGGATCGAGGGAAAGGTGAACGGAGCAAAATACAGAGAGATCCTTGATGAAAACCTGCTCCAGAGCGGTCAGGACCTCAGACTGGGGCGAAGGTTCACCTTCCAACAGGACAACGGCCCTCAGCACACAGCCAGGACAAGGCAGGAGTGGCTTCGGGACAAGTCTCTGAATGTCCTTGAGTGGCCCAGCCAGAGCCCAGACTTAAACCCGATCGAACATTTCTGGCAAGACCTGACCATGGCTGTGCAGCAACACAACCCTATCCAACATGACAGAGGATCCGCAGAGAAGAATGGGAAAAACTCCCCAAATAAAGATGTGCCAAGCATGTAGTGTCATACCCAAGAAAACTCAAGGCTGTAATCACTGCCAAAGGTGCTTCAACAAAGTACTGAGTAAAGGGTCTGAATACTTGTGTAAATTTGATATTTCAAATTTTTTATAAATTTGCAAAAATGTATAAACCTGTTTTTGCTTTGTCCTTATGGGATATTGTGTGTAGACTGTAGAGGGGAAACAGTTTTTAAATACATTTTAGAATAAGGCTGTAACATAACAAAATGTGGGAAAAGTCAAAGGATCTGAATACTTCCCGAAAGCACGATAAGTGGGTTTTTGGTAACAGAATGACAAGATACTAGGCAATATTTCTGTAAGAAATTATTTCTGTAAAACAAAGTGTCGATATTGATATATGGCAGGGGTCTTTCCTTCAACAATATTGTGTTTTGATGTATTTCTAATACTTTTCAAGACTTTTTCTATTAGATGTTTTTTAAGACCCCTTTTCCAACTTGTTTGATCAGAAAGAAAAGCCTTTGCTTATTCCAAATGTATACAGTGGGGCAAAAAGTATTTAGTCAGCCACCAATTGTGCAAGTTCTCCCACTTAAAAAAAGATGAATGTAATGTAATTTTCATCATAGGTACACTTCAACTATGACAGACAAAATGAGAAAACAAAAACAGAAAATCACATTGTAGGATTTTTTATTAATTTGTTTGCAAATTATGGTGGAAAATAAGTATTTGGTCAATAACAAAAGTTTATCTCAATACTTTGTTATATACCCTTTGTTGGCAATGACAGAGGTCAAACCTTTTCTGTAAGTCTTCACACACTGTTGCTGGTATTTTGGCCCATTCCTCCATGCAGATCTCCTCTAGAGCAGTGATGTTTTGGGGCTGTTGCTGGGCAACAAGGACTTTCAACTCCCTCCAAAGATTTTCTATGGGGTTGAGATCTGGAGACTGGCTAGGCCACTCCAGGACCTTGAAATTCTTCTTACGAAGCCACTCCTTCGTTGCCCGGGTGGTGTGTTTAGGATCATTGTCATGCTGAAAGACCCAGCCACGTTTCATCTTCAATGCCCTTGCTGATGGAAGGAGGTTTTCACTCAAAATCTCATGATACATGGCCCCATTCATTCTTTCCTTTACGCGGATCAGTCGTCCTGGTTCCTTTGCAGAAAAACAGCCCCAAAGCTTGATGTTTCCACCCCCATGCTTCACAGTAGGTATGGTGTTCTTTGGATGCAACTCAACTCAACTAATTCTTTGTCCTCCAAACACGACGAGTTGAGTTTTTACCAAAAAGTTATATTTTGGTTTCATCTGACCATATGACATTCTCCCAATCTTCTTCTGGATCATCAAAATGCTCTCTAGCAAACTTCAGACGGGCCTGGACATGTACTGGCTTAAGCAGGGGGACACGTCTGGCACTGCAGGATTTGAGTCCCTGGCGGCGTAGTGTGTTACTGATGGTAGGCTTTGTTACTTTGGTCACAGCTCTCTGCAGGTCATTCACTAGGTCCCCCCGTGTGGTTCTGGGATTTTTGCTCACCGTTCTTGTAATCATTTTGACCCCACGGGGTAAGATCTTGCGTTGAGCCCCAGATCGAGGGAGATTATCAGTGGTCTTGTATGTCTTCCATTTCCTAATAATTGCTCCCACAGTTGATTTCTTCAAACCAAGCTACTTACCTATTGCAGATTCAGTCTTCCCAGCCTGGTGCAGGTCTACAATTTAGTTTCTGGTGTCCTTTGACAGCTCTTGGGTCTTGGCCATAGTGGAGTTTGGAGTGTGACTGTTTGAGGTTGTTGACAGGTGTCTTTTATACTGATAACAAGTTCAAACAGGTGCCATTAATACAGGTAACGAGTGGAGGACAGAGGAGCCTCTTAAAGAAGAAGTTACAGGTCTGTGAGAGCCAGAAATCTTGCTTGTTTGTAGGTAACCAAATACTTATTTTCCACCATAATTTGCAAATAAATTCATTAAAAATCCTACAATCTGATTTTCTGTTTTTTCATTTTGTCTGTCATAGTTGAAGTGTACATATGATGAAAATTACAGGCCTCTCTCATCTTTTTAAGTGGGAGAACTTGCACAATTGGTGGCTGACTAAATACTTTTTTGCCCCACTGTATATTACTTAATAAAACATTTGACACCAAATTTGATGTGCTCCTATGAACTTCCCGTTTACTGCTAATGGGACTTCTACAAAGAAATGCCCACCAATTTACACAGACTCGCCCATATCATGAACAATCACATTTACTCTACTCATACGCACATAATTATGTCGTGTTCTTCTATCCTCGTGGGGACCTACAATTCATTTCCATTCAAAATCCTATTTTCTCTAACCCCTAACCATAACCCTTACCCTAACCTGAACCCTTAACCCATAACGCTAACACAAACCCTAACTACTAACCTCTAACCCTAATTCTTACCCCTAAGTTTAAAATAGCGTTTGTCCTCATGGGGACGTGGGAAATGTCCCCACAAGGGATACGTTCCCTTGTTTTACTGTCCTTGTGGGGACTTTGGGGGATTTTAGGTCCCCACAAGGATGGAATCCAACCATATATGCTATACTTACTTCTCAAGAGCTCTGTTGGTTAGTTTTTGATTACGCTAGGTAGCTAGCTGACTTGAGTCTGTCTGACCAGCAAGCGTTACTATGTCTCTCTCTCAGGCTTCAACTGTGGCAAACCAAGCAAGGCCCAGCTGCATTCCTTAAGCGTCTGGGCCTGGCGTAGACCCCAGTCTCTCAGAAGGTTTAAAGTGTTTATCTTTTTTTCTCTCTTTCTCATTTAAAGGGAGACACATGACTCACAGCTTTACTGCCAACCAGATTTTTCTACTATCATGCTGATTTGAAACTACTGGTCTGGGCTATTATTCACAAACTCAAGAGAGCTGTTAGTTGTGCTGATCTAGGATCAGTTTAGAAGTGCTGATCTAGGGTCAGTTTAGCCTTTTAGATAATGATGAGCTTGATTTTATGGACAGCACTCTTACTCTTAGACTATTTCTGAATATGGGCCCAAAGGCTGTATGTCTCAAGTGTCTAAAACTAGGAGTGCTGATCTAGGATCAGGATTCTCCCTGTCCATATAAATTAATCAATATGATCCAAAATACAAAACAGATCCTAGATTAGCACTCCTACTCTTAGATAGAAGCCCTGGAGTCATACTCATTAAGTGTTATTAGTTAAAATTTTGACAGGGAGGGGATCCTAGATCAGCCCTCATGCTAGTAAGACTACAGTATTTCCAAATAAGGACCCTGGTCTGCTTTTCATTGGGGCTCCCCACAGAATGTCTGCTTCTTAACACTTTAAGCATTCCTCACCACAGACCCATAATAAAGTAGACAAGGGGCACACTGACAGAAACCATCAGACCGGGTCACGTCACCCACTGTTTGTCATCACAGTCGGCGAGCACAAATGCACCGATTCAGCCTCTCTAAATGCCTCTGTTGCATACCTTGTGGCCACGAATGCAATAATTTTTAGATAGATTCCACACTGTTTTTGCATTCCTCCTCTCGTAGCTCATTGCATTGCTGTGCTGTCGGCAAGAGATGTCGTGGAGACCCGTGACATTGGCTGTCAAAGCGAGGCTGGGATGTGGTTGACTCGGTTGAAGAAACATACATTGGTGTTGACTCTTGGACTGTCACGCCCTGACCTTAGAGAGCCTTTTTATGTCACTATTTGGTTTGGTCAGGGTGTGACTTGGGTGGGCATTCTATGTCCTTTATTTCTATGATTTGTGTTTCTATGTGTTGGCCGGGTATGGTTCTCAATCAGGGACAGCTGTCTATCGTTGTCTCTGATTGGGAATCATACTCAGGTGGCCCCTTTTCCCACCTTTCAGTGTGGGTAGTTAACTTTGTTTGTGGCACTTAGCCCTGTTAAGCTTCACGGTTGTTTTGTTATTTGGATACACAATGGGTCTTATATCTTAAGGCAGTGGGTCCCAAACTTTTTATAGTCCCGTACACCTTCAAACATTCAACCTCTGGCTGCGTACCGCCTCTAGCACCAGGGTCAGCGCACTCTTAACTGTTGTTTTTTGCCATCATTGTAAGCCTGCCGCACACACACTATACAATACATTTACAAAACATAAGGATGAGTGTGAGTTTTTGTCACAACCCGGCTCGTGGGAAGTGACAAAGAGCTTTTATAGGACCAGGGCACAAATAATAATAATACATTTTTTTGCTCTTTATTTAGCCATCTTACATATAAAACCTTATTTGTTCATCAAAAATTGTGAATAACTCACCACAGGTTAATGAGAAGGGTATGTTTTCAAGGATGTACATTACTTTCCTCACAGTCTGTGCCTGCAATTAGTTTTCATGCTAGTGAGGGCTGAGAATCCACTCTCACATAAGTATGTGGTTGCAAAGTGCATCAGTGTCTTAACAGCGTGATTTGCCAAGGCAGGATACTCTGAGCGCAGCCCAATCCAGAAATCTGCCAGTGGTTTCTGATTCAATTCAAATTTCACAGAACCGCTTGTTGCAATTTTGATGAGGCTCTCTTGTTCAGATATCGGTAAGTGGAGTGGAGGCAGGGAATGAAAGGGATAACGAATCCAGTTGTTTGTGTCATCCTTTTCGGTAAAGTATCTGCGTACTTGCATACCCAAATCACTCAGGTGCTTCGCTATATCACATTTTACATTGTCCGTAAGCTTGAGTTCATTTGCACACAAATAATCATACAATGATGGAGAAACCTGTGTGTTGTCCTTGTTAATGCGGACAGAGAAGAGCTCCAACTTCTGAATCATCGCCTCAAATTTGTCCAGCACATTGTCCAGCACATTGGACAGCAACTATATAGTTGCGGAGAGTCCCTGTAATCCTAGATTCAGATCATTCAGGTGAGGAAAAAACTTCACCCAGATAGGCCAGTCATGTAAGAAACTCGTCATCATGCAAGTGGTCGGACAAATGAAAATTATGGTCAGCACTTCAAGCTCGTCTCTCAATTTAAAAACAATACTTTTCCCCTTGATAACCCGTGCCCTTCTGTATGTTGTAAAAGTGTTACATGGTTGCTGCACATATCTTTGCATAGTGCAGAAAATACACAAGAGTTCAGGGGCGTTGCTTTAACAAAGTTAACCATTTTCACTAGTGTCCAAAAGGTCTTTCAAGCTGTCAGGCATTCCTTCGGCAGCAAGAGCCTCTCGTGGGATGCTGCAGTGTACCCAAGTGGCGTCGGGAGCAACTGCTTGCACGTGGATTACCACTCCACTATGTCTCCCTGTCATGACTTTTGCGCCATCATAACAGATACCAACATGAGCAGCTGCTATGTTTGGCTACATACGGACCGTTAGTGGAATTCCCGTGAGAGATTAACGGTTAATGTGATTGGATGTTAATTATTTGACTTGGCTACCTGTATTTGTTTTGTTATTTCGCTGAACACTAGATGGTTAAATTTTATTTTTGGCAGTGAAACGAGGCTACTCAGGCGAGAAAAAAACCTCACCCAAGCGTATAGCCCCATTGGAAAATATAAATGGACTGTTCGAAAATGTGAAGAATTTGTTTTTTAAATATACAAAGTGTGAATCACATTTATTTGGCGTACCCCCTCCGGCATTGCACGCACCCCAGTTTGGGAATACTGCAATAAGGCAACTACATTGCCGGTCAGATGAGAGTGTAGCCTACTCCTTGTGATATTAAATTGGAAAGCGTCAAATGCTACATATTGTCAAAAACATTTGTAGGCTATGATAAGCCTTCGTACATAAATCTAAGCAGAATAACCCAAGTATTAATCAATTGGCTCAAATGCTAGTACACAAACCCCTTGTGAAGAGGCACTTCAAGTTATGTATGGGGACAGAGCACTCCATTATCTTCAAACTGACATTTGAACATGCAAATTCAATCTATTCTATTCAATCTAATCTAATTCATTGAATACATGGTGGTATAAATCATTTTTGTGCAATCGAACACACTGACATCTCAGTTTCGAAGTGGAAAGAGTATCTCTCTCCTCTCTCATCTCTCCTTCACTGTGGCTGGCTACATGGCCTGAGAGGCTACTGACAAGGTAATCATGCACAAAATATATGGCTTGACCCGTGGCTAGAACCCGTCCATTGGAGGGAAGACCTTAAACTGTTGGGGGTTAAGGGTCAGACCCTTAGAGGGGGACGGTAGAAACGATTGCCAAGGAGTAGAGGGGTGTAAAAATTCCTCCCTCTACTGAAGAGAAAGAAAGCTTTAAAGATCATTCCTCTTCTAACCTCTTCTCCGTTATATGCACTGATCTGAAAGAACTGACCAGGGGTTTGATCATTACTCCAAACAGTTGCAAAACGAAACGTTTTGCCCCAGGTGAAGACCAGCCTAATGACGAGATTCCACGCTATAGTTTTTACCTGGGCCATTTTCAGCAAGCAAACCTTGTGGAACATTTCACATAGAAATACCATGAATAGAGCTCTCATGATTCCTTGTTCTATGTGCCAGAGGCATGCTTGTTCTACATAATAGGTTTTTATTGTGTCCTGCTGAACATGGCCCTGTAGTTTTTTCTAATCAGTGCGGATGAAGGGAAGGAGCTGAGGACAGGATACATGACAAATAGCCTATGTTTTCTTTAAATTATATCAAAGTCAGGCCTCCCGAGTGGCGCAGTGGTCTAAGGCATTGTAGTGCTAGCTGTGCCAGTAGAGATTCTGGGTTAGAGTCCAGGCTCTCTCGCAGCCGGCTGGTGACTGAGAGACCCACGCGGCGGCGCACAATTGGTGAACAGTGTTTCCTCTGACACATTGGTGCGGCTGGCTTCTGGGTTCAGTGAGCATTCTGTCAAGAAGCTGTGTGGCTTGGTTGGGTTGCATTTCAGAGGACGCATGGCTCTTGACCTTCGCCTCTCCCGAGTCTGTACGGGAGTTGCAGCGATGAGACAAGACTGTAACTACCAATTGGGGAGAAAAAGCATTTTTTTATAGTAATTATTTCAAAGTCACTCTATTTTTGTTATTGCCTGTACTACTTGACAATAGGTTGCCACTGCCAGACTTACCATTACTCCTCTTTGGCTGTACTAACGTAGTTTGGGGTTCTTTAGAAGGCGGATCGATGACTCTCTATGTTGACAACACTGGATGGAGACAGATTACTCTTTTACTTTTTGGATTTGTCTTTTACTCGTGAACAGACTACATTCACAGAAATATGTCACTTCAAGTACTTCCTGTTCTCAACATCTAACCAATCAGAACAGAGAAAAGTAGGTTGCTAGGTAGATCATCAATTCCCATTACAATTCAAATCTGATTCCTCATATTTTGGAACTACACAACATTGACAAATAATAATAATAACATCTCTCACAACATAATTATACACGAGTGTTATGTGATGAACAATGTTCCAAACAGAAGTGTTTCTCATAAGTTCTTTCATATCTAGTCTGCTTTGAGTCATATTGGTTAAGATAGGTAGAGGCCTGTGAGCCATAAAAAGCCTATTGCAAAGACTACAGAGACTATTGTAGAGAGTAATGTCAGCAGTTTCAAATCCAGAACATTCTAAACCTATTAAACGTGGAATGCAGGTTCTAGTCGAGAGAGACTCTCAAAAGAAGATGAGCCAAGTACTCAACATTAAGTGTGCCATAGTAGTTTGACTTATTTATGGATTTATCGTTATTAGCAACTGAATGTTGAGCTATCGCCCATTGTTTTAGAAGTGTACTTAGCAGTACATTGGCTGTACTTTGGCTGTAATTGCTCTCTAAGGAGGTTTTAAATAGGATAGAACATGTGTATCTGGCCAGTAGCTCCACTGATTTTTCACCCTGCTCTTTCCAATAAGAGAGCAATACCTCACATACAGTATCTAAAGTCAAAGACTGTTCTCTCAGCTACCGCACGGCAAGCAGTGCCGATGCACCAAATCTGGAACCAACAGGACCCTGAACCGCTTCTACCTCCAAGACTACTAAATATTTAACCAAATAGCTCCCCGGACTATCTGCATTGACCCTTTTTGCACTTACTCTTTTGACTCTACTGTCAGTTATCAATCCTGTTGCCTAGTCACTTTATCCCTACCTATACGTACATATTTACTTCAATGACCTCGTACACCTGGACATGGACTCAGTACTGTTCCCCCGTGTATATAGCCAATTATCTTTAATCATTGTGTATTTATTCCTTGTGTTATTATTTTCCTATATTTTTGTATTTATATTCTCTCTGCATTGTTCGGAAGGGCTTACTGTTGTTACGAAGCATGTGACAAATGCCATTTTATATTATTTAATAACCCGTTTGGGACACTGGGGTGGAGCAGTGTTGGACTTATATGGTCAGAAACCCGTACAATTAGCCGGCCCTCATCGTTACATGGCATCATTGTCATAATGATGAAATATGCACTTTTCATTGCTTTCAGTGCGGACCAGCTTTCACCAGACATCCCTTCCTGTTTTCTTTGCACTGATGATTAGCGAGAGGTTGGAGCTGGTCCATGGGGTGAGCTATAGGCTACTACACTTTACTCTGCAGCAAATGCATACCAGAGTGTACCATACTGGAACAACCAAAGCTCTTCTCAAACACTCTCAGACAGATTCATGTTTGAAAGATATTTCCATTCTTCTGTCTGCCATAACGTATTACGTGATGGAATGGAATGGCAAATCCATATCTTGATACAATCATACACAATCCAATGTCTGGGATTCATGAAGATGAAGAGTTGACCAAAGTCTCGGCCAAAGTCATCGTTAGAGAATTCTCAAGAGTTAAGATGCATTTTCCATCTATACCATTTAACCAGAACACTACCCTTTGCAATTCTCAGCTGCATCTGGGAGTTAAATCTGCTTGGCCATAAAGCAGTCAGTCCTACAGCTTCCATACCAACACTGAGATAAATATGACTTTTAATTATCCAGGCATCCGGTTAACGGTAAAAGCACATGCGTTTTGTTCCTTATTTGAACAAATATGAAAACAAGCAAACTCAATGCTATAGAGTTCCCTATACATGTACAGGTAAAACTGATTCGATAACATCATAAATGGAGAACATAATAACGAAAGAAATCTACTATCCAATACAGATCCAACCAGATGGCTCTATCTGCGACAGTGTCGCTCCCAGTGTAGTGAGATGACTTGGGGTTGTAGAGGCAGTCTGTGTCTACTGAAACGTGCTCAGTGTCGAGGCAGTCTCTGAGTGTGTCCCAAATGGCACCCTATTCCCTTTAAAATGCACTGCTTTTGACCAGGGATTTTATTTGAATCCCCATTAGCTGTTGCAAAAGCAGCAGCTACTCTTCCTGGGGTCCACGCAAAGCATAAAACATGACATAATACGGAAACATAATAGACAAGAACAGAACTACAAATAAATAAATATAGAAATATTACAAGCCTCTAGTTAAAAGTACTGCAATGCAAGGGAAAGGGTTCCAATTGGGACATAGATTCTGTGTCTATTCAAATGTTTTTTCTCAGAGGAACACTAAGTGGATTCATGCATCGCCCCATGCTACAATGACACGTTGGAATGTCCAAGCCATGTTATTAGCAGAGTCCCACTGGGAATAAAGCAATGTCCCATTTCACATCAGCAGCTTGAAGAGAGGCCCTTTACATGACCATCAACATTCGTGAGCTACAAAGGGAATTTATAGATAAATAAATTGTCCACATCCTGAAGAGTTAAGCTCACTGATTCTAGCAACTCTTGCTTCCCAGGAGATGAACAGAGATGCCGGTGAACCAAGGCACAAAATGTGGAATAAAAACATGAGCGAGCTATACAACTCTGACCTCCCTGATTTCTTTTAGAGACAGTCCACTGTCATGTTGAGTGATAAGTCATGCATTTGTTTTAGAAACTATATCAAAGTGAACTTACTTTAAAAAAAATGTTTTTATATTGCCTCTTTTGTCCAGTCTTCAGGTAAAATTCCTTTCTTCTTCCTGTCCCCAACCAGCCTTGTCTATCCCCAGTGTGTGGATGGGTATGCAGTCCAGGCTAGTGTGGTTAGGAATTGTCAACTGTTCCTCCCAAGGCTGCCTGAGGTGAGGGGGGAGGAGGCCTAAACAAATGTGCCTGTGTTCACCCTCGATGTTTGTATGCAGCCAACACCACCACACCACAGCCGGGCTCCTAGCCAAGGTCCTACCTCCCCTTCCACAAATGGCAAATGGCAGACAAAAAAAAACACACAAGTTCCCGCTACAAATACACCCACTCCTTGTACTTTATCATTTCCTCAGAGTGCTAGACCAACACAAAGGAGGGCGGTTGTGGGGCGTGGCGTGATGAGAGGACCCCAGAAAGACTACGTTATGCCCCTGTGAATGGAGTAGGATAGGGTGGGTGCAGATGAAGGGTAGGGCAGGGTGGAGAGAGGGGTGTGTGTGTGCCCTGTGACTGAGCCTCAGTGCCCTGCGCCATTGTGCCATGTTTGCCCTGTGAGACTGGCAGCTGGGGCGAGGACAAGGCATTTTTGTCTGGTTTATTTTCCTATGAGGGCCCTGGGACAAGGAGGGTGCGCCGGTGATGAGGGCCCATTCGGCTGGCATTGACATGTAAAGAGACTGTGTCAGTGACAGCTGAGGAGAGCAGGCCCTGTAATTAGCTGTGTGTGTACAGAGAGGATGTAGGATGGGCCATTGCTTCCCCCTCTCCCCCTTTGACATTCAGCATCACTGATCATATTCTGAAAAACAGACAAACTGGGTATAGCAGACCTGGATTCAACTAGTGTTTGTTTTCTTTCAAATACTTTGAGCGTTTAATTGAGCCTATCTGAAATGGCAGGTACAGTAATACCATAATCAAGCAGTAAGGCATGAGGGGTGTGGTACAGTTGAAGTCGGAAGTTTCCATACACTTAGGTTGGAGTCATTAAAACTTGTTTTTCAACCACGCCACAAATGTCTTGTTAACAAACTATAGTTTTGGCAAGTCGGTTTAAGACATCTACTTTGTGCATGACACAAGTCATTTTCCAACAATTGTTTACAGACAGATTAATTCACTGTATCACAAATCTAGTAGGTCAGAAGTTTACATACACTAAGTTGACTGTGCCATTTAACAGCTTGGAAAATTCCAGAAAATAATGTCATGGCGTTAGAATCTTCTGATCAGCTAATTGACCACATTTGAGTCAATTGGAGGTGTACCTGTGGATGTATTTCAAGGCCTACCTTCAAACTCAGTGCCTCTTTGCGTGACATCATGGGGAAATCAAAAGAAATCAGGAAAAGACCTCAGAAAAAAATTGTAGACCTCCACAAGTCTGGTTCATCCTTGGCAGCAATTTCTAAACGCCTGAAGGAACCACGTTCATCTGTACAAACATAAGTACCCAAGTATAACCACCATAGGACCACGCAGCCGTCATAACGCTCAGGATGGAGATGTGTTCTGTCTCCTAGAGATGAACGTACTTTCGTGCGAAAAGTGCAAATCAATCCCAGAACAGCAGCAAATGACCTTGTGAAGATGCTGGAGGAAACAGGTACAAAAGTATCTATATCCACAGTAAAACGAGTCCTATATCGACATAACCTGAAAGGCCGCTCAGCAAGGAAGAAGCCACTGCTCCAAAACCACCATAAAAAAGCCAGACTATGGTTTGCAACTGCACATGGGGATGGCAGCATCATGTTGTGGGGGTGCTTTGCTGCAGGAGGGACTGGTGCACTTCACAAAATAGATGGCATCATGAGGAAGGAAAATGATGTGGATATATTAAAGCGACATCTCAAGACATCAGTCAGGAAGTAAAAGCTTGGTCGCAAATGGGTCTTCCAAATGGACAATGACCCCAAGCATTCTTCCAAAGTTGTGGCAAAATGGCTTAAGGACAACAAAGTCAAGGTATTTGAGTAGCCATCACAAAGCCCTGACCTCAATCATAGAAAATTTTAGGCAGGACTGAAAAAGCATGTGCGAGCAAGGAGGCCTACAAACCTGACTCAGTTACACCAGCTCTAGTGTTTTTACTCAGATTAAATGTCAGAAATTGTGAAAAACAGAGTTTAAATGTATTTGGCTAAGGTATATGTAAACTTCTGACTTCAACTGTATATGGCCAATATACCATGTCTAAGGGCTGTTCTTAGGCACGACGCATCGCACAGCCTTTACCCGTGGTATATTGCCCATATACCGCAAACACCTTATTGCCTTATTGCTATTATAAACTGGTTATCAATATAATTAGAGCAGTAAAAATAAATGTTTGTCATACCCGTGGTATACAGTCTGATATACCACAGCTGTCATCAGCATTCAGGGCTCTAACCACCCAGTTTATAATATAACAATATATGCCATTTAGCAGACGCTTCTATCCAAAGCAACTTACAGTCATGCGTGCATACATTTTAAGTATAGGGTGCAGGTTTGCCCTACTCCTTTGCTTCCTTCACACTGTGTTCGATGAAGTACAAGTGAAATAATCAAGTATTTGAAAGAAAATACATCCTATTTGACACAGCTTATATAGCTTACCCAGCCAGATATTCTAGTCTGCATGGGATTTCACACAGAACTAGACTGAGAGAAGGGAGGACTTAAAACCATCAACCTCTGCAAAAGTCTGTGTGGGATTTCACACAGAACTAGAATTATACGACAGTTATAAATCGAAGGTTGTGAGAGCCAGGTGGTTGGGGCCTGGGGTGGCCCATATAGAGCTTGCAAGGCCTGGGGGAAACATTTGGAGGAGGAACACTGACAGAACCATCCATGTGAGACACAGGTGTGATCAACCAACTGTGAATAACTCACCCCACCTCATTACACGCAGTAAATCACAGCGGACACTACTTGTTGTAACTCAATATTGCAAAGTGTTGAATTAATCCTCATGTAATGACAGCCTTGATTTGTTGATGCTGTAACAGAGGTGGTTCAGAACCGCACTGGTTAAATGAGTAACCTTGCCTGAGGCTTGACAACTTGTGTTAGTTCCTCAAACGAATGCCTAGGCTTTAGCTCAGCAGGCTAACACAGTCTTGTGTCAGCCAGCAGAGCCGAGTTTGAACCCCAGTCAGTCACACTGTCAACTTGTTCTGTTATAATTGGATAAGTAGATGTATTTGTCAGCAGCATGCAGACTCAGTGATATCTCAACCATGAACTATCCGGACCGCACACTCTGTTTTGGTCACGTTCTCCTCCTGAGTCCAAGACTCACTCTCTTTCACAACGGGACAGTGTTGTGTAGGGACTGGTTGGCCTCAGTGCAGTTACCATGGTGATTAAGCTGCTCTTTCAGGCCCAGGACTGAATGTGCACCTATTCTCTTTGTGACAGAGGATCAGGGTCTCAACCTGCACAAGGCTCTCACATCAAAACACTGATGACAGTTCAGTTGGAGGTGAAGGGAGATGAGGGGGAGCCTAACCTGCTGGAAGAACCCACACAAGTCCTCTCCTGGGGCCCCATGTCCCACGGGAAACTGTGGAGGCCTGTCCATCTTCTGCCATCTCCATGGCTCCCTGCTGTTGGGCTCTTTGATGTCCAGGGATGTGTGGGATCTGGGGCAGCCCGGTCTGTGGAGCTGTCAACCAGAAAAGAGGCCTCCTCCTCATCAGGTTACCCAGGAAAGAGTGAACCGGGCTGCCCCGCTGGACACGTCGTGGCTGACAAGGTGGAAGCGTGGAGGGATGGATGGAAGCATCAAGGTCCCTCTGATCTGATGGGACATTTAAAGGCCTAGCTGATTACTCGCTATCCCACTAAGCCTCTGTTCTTCTCACTGTGATACGGCCAGAAGAGACGGAGAGACAAGGGCCACGATTGTTCTTTAATCCTGGGTCTGATATGGTTGTGTCACAGAAGACTCCCGGGAATAGGGTTTGTGGGATATCTGTGCTACATTTACATCTGTGTTCTCTAGGATAAGTAGGACATCTTTGAAGTGAAGGCAAGAACTAGATAAATGTAATTGTTATTAAAAGCTGATCAATCAGTTAAACATAATCAATCCGTATTTCATCAGGGGAACATCTAATTAAAATAAATATAATATGATCTTTCATTTTCTTTCAAAATATGAGCACGGACAACATTAGACAATCAAATAAACGTCTCTTTGTTCTTTCTCCCGAAAACTTAACTATTTAAAATAAGTCATTGTTCACTGTTATCCTCTGAAAGGCTTTCAAAGTTTAAAAAAAAGGGCAAGTGACATCCATTTCCTTGCAGCTAGAGTAAGCGTGCCCCCATGTGACAAGATGAAGTGAAACAAAACAATCACAATACATTTATTTTTTTAATCAAAATCATTTTTGGGAGAATATTTGTTCCAGAAATTGTAAAAAATGTCAAATGAATAGAAAACATTTTTGTAACCAACAATGGTTACTTAACATTTGTCAAGTGCTTTAGTTGATAAGCTGATACACAATCAAAACATATGAATATTCGACAAAGCACGTTAAGTAGTGGTTCTTCAGACTTAGTATCAAACAATAAGGAATATTTTGTGGTTACAGTTACATTTTTATGTAGTTAAAGTATTATAATGAGCATTTATGCAGCACTGCTGCCCTCTGATGGTATGATGGTGCTA
The DNA here is from genome assembly GCF_023373465.1 of Oncorhynchus keta. NCBI lineage: Eukaryota > Metazoa > Chordata > Actinopteri > Salmoniformes > Salmonidae > Oncorhynchus > Oncorhynchus keta. Next base: position 13,157,763 of record NC_068457.1, on the reverse strand, counting down.
ATGGAAGTGGCTCCGGGGGTGAAGTTTGCCTATAGATACAGATCTAGGATCAGACCCTCTCCAATCCCAACCTAACCATAGGGGAATGCAAAACTGACAATATCAGCATCTAGGGGAAACTTCACTCGACACCATTGGAGGAGCTGCAGGTTCCGTGGCTGCAGGTTCCAGAGTGATCACATATGTTCAGGGTGGTTCTGCAGACATGTGATAAACTCCTGCACAGCTTTACCCTCAAAGCAGATCTGATACACAGAGGCAAACAACGGAAACCTACAAGACAAAACATTGCACTAAATCTCAATGCAGCAAGAGGTGGTTCCATTAGCAGCACTCACACATATGTTGAGGAGAGCTTCAGTTCATACTTGCAGGTAATTTGATGAACATGTTGTGAATGAGTAGGGGAACATTTTCAGGTCATTAAATGTATTAAAAGGTAGGCTCAGCAATTCACGAAGTAAACAAAAACATCGGGCCAATTTCCACAAGAGCGTTGAAGCACTATTTTGGTCCCATAGCCATTATATTGTAACAGTGTGAAGCGGACACGTGCACAGGCACAGATACTCTGTGTGAGAGCAAGCAAAGCCATAGCGCTGAGTCTCGCTTTAAGGTGAAAGCGTTTGTACTCACTTGCTGATCATGTCTCTCTTCTTGAGAATTTTGAACACCTCAGCGGAGGTTTGAGGGCCTTGCAGCTTCTGGCCATTGAGCATCTCAGCCTCTAGCTCTTCAATAGACTGGAGAAGTATGCAACATAGCTAGTTACTTTACTTAAAGCATGTATCCACACTAGAGGTCGACTGATTAATCGGAATGGCCGATTAATTAGGGACGATTTCAAGTTTTCATAACAATCGGAAAATCTGTAATTTTGGACGCCGATTTTTTTTTACACCTTTATTTAATCTTTATTTAACTAGGCAAGTCAGTTAAGAACACATTCTTATTTTCAATGACGGCCTAGGAACGGTGGGTTAATTGCCTTGTTCAGTGGCAGAACGAGAGATTTTTACCTCGTCAGCTCAGGGATTCAATCTTGCAACCTTACAGTGAACTAGTCAGCAGCATACCACTGCTGGCTTGCTTCTGAAGCTAAGCAGGGTTGGTCCTGGTCAGTCCCTGGATGGGACACCAGATGCTGCTGGAAGAGGTGTTGGAGGGCCAGTAGGAGGCACTCTTTCCTCTGGTCTAAAAAAAAAATATCCCAATGCCCCAGGGCAGTGATTGGGGACATTGCCCTGTGTAGGGTGCCGTCTTTCGGATGGGACGTTAAACGGGTGTCCTGACTCTCTGAGGTAATTAAAGATCCCATGGCACTTATCGTAAGAGTAGGGGTGTTAACCCCGGTGTCCTGGCTAAATTCCCAATCTGACCCTCAAACCATCATGGTCACCTAATAATCCTCAGTTTACAATTGGCTCATTCATCCCCCTGTAACTAATCCCCAGGTTGTTGCTGCAAATTATAATGTGTTCTCAGTCAACTTACCTGGTAAAATAACAGATAAATAAAATAAATCCAAAAAACAAGTCCAACGCTCTAACCACCTGCCTCACGAGGAGCTCACCTGTTACGCGAATGCAGTAAGTTGCTAGCTAGCATTAAACTTAATCAATCAAAATCACTAGTTATAACTACACACAGTTGATGATATTGCTAGTTTATCTAGTGTGGCCTGCATTGCTTATAATCGATGCATTCGCGAAAAAGGACTGTCGTTGCTCCAACGTGTACCTAAACACAAATGCCTTTCTTAAAATCAATACCTGGAAGTATATATTTTTAAGCCTGCATATTTAGCTAAAAGAAATCCAGGTTAGCAGGCAATATTAACCAGGTGAAATTGTGTCACTTCTCTTGCGTTCATTGCACGCTGAGTCAGGGTATATGCAACAGTTTGGGCTGCCTGGCTCATTGCGAACTAATTTGCCTGAATTTTACGTAATTATGACATAACATTGAAGGTTGTGCAATGTAACAGGAATATTTAGACTGATGGACGCCACCCGTTAGATAAAATACGGAACAGTTCCGTATTTCACTGAAATAATAAACGTCTTGTTTTCAAGATGATAGTTTCCGGATTCGACCATATTAATGACCTAAGGCTGGCATTTCTGTGTGTTATGTTATAATTAATTCTATGATTTGATAGAGCAGTCTGACTGAGCGGTGGTAGGCAGCAGCAGGCTCGTAAGCATTCATTCAAACAGCACTTTCGTGCATTTTGCCAGCAGCTCTGCTGTTTATGACTTCAAGCCTATCAACTCCCGAGATTAGGCTCGTGTAACCGATGTGAAATGGCTCGCTAGTTAGCGGGGTGCGCGCTAATAGCGTTTCAAACGTCACTCGTTCTGAGACTTGGGAGTAGTTGTTCCCCTTGCTCTGCATGGCTAACGCTGCTTCGAGGGTGGCTGTTGTCGATGTGTTCCTGGTTCGAGCCCAGGTAGGAGCGAGGAGAGGTACAGAAGCTATACTGTTACACTGGCAATACTAAAGTGCCTATAAGAACATCCAATAGTCAAATGGTATAGAGATAAATAGTCCTATAATTCCTAGAATAACTACAACCTAAAACTTCTTACCTGGGAATATTGAAGACTCATGTTAAAAGGAACCACCAGCTTTCATATGTTCTCATGTTCTGAGCAAGAAACTTAAACGTTAGCTTTCTTACATGGCACATATTGCACTTTTACTTTCTTGTTTTGCATTATTTAAACCAAATTGAACATGTTTCATTATTTAAATGAGGCTAAATTGATTTTATTGATGTATTATATTAAGTTAAAATAAGTGTTCATTCAGTATTGTTGTAATTGTCATTATCACAAATAAAATGTAAAAATAGGCAGATTAAAATCGGTGTTGGCTTTTTTTGTCCTCCAATAATCTGTATCGCCGTTGAAAAATCATAATCAGTCGACCTCTAATCCACACACAAACATTCCATTGGTTTCTTGAAGTAAAATCTTAACTGTTATCAACCAGACAAAACAGGTGAAAGTTGTACTGGTCACAGCAGAGTCACATCCTTGAGTCGCATTTGTCTAGATATGTCACCTTGGACGTCTTGGCGAAGGCCTCGGCCACCTTGCGGTTGCGCCCCCCGTAGCAGGTGGTGATCAGGTCGGCGACCCCACAGCTCTCCAGGAAGGTCACGGAGGACACCTGGCCCTTACAGAACAGCTTGGTGAAGGCGATCATCTCCATCAGCCCCAGCCGGATCACTGCAGACTTGGTGTTGTCCCCAAAGCCCAGACCGTCACAGAACCCAGCGCCTACCGCTACAATATTCTGGGAAGGAGAGAGTGGGAAAGGAACCATAAGTGTTATCTGCAGTTTTCTACTCTTTTTGTAGCAATATTATGATTCATGGTTTGTAAATAATTATTTGACAATGTGAGCAAATAAAACAGAGCTGCATTGCAACGAAACATAGGCCTCCTGTGTAAGTTACGTTAACGATGTAACTATATGTAGCAAAAGTTGTTCTCTTTGAGTTGAAATGTCATTTCTACCTTGAGAGCCCCACAGAGTTCTACGGTGTCACTCTCCTGCACCACGGTGATCCTGAAGTTGGGAGTCTGCAGCAGCTCTTTAAAGATATGTCCGTTTGCTTCATTCTTAGCTCCTGTTTAGGTAGTGATAGAAAGTCAAGGTACACATAACTGCATCAGTGGGAGTTGCCACACAAGCGAGGACACAAAACATTACAGCAAAAGTGTAGATAAAATTATCTAAAAATGTCTTACCAATTGTGGTCTCACAGAACTTCTCATCAGCCACTTCGTTGGCAATGTTGGCCCCCATCAGGACACTAACCTCAATTTCCAGTTTCTCACGGATGATGTCAGAAATTAGCTTCAAGCCCTCGGGACCTTCATCAATGCCCTGAATAGGCATCAGGGCAGAAAAGAGATCTTAGGCTGCCTTCTATCACTCATTTTGTAACATATAACCCTCGTTACCAGCATTTGGGTGGCTGCATTTTTTGACTAGGCTGCTGTTACATAATGAGTGTAAATTCATACAGCTGAGACTTTCCCTGAGTGATAAGAAGCCAGAGTAAAGTCAGACTTATAAATTGTATAGATTTTAGCAATGGTTTTTCTAAGTGAGAGCTGGTGTGAAAAAGAGGTAAATGACATTACTTTGATGAGGGATATCCCAATGGTTCCCTGTGCAATATGAGGTTTCATCTGATCACATAGCCTCCCAATGAACTGATGTGGAATGACAAAGATCAGTATGCTGGCCCCTTTCACCGCTTCTGTGATTTCTGGAACAGCAACCTGGTAAACCGGAGCGTGAAAAGATAGCATGATACACTGTACTATTCATGATGGATGTTACTATGTAGTAGCATTTATCGTGAATCTACATTACGCAGTGGAGGCTGCTGAGGGGAGGACGGCTCATAATCAATGGCTGGAACGGAGCGAACGCAATGCAGTCAAATACGTAGAGACCATGGGTTTGATGCCCTTCCATTATTTCCCGCTCCAGCCATTACCATGATTTCCGTCCTCCCCAATCAAGGTGCCACCAACCTCCTGTGATTACAAGACGTTATGTAAATGTTATTTTGTTACATGGTCGGTTAAGGAATTGACATAAGGGCCGGCTGGATACAATAATACACACATTACGTTTTGACACAGTGGAAAGCAAGGTATGTCAGACTGGTAGGCCATTCAAAGATGCCAACTACCTTTAGCATCTATTCATGAAGGTATATTCTGGCTGGGGGAGTTTTGTTAAGAGCCTCGATGTTCATTCTGAACGTTAACATGCATCGCTTGCGGTACGGCTTGGGAAATATACGGGACGTATCTTTTATAGCAGCGAGAAATAATGACCCAAAAACCTAAAGTGTACATTTCTACACACCTTTATAGTATGTCTGGGAATTTCCATGGACCTCACAATGCCATATTATCACAATATTTAGGTGCCAATACGATATGTATTGCGATTCTCACATTTCTATGTATTGCGATTCGCCACTGTGATTGTATTACATGATATATTGTCAAAAGTAATATCCTGACATGCAACTGTATAGATTTCTTACACCAGCACTATTTTATACGGTTAGGGTTTGTGTTCCCACATGGCCATGTTACAAGCACTTTTTTAAGGAAGACTGATGGAAGGCAGAGAAGACCACCTGTGCTAATTAGCTATCTAGCGTGCTTGAACACCTGTGTGTAAGCGTAACTGGAAAGGAAATGTAGTTTGTGGTCTGGAGGAACACATTTGGCATGATATTGATCCCATACTGCGCATACACACAGCCCTATGGTTCTGTGCAAACCTGATACAGTAAGCGTTATCTTTTATATTTGAAAGATTATTTCTCACTGATATGAAAGATTATTCCATGTTTCAAAAACCGTGCAATGGCAAGCAATGATTATTGGCGTTTTCTAAACTTTAAAACAAAGAGATGGGATTGTAGTTTAAATGGGCCCACCGGTAAACGGTGTTTATAGCTGAGAACCCTAGGGATAAGGCAGAATGCCTTGTTAATGCCTTGGGTTCTTGAGAACATGTTGTTAGCTCTGTATAGGTCAAACTTCACTCACCTTATCTGTGTGTGTCCTTTTACACAACCACAAAGCATGTCCGGAGATAAGAGATAATGTTAAGTCCGATGTATTGCCCAACTCAATGATTTGTAATCTTGAGGCAAAAAAAATATAATATTAAACAAAACACAATACCTACCACATTTTTGGGAAGCTTGTGACCCGGTAGGTATTTGACGTTCTCATGCTCTGTGTTGATGATTTCTGTTAACTTTTTGCCTTCGACCAACTCTTCAAATACCCACATGTTGACAATGGGGTCAAACCTGTTGGATCTCTTTGCATTGTGACCGACGATTTTGGCTATCGCAGAGCCCCTAGGAGATGATGAAAACAGATTGAAGGGCAATGAAATGACACCATTAATATTTTCAAAATCCCAGTCGCAAAATGAACATGCTAAATATATCCTGGGGGTACCATAACCAGATTATAACAGTACACGGAATGGCTTGCATATCCCCAAACCTACATTCAATTAATGTAAATCAAACGTTATGTTTGATATTCTATGAAACTACACGCAAGTTGTAAATTTAGCCAAATATCAGCACTTAGTTGGCTACATTATTAATCAATCAGTGGAATTAATGACGATACAATGTTGTCGAATGCAGGCACATGCAAATAGAGAAAGCACATAAATATACCAGTTTCCAGATCCAACGATGCACACTTTCTTAGCAGGCATTTTTGAGGTAGAGTAGCAGGCACGATTCCTTTAACAGTGTTAACAGATCAGTAAAATGCCGTGTTTATAACCATAACTTCCTTATACGCCATAGTCGTGTGGGCAGCACATTCTTTTTTAGCACACCGCCCTTTTTAAAAACTTGTTTATAAAAGAAGGGAAAGGTTTGTACGTGTTAGATAACAGTAGGGTTATTCTGGGTGTGCCACCACGACGAACATTAATGCATGGAGAAAGTCCTATAGTTTTCTCGATTTGCAGAGCTCGGAGGAAAAACAAAATTCTCACTGTCTGTCATGCAACATGACTGGAATATATGCTGGCGGTAGCTCGATGGGGTATGTGCAGGATATATTTGAAGATAGGTTGCATTTGTAGAATTCGACAAACTTTGTATGGTAAAATATTCCCCCTTTTTTTGCCAATACGGAAGTCCTTTCATGGAATTGAATCACATGACTTCAGGACCGCGACATCGTGAAGCCTGAGAGCAGCGATTTGGATCATGTAAACACCAAGCTAACAACCTAGCACGCCACTGTTTTTATAAGAATATGTTGTGATGGATGACTTAATCAGTCGTTTAGATAGCTATCGTTCATGGAAAAACGATGTGTTTTGTCACGCCATAAACAGAAAAAGTCCATCTGTGAACAAGGCCTTCGAGTTAGGAAATCAGTCTAGCGTTTGATGTGTGGCTAGCTCTGAAGCTAGCTAGCCAGTTGGCTAGCGTTTCTGGCACTGTTTGTAGCTTGTTAGCTAACTATAACGTTGGCTATGACTATGCAAGGGGAAACCGCCAGTGCACTACGAATATCGGACAGTGAAGGGAAACTGGATGTCTTTCCCCAGAAAGGGATTCCTGGTAGTTCTGGGAGAGGGAGTTCTAAAGGCTGGCAGTACAGGTATGATGACTGTCTAGCTAGCTAGGCTAATTCTCTGATTTAGCCATATCTGGCTAACCTAGTTAACTGCAGTGATGTGTTTGGCTAATAGGCAGTGCAACACGTCTTCAGTTGGTAACTATAATTAGCAAGCCCGTGGTCAAATGTTAGTTGGCATGGCCAGCTATGGTTTCTAGCTTTTCTTAGCTGAGTTTACTGACTTCGCTATTAGTTCATTAACAGGCTAGCCAGAGTTGAATCAGAGGTTCATTTGGAGTTGAATTTTGCCAACCCACTGCTGTTATTGAAGCATAACTAGCATCTTTTTTTTTGTTGTTCAGTGACCACATGGAAAATATTGATGGTTGCCTGATGAAATACACCAACCTGGTAACAGGATGGCAATATAGGTGAGTGGCCAGCCCAGGTTGAATAACATTGATGAAACAGTGCTATGTGCATTTAATAAAAGTATTTACAATATGATGAAATTGAGTACACATACTATTGAATAGATTCAATGTTTTGCCAACAGCATCTTGAGCTCAAGGGCATTGGGCCAGTAACCAAAAGGTCACTAGTTTGAATCCCTGAGCTGACCAGATGAAAAATCTGTATATGCCCTTGAGCAAGGCACTCAACCTTATTTTCTCATGTAAGTCGCTCTGTATAAGAGCGTCTGCTAAATTACTCAAATGTAAATCTTTTTGATTGAACGTTCTGCTCTTCGTGCAGGTTCTTTGTCCTCAACAATGAGGCAGGGTTGTTGGAGTACTTTGTCAATGAGCAGTCCAGGCCCCAGAAACCTCGCGGGACACTCCCCTTGGCAGGGGCGGTCATATCCCCCAGCGACGAGGACTCCCACACCTTCACGGTCAACGCCATAAGTGGGGAACAATACAAGCTCCGAGGTGAAACACACACACTATTGTCTCTCACACTCGCCAATCAAAACAGCTACAACAACTCATACAACATGACACTCTTGTAGGAGTTGCCTACTACAGGACATGTTTGCATTTCAGCACAATGTTATTATATCCTAAATGCATCAGTCAGTCGTTGGACAGGCAAGATACACATATAGTCACTGTCAGACTATTGGACGAAGAGAGGGATAATGTTGTCGTTATTGATCCATGCAGAGATTCACTCGGCTGCACTAATGAGCTCTCACTGTTAGGCAACAAACTAAAGAAAGCTGACCGAAACAGGGATGCACTAACTGAACATATCCAATAGGAAACTCATGTTCAGTTGCAAAACATTTTGCAACGGTGTGCACTAATGAGTGTGACCCTGTGGTGCTGTTGTGTGTGTCCCAGCCACTGATGCCAAAGAGAGACAGCACTGGGTGAGCCGGCTGCAGATCTGCACGCAGCACCACACTGAGGCCATGGGGAAGGTAAAGGCAAGGTCTTTTCATCTGACACACACCCACTTTCGCAGATGCATATACACACAGTTGCATGCGTACACAGACGGGCACACGCACTCCCCACCACAAGCTCTTTCTCACTCGCAACTATGTTTTCCCTTGATCCAAACACTCTGCTAGCTCGTTTTGTTATGCAATCCCATTGATCGTGTCCATGGTTGCCTGTAACATGAGCTTCATAACAGAAGTGCAGAGCGGATGTCTTGTATTTAGATTAGATGTAGTAGTGTTTGTGCTTGATAATGAGAACACATTGATGGGGAACTCGAGCTACTATTCATTTAGCTTAGTTATGAGCCAAGACCATCAGAGATGCCAGCCTTTGAGTGTAGTGTTGTAATGCACCGAAGACACGCCTGGCTGCATCATAGCAGACAAACGGGGGTGGGGGGGGTGACACTTCCTTATAAAACAAACAGGTTTGATCTTACTTTCCTGGCTGAAGTCAGTGAGTCAGCATTACTCAGTGGGATTTCCTTCCTAACAGATTTCCACTTTACATTGAAATACTGATAAGACAGAATGTGACAAAC